>NW_026652281.1:1916830-1954674 GCF_009828535.3 Hylobates moloch
GTCTACACTGTTAATTTGGCTTCTGTGGAAGTTTGGCAAAAGGGAGCGGAATCACTTTGATGAGAGAACAGGGATGCACCATCTCTGTACGTGTTACCACGAGCCTCTGTTCTAGTGGCCAGTGAGAAAAAAGAAGCATATTTTGACAAATAAATTCCTAACCATAAACCATAAACTTCAGCAAACCCGGGACCTAGTGGGTGAGTATTTGCACAGTCACATCAGAACTGTGCAGTGCAGCCTGCAACTGCCTGGCCAATTTAGGATTAGGAAGGCAGGGCTTAAAAGTTACTGAACAACAGACAAAATGATATATGATTCCTTAGGTCATTGGAATAAATTATAGATAAGCTTAAATACGTATGGAATTTTGCCTACTCAACTCTCACAGCGGCCCAGGGCCAGATTTCAGCCTGTGAGCCGGGGTTGTGACGCGACAGCCAGACTTTAAGGGCCCATCTGGCCAAGGCTGAGCTCTCTTCAAGGTCAATTTTGTTTCTTTGCGAACAATGTCATTCTGGAAGTTCACTGAGCCAGCCCCTCCGACGGCCAGAATCCATACTGAAATGTTCGGCCCATGACACGGCACTGCCGACAGCGGCTTAGTTTCTCTCTCTTTAACTCTCTGAGTATGTTTTTTTGTTTGGCTGGTTTTTGTTTTGAGTTTAATAATAGGGTGAACTCCTTGGAAGGTCTGGACAAGGACCAAAGTCAGTGTAAGGAGAGCGCCAAGTGCAGCGCCCCCCCCCCCCCCCCCCCCCCCCCCCCCGCCCCGCACCGCGCGCCGGCCGCACGCCGCGCCCCCCCCCCCCCCCCCCCCCACTGTGCACAGTACACAGCAGGAGCCAAGGGCAGCGCCCCCCGCCGACCCCCCACCCCACTGTGCATGGTACACAGCGGGTGCCAAGTGCAGCACACCCCCAGCCCCCCATCCCACTGTGCATGGTACATAGCGGGCGCCTCATACAGCGCCCACCCCCCCCCATCACCCCACCGTGCACGGTACACAGCGGGTGCCTCGTGCCACCCCAGTGAAGGAGAGGGTGCAAAACACCCCACACTATGGTGAGGCCTTTCTAGAACCTCACCCAACGCCTGCGGCCAAGAAAGGCCACGTGGCTGAGGACCAAGAAGCCACATGGCCTCCCACCCTCGAGACAGGCCAGGCGGCTCCAGTGGACGCAGCCAGCCCGGGCTCACGCCTGGATTCTAATTGCCCTCGACACGGGCGTCTCCTCCAGGATTCACACAAGACGGCGTCGACAAGCTCTGTCCTCCGAGTTCCATTTTCCAGCCAGTGTTCCCAAGGCTCAGGCCTTCCGCCGCGCTGGGAGCTGCCACGTGTCCTGACAGGTCCCAGCACAGTGAGGCCCACCCAGGAGCCGCGGTGACTCAGGCGTTCTGGTGGGTCTGGATGCTCCGTGGACAGGGCGGCTCTGTCCCTGGTTGGGGGCTCTGGCCTCCCTGCTGCGGCCTGCTGTGGAGCTCAGGCTACAGATCCAGCATCCAGCAGCCTGTGACCGCCCAGTCCAGGTGCCCAGCACAGTGACACCGCCCACTTCCTCCAGCTGCCCGGTTCTCGGAGGTGGGGCGCGCCATCTCCGCTGTTTCCCAGCCCTCTGGCTAATGCGTCCCACTGGCCCGATGACATCACTCCGGGAAATGAGCACTAAGCTCCAGTGGAGGAATTAGTTCATCATCTGCCATTTCTGTAACCCACATGCAGCAGAAGGCAGGGGCCTGGGCCTCCTGCACGGACCCCAGAGAAAGCAAGTGTCCCGAGGCTCTGCTGCAGTAGGCGGTGGCTCCCCTGGGCCCAGGGCTGCCCCTGAAGATTGCTCTCCTCCTCGGCAACCACGGGGCAGGTCTGCGCTCCCTGGAACCGGGGAAGCTGGAGAATGGGTCAGGGGCAAAGCCTCCCCCTCCACGGTCCACTCACCCTGGCCCCAGCACACTCTCCCCGGTGTGTCCTCCACCCTCCCAGGCGGACTTGGGGGTCTCTTGGTTGTGTGTGGTTCCCCATCCCATTCTTCTCAGAAGAGAGTGCTCTCCTCACGGCGCGCACGGCGGCGGCAGTCAGACCCAACACCAGGACCCCACGGGCCGGGACTCCACAGACGGCTCCCGCTTTGCAAATGTGGTCTGACTGAACCATCCTGTCCCAAACAGTGGGCAGGACAAGAACCAGATGTCCCCATCTCTTCCCTAACCCCACGCTCCCAGTTAACCAAGACCAGGCCTCAGGGAGCTGGGCAAAACCTTATCAGTCAGCCCTCGACTTCCCAGCAGAAAACCAGGAGAGGCAGCACTTGGGAACAGCCCAGTGCCACACATTCAGAGCTGGGCCGGCCAGTATCCACCCAAACGCTGGACCCGGTGGGGGACAGTTTCCGGCACCTGTGTCTCCACCTCCTCCACCCCAGCCTCTGTGTAAAACACATCCAGGCTGCCGGCCCCATGACCCAGGAGCAGGTGGTGTTCCTCAGCGCACGTGGAGTGAGACATTCCGATGAAAACTTTGGTATTTGGTTGCTTTGAGCAGTTGGCTTGGAAGGAAAATTGGTGACCAAGAAGAATGCTGAGTTGTTCCCAACAGTGCAAGGTTATTCTCATCAGGGTCACTTAATAATGACAAATGCCCAGCACAGATGGGCCCCGAAGGTGCACCACAGGCTGCGGACGGCCAGGCTTCTGCACTGAGGGATGTGGCCTTAAGGAGTGTGGGGATAAAGCAAGGGAGGGAGATAAACCTATAGGAGATCATGAAATAGTGAATTTCAGACCCGCTTCCCAGGGCGCCCAGAGCTAACCATGAGACCGCCTCGGCTGATACAAAGAAGCCTCTAGAAGACATTTCTTCACTCACTATCTTTCTTTTCAAGCTCACAACTCCTCGAGGACTGGACAAACTTTATTTTCATTCCACAGATGGCAAAACAAGCCCAAGAGTTACGAGTGTCAGGGAAGATTGCAAAAGACTTTGAAACGAGCAAAAACAGTGACTCAGTTCCTGCCTAGCGCCCTGCCTCTCATTGTGTTGGGGCTATTTTACAACTTACTAAATCCTAGAAAAGTGAGAGCAATGGAAACACAAGTGAACTGCATCTCCGTGGAATGCAGCCGATGACCGCCTGGGGATAAAGCAGCTCCGCATCTATTTGTAAACTCATCTCAGCGTTCCCTATTGCTTTTCCGTGTGGTTCTCTGAATTCTCTCCCAAACGCCGGAAGCATCTTACTGGTGCCTGCATTAGTTAATGAGTTAAATAAAGTCTTTGACATGTATGTATTCTGTATTTGTGGGTCAGAATTGTATCTTCTTTTAAAAGCAGTCCTTTGACACCAGGGCCACTCTGCTAAGGAAGCCGTAGAGTCGGGAATCTGAGCCTAGATCAGTGCACTCTGAAGGGAAGAAAAGAAGATGAGCCTCCAGGAGCACCCGGGGCGTGCCTGATCCCTGCGCACCAACACCCTCCTTCTGCAGAGGCAGAGGTGATAGTTGAGCTGACACAGAAAGCAGAGAGTCAGCCCAAATAGTAGACATTGTTCGCACGGTTCTCTGAGCCCACGGCGGGCAGGACCAGGTCGAGTGGCTGAGACTCTTGTGCCTCCTTCGCTGACACCGGCCCCATCCAAAGGGCTCCCGTCCTCGGGGTGGAGCTGTGGAGAGCCCATGAAGAAACTCAAAAGGCTCCATCAAAACACTGTGAAGAATTCTAAAAAGAACTTAGAAGAAATGTACAGTCTTTAAAAGCTGCAAGGCAGGATTTCAATGAAAAGATAGGAGCCGGGTGCGGTGGCTCACGCCTGTAATCCCAGCACTTTGGGAAGCCGAGGCAGGTGGATCACCTGAGGTCAGGAGTTTGAGAACAGCCTGGCCAACATGGCAAAACCCCGTCTCTACTAAAAATACAAAAAATTAGCCGGGCGTGGTGGCGGGCGCCTGTAGTCCCAGCTACTGGGGAGGCTGAGGCAGGAGAATGGCGTGAACCAGGGAGGCGGAGCGTGCAGTGAGCCGAGATCGCCCCACTGCACTCCAGCCTGGGCAACAGAGGCAGACTCCGTCTCAAAAAAACAAAGAAATAAAATCGCAGTATGGCGCCTCCCCTCGCGCTCCTCCTCCTGCTCTGCTGACGGGTGCTGTGTGCGGAGCCTCCCTTTGCCGGAGCTGCCTCTGAGGACACGGCGGCCTCCCGCATTCATGCGGCTTCCCTCACAGTCGCTCCAACACGTCCACCTCCCAGGTCACTTGCACACGGCCAGGGCTCTGAGAAGCTGGGTCCCAGCAAGAGTGCAGCAGTGTCAAGCCCTTCCCCAGGAAAAGCCCCTCTTCCACGGTCCCTGAAGACACATGCCATTTCCACAGGTGTGAACTGGCCTGAGTCTCAGAGGCCCAGCCCTCCCCAGGGTCTTCTAGGCCGTCAGTGGCTGAGTATTCAGAGACCCGAATCGTCTCTCCAAGTAAAAAAAGATCAAAGGGACAAAAGAGGAATTTGCGGTGATTTTTTTCTTTTTGTAAAACAACTTTTATTTTTGAAATAATTATAGATGCACAGGAAATTGCAGAGAAAGGCAGAGAGAGCCGCACACATCTGTCCTGGCTGTCATGCATCCCCAGCCCTCACATGCCCCCAGCTCTCACTGTCCCCAGCTCTCACACATCCCCAGCTCTCACATGCCCCCAGCTCTCACATGTCCCCAGCTCTCACACACCCCCAGCTCTCACACATCCCCGGCCCTCACATGCCCCCAACTCTCACACGTCCCCGGCTCTCACATATCCCTGGCCCTCACGCGTCCCTGACTCTCACTCCCACCCAGCCACACTCTTCAGAGCATCAGGCGTGCCAACACAGCAGCACGCCAGGCCATCAGCCTGGCATGACCCACAGGGCCTGTTCAGGTTCTCCCAGCTCTGCATGCCCTGGTGTGTGTGTGTGTGTGTGTGTGTGTGTGTGTGTGTGTGTGTGTGTGCAGGCGCACTTCAGGCAAGGCCACTTTATCATACGTGTAGATTTGTGTAACTGCCGCCACCACCAAAGCACTAACCGTTCCCCTCATCACAGGCTGCCTCCAGCTGCCCCGCTGCGGCCCGTACTCTCCCCACCCACCATCCCCAACCCTGGCAAACCACCAACCTGTTCTCGGTCCCTGGTTTGATTACACCAGTTCCATCAGCAGCATCATGGCATGTAGAGCCTTTTTGAGGTTGGCTTTTCCCACTCGGCAGAATTCTCTGGAGATGGTCCAAGTTGCTGTGTGCAGCTGGTCTGTTTGTTTTCATGGCTGAGTAGCGTTGCGCGGTGTGGCCGTTCGTGTGTCCACTGAAGGACGCTTGGGTTGTCTCCACTTTCTGCCTGTTACAAATAAAGCTGCACAGTTTTTGGCATGAAGATACGTCTCCGTTTCTTTGGAATAAACGCCCCAAGAATGTCATTGTGGGGTTGTATGTTAGTCGGGTGTTTAGTTTTGGGTGAAACTGTCAAGCTGGTGTTTAGAGTGGCCATGCCATTTGCATTCCTGCCAGCAATGGAAGTCCAGGCCCTGTGTCTACACCACGGCACTGCCGGTTCTGGAGGTCCAGGCCCCGTGTCTACACCGCGGCATTGCCGGTTCTGGAGGTCCAGGCCCTGTGTCTACACCGCGGCACCGCCGGTTCTGGAGGTCCAGGCCCTGTGTCTACACCATGACATCACCAGTTCTGGAGGTCCAGGCCCCGTGCCTACACCGTGACATCACTGGTTCTGGAGGTCCAGGCCCCGTGTCTACACTGCGGCGTCGCCGGTTCTGGAGGTCCAGGCCCTGTGTCTATACCGCGGCGTCGCCGGTTCTGGAGGTCCAGGCCCTGTGTCTACACCGCAGCGTCGCCGGTTCTGTGCTGGCCATCCTGACGGGCGTGCGGTGATCCCTGCCTGTGGTCTCAGTGCATTTCCCAACGGCTGCTGGCAAAGGGCAGCTGCCACGCCCTGATCGGCCGTCTGCATCCTCTTCAGGGAAGAGCCCCCCCACGTCTTGTCCATTCTCACATCAGCTTGTTTTTTCACGGTTGAGTTTTGAGAGTTCTCTATACAGTCTGGACCCCAGGGCTCTAGTCAGGCGTTCTGTCTTTGTGAATATTTTGCCCGCTCTGCAGCTTCTCTTTCCATCCTCATCACAGAGCCTTTCCCAGAGCACACGCTTTTCACCTGTGATGGGGAGGCCATCCTGGATGACCAGGTACCCTTACATGAGGGAGACGGGGGGGCAGGGTTTGCCCCCAAAGATGAAGAGGCCACACGAGGATAAAGGCCGAGATGGGAGTAATGTGGCCACGTGCCCAGGAATATCTGCAGTGCCCAGGAGCTGGGAGAGGTTGGAAGGGCCCAGAGCCCCCGGAGGGAGTACAGCTCGGCTGGCCTCTTGATTTCCCTTCTGGTCTCCGGAACTAGAGTTAGGAAGTCCAGGAACACGCGCGTCCCCCGAGGCCACAGGGCTCCGGCACCTTTCCCTTTCCACTCCACCGTCCTGGACGGTGAATATTTTTAGCAGAGCCCATGGCCATCCCAGATAAACCAGGGTCAACTCAGGAGGGAAAGCGGGAGGGGACGGAGTTGTGTGCACCGTGAAAGGCTGACATGAGCCGGAGGGGTGCACGGCGGTGACCCCCGAGCTTCTCCAGAGGAGCAAACCTTGCCTGGTCAGCTGGGACACGTGAGCGTCACACATGTACTTGTCTTCCTAAAGCTTTTTATAATGTGTTTTTCTGATTATGAAAATAATATATATCTATTGTAGATCAGAAACGACAGCAATGCATAAAATAATCCCGCCCCTTGAAAATAAACACAGTGGCTGTTTTTGGTGTGCTTCCTGCCACGTTTCCCCTTTGCACACTAAGGTTTGGTTTAAGGGTTAATTAAATGGAATCACACCCTGAACGCGCAGAGCCCGGCACAGAAGACCAGGTGGCATGGTTAAGACAGGCTGGGCAGGGGCAGAACCAGCTGCGTTTTCCTGCAGAGCCACCATTCACTGCCCTGCGACCTGGCTCCTGCAGAGCTACCGTTCACTGCCCTGCGACCTGGAGGGTTGGTGGTTGTTTTTTAAGTCACCTCTGGGTTCTGCTTCCCTGGCCCCAGAGGCATCATCTCCATGAGAGGCCACTGCAAGAGAAAGGCGGCGAAGTTTTTTACAGACTGATAAGACATTTTCCCCCTGGCCGGTTTCCAGTGCCCACTTCCTCCCAAAGCAATGGTGCCCAAGAATTCTCAGTGCTGCGGCCACAAGGAACCAGGTTTGCTGGGCTTGTAGGTGGAGAAGGGGAGGCACCTCGTCCCCAACAGCCCCTCTGACCTCCCTGCCCCTCTGTGGGCCCAGCAAGCAGACTTCCGCGCACACAGCAGCATCTGGGGGCCAGGCCCGCCCTCACCAGGCTGCAGAGAGGCTCAGACAGGGTCCCTGATGCCCAGGGCAACACTCGCAGAAGGTGGAGGCACAGAGGAGAATGCAGTACCAGAACCACGGCTCCGTCTACCCTGCCTCACGGACTGGGAAGTCAGCTGGGCACTGCGTGTTCCCTGATCCCATCTCACCCCAGACCCCGCAGTGAGTGTGCTCCCTGTCATTCTCCCCCAAGACCCCCGCAGTGAGTGAGTGTGGCCCTCATTGTTCTCCCCATTCACACGTGGGCAGACTTGGACACAGAGAGGTGGAGGGACTTGTAAAGGCCATGAAGCTGGGGGTGGGGGGCAGGACTGGCTGTGGGGTGGGGGAGCCCCTTCCTTAGCCACCCATGGTGCTCACCGGACCTCCCATCGCACGGCCCACAGCCCCGCCCAGTGCGGCCCTGGCAGGAGCCAGGTGTCCCATCCCACAGCACTCTCAGTGTAGCAAGAACTTTTCTCACAACCGGGAGCTTCTCCACGCTCTAGACCACACGGTGAGCTTTTCAAAGCCAAAGGCTGCACATGCATCTGATCTCCCTGCAGCCTGCACCGGGGGCTGTCAAACCAGCCGTGTGGGTGAAATTAAGCAGAAGGGACGCACGCCTCACAGCCGGGGCCCTGCACTGCCTGTCCTGGGGGGCCACTTGGTACCCGTTTAAGACAGGCCAGACGCGACCTACGATAGGCCCTTCAGCTGCGAGAGCCTTTGGGCTTTCACCACAGTCTACGGCGGTAACTGAGACCTTGCCTTGCCCAAGCACAGCCTTGCCCAGGGCCAGAGGTGAACTGTCCCTCCCCAAGCCGGGCTTCGGCCACAGGTCGTCACGCCCTGCATCCACGGGGCAGGATCCCTGCTCACCAGGCTATCCTGCCACCAGGCGTGAAAGTGTCAGAAGCCGTGGAAACTCACCAGCTGGAAGAGCCGCCCATTACCCACGAACCTACAGCGAACTCACTTTCAACAAAGGTGGCAAGAATGTACACTGGGGAAAGGACAGTCTCTTCCATAAACGGTGCTGGGGAAACTGGCTACACATCTGCAGAAGAGTGAAACGAGACCCCTAGCTCTCGCCACATACAAACATCAAGCCAAAACGGATTAAAGTCTGGAATCCAAGACCTCAAACTATGAAACTACTACAAGAAAACACGGGGGAAAATCTCCAGGACACTGGCCTGGGCAAACATTTCTCAAGCAATGCCCCCACGCACAGCCAACCAAGGCAAACATGGACAAATGGAGCCACCACGAGTTAAAAAGCTTCTGCACAGCAGGCCGGGTGCCGTGGCTCACGCCTGTAATCCCAGCACTTTGGGAGGCCGAGGCGGGCGGATCACGAGGTCAGGAGATCGAGACCATCCTGGCTAACACGGTGAAACCCCGTCTCTACTAAAAATACAAAAAATTAGCCGGGCGTGGTGGCGGGCGCCTGTAGTCCCAGCTACTCGGGAGGCTGAGGCAGGAGAATGGCGTGAACCCGGGAGGCAGAGCTCGCAGTGAGCCGAGATAGCGCCACTGCACTCCAGCCTGGGTGACAGAGCAAGACTCCGTATCAAAAAAAAAAAAGCTTCTGCACAGCAAAGAGAGCAATCCAGAGTGAAGAGACACCCCCACAGAATGGCAGGAAAGATTTTCAGACTACTCATCTGATAAGGGGTTCATAACCAGAACATATAATGAGCTCAAACAACTCTACAGGAAAGAATCTAATCATCTGATTTAAAATGGGCAAAAGATCTGAATAGACGTTTCTCAAAGGAGACACACAAATGGCCAACAGGCATCTGAAAAGGAGCCTCAGCATCATTGATCGTCAGAGAAATGCAGCTCAAAACCACCATGAGACATCGTCTCACCCCGGTTAAAATGGCCTTTATCCAAAAGACAATCACAAATGTTCGCGAGGATGTGGGAAAAGGGAACCCTCGTACCCCGTTGGTGGGAATGTAAATTAAAACAGCCGCTATGGAGAACAGTTTGGCGGTTCCTCAAAAAGCTAAACATTGAGCTACCATAGGATCCAGCAATCCCACTGCCGGGTATAGACCCAAAAGAAAGGAATCCATCTATCAAAGAGATGTCTGCAGTCCCGTGTTTACTGGAACTCCTGACCTCAAAGGATCTGCCCACCTCAGCCTCCCAAAGTGCTGGGATTCAGGCGTCAGCCACTGTGCCCGGCTGGCACGCCTGTGTTTACTGCAGCACTGTTCACAGTAGCAAGATTTGGAAGCAATCTAACTGCCCAACAACAGACACCAGATAAAGAAAATGTGGTACATACACGACGGAGTACTATCCAGCCGCAAAAAAGAACGAGATCCTGTCACTGGAACAACGCAGATGGAGCTGGAGGTTATTATGTTAAGTGAAATAATCAAGGGATGGAAAAAAAAAAAACACGTTTTCAGCCAGGCACGGTGGCTCCTGCCTGTAATCTCAGCACTTTGGGAGGCCGAGGTGGTGGATCACAAGGTCAATAGATCGAGACCATCCTGGCCAACATGGTGAAACCCCATCTCTACTAAAAATACAAAAATTAGCTGGGCGTGGTGGCAAGCGCCTGTAGTCCCAGCTACACAGGAGGCTGAAGCAGGAGGATCACTTGAACCTGGGAGTCGGAGGTTGCAGTCAGCTGAGATGGCACCACTGCACTCCAGCCTGGTGACAGAGCGAGACTCCGTCTCAACAAACAAACAAACAAACAAAAACATGTCATCACTTACTTGTGGGAGCTAAAAATCAAAATGACTGAACTCATGGACACAGAGAGTGGAACGAGTGTTACCAGAGGCTGGGAAGGGAACTGGGGACACAGTGGGGGGATGGTTAATGGGTACAAAAAAGGAGAAGAAATGAATAAGACCTATTATTTGATAGTACAACAAGGTGATCACAGTCAACAATAATTTGATTGTACATCTTAAAATAAAATCACTGGCTTGTTTGTAACAGGATAAATGCTTGGGATGGAGACCCCATTCTCTCTGACATCATGTTATGCATTTCATGCCTATGTCAAAACATCTCATGTACCCCATGAGTATACAAATCTACGATGTGCCCATCAAAAAAAGTCTTTAGATAAACAGCCCATTGCAGACTGGCCACTGCGGGGAGTGGTTTTAGTTCAAAAGCCCTTCCTCACGCTGGCCTCTTCGGCAGTGCCATCACAGCCCCATCGCTGCAGGAAATGGTTTGACATGGGGCGGTGTGGGAGGGGCCCTGACCGTGGGGTTTGGGAGGCCCCACCCGGCCCAGGTGCCTGGGGGCTGAAGAAGAGCAAGGGGACTTCGACACTGACTGCAGGCGCCACAAGTGCCCGTCTGGGCCGCAGCGTCTTCATCCGTGAAGGGGGCTGGACCGTAAGCTTCCTGAGCTTCCCTGCCACGGACGCTGCACCATCGCTGGCCTGGCTCTGCAGTTCCTAAGGTTGGCCTGTCCCGAGGCCCCACGGAGCCTGGCTGCAGACGCGTGTCTCCAGCGAGGCTACACCCGGCCGAGCCGCACCTGCTGCCCTGGGCCCCTCGTGGAAACCATTTGTTAGAGCCCACAAGCACCTGCCCAAGCCGCACAGCACTCCCTGGGTTGGAGGCCATTTTTCTCCCCTCCCCACCTTCGATGGAAAAGGCGTTTTTTGTCTAGAGAAGGCACTTTAAGACGAGTGGTTCTAAATGACCACATTATGATTCTCACCTGCAGGACAGCAGCCCACGCTGGGAGGACATCTCTCGGATACAGTTCACAGAGTCAGAGACAGGCCTGGAGTCAGGAGGCTGCACCAGGGCCGGAGAAGCTGCTCACGCCACATGAGTGCGGAGGAGCAGGAGAGGGGCCTTGGGTATTACCCCCACCCTCTGTAAGTAAGAATTGGAACAACCAGGCACTCAGCAACACCTGGGAGAGCCAGCCCCTGCCAGAGAAGACGGACGGAGACCGTGGTAGGCTGGGCAGCAGCCAGCTCAGTCCGGCGTGAGCCGGAGCAGGGTTCTCCAATTGGGCCGGCAGCGCACCACCTGCAACTTGTCAGCAATGTGGAGCCTCAGGGCCCGCCCCAGCCTCCTGAATCAGAAGCCCAGGAGGCGGCCCCCCGGGGGTCTGAACTCACCCTCCAGGGGGTTCTGATGGGTACTGGGGTGGGCCGGCCTCAGCCTGGGTGATTTGGGGAGGGGCAGTTGGACTTGTGTGTGACTCTAAAGCTGCTTCCAACTCTACAGTGTTAATGATTTCATGCCTTTGTCGTCCTCATAGTATTTGCATTCTATACATGAGGAGTGAGGGAAAAAGGAGTCACCAGTGGTGAGGCTCAGGCATTCTGGTGCTACGTTCCAGGAGGCTGTTTGCAGGAAGAGTTTTCTTGAATCGCCCACACAGACGGCCACCTAGCCTGCCTCCTCCCATGCCACCCACTCACATTTATTCAACTAACATTTGGTAAGAGTCCATCATGTGCCCGGGGGCCAAAGGTGAGCAAGCTGGCAAAGCCCCTGATCCCAGGGAGGAGACAGCGTGGACACAGACGCTCAGCATTGCCTGATCCCAGGGAGGAGACAGCGTGGACACAGATGCTCAGCACCTCCTGATCCTGGAGAGGAGACAGCGTGGACACAGACGCTCAGCATCGCCTGATCCACGTGACGTCGGAGGCTGCCAGGGAGAAGCCTCATGCCTGGGTCCCAGGAAACAGATCTGAGTCTGGGAAGAGGTGCAGAGGCTCCTTGGAGCAACACCTGCAGGGGTGTGGGAAGCGGGCCTGGATGCGGTTGCAGCAGAGGCCTCAGCTGAGTCTCACTGTTGAGGTCTCACTGTTGAGGCCTCACCCACAAAGAAGAGAGACCCTCTTTGGGTGTCCTGAATGGAAACATGAGGGCCAGTCCTTCCATGCAGCTGGTCCCAGGAGAAGGCATTACGTGGGGTGACACGACAGCCATTTCCAGAGGGACCCAGCTATGAGCTGTCGACAACCCTGGCATCTGGCGCATTTGTTTTCTGCTTTTGCATAACAAGTCACCTCTGAACTTGGTGGCTAAAAAGGACAGCAGTCATTGATTATCTTGGTTTCTCTGGGTCAGGAACATGGCGTGACTTGGCTGGGCAGCTGGGGCACAGTCTCACTCATGAGGCTGCCATCGAGATGTCCTTGCTGGAGTCATCTGAAGTCCCGACCAGGGCTGGTGGCTCGAGGCCTCAGCACTCCCCTGTTGAGCCTCCCCACAGAGCTGCTGGCACATGGCGCTGGCCTTCCTTGGAGCAGGTGGTCTTGGGGAGTGAGGGCAAGAAGCTATGGTGCCCATGATGACCTAGCCTCAGCACACACATGCGTGGCCCCCCATACAGTGGGCAAGGCCCTGAAAGAGGGTGAGGCCAGGAAAGGGGGCCAACACCCCACAGTGTCACCACCACCTGCTTTCAGGGAAGTCACGCTGAAGTGGGGACCCTTGAGCCAAGAGTTCTCTGGGGAAACAGAGGTGGGGAGAAGATCCTAGGACATCAGCAACTCAACCCCCAAAGATCCTCACCCCCAGAAGTCCCCTTCACCACAGTTTTGTGCAACTTGACAGCCTGTTTCTTCAGGGTGGAAAGAGCAATTGAATTCCAGGCAGCAACCGCAGAGCCCTGTCTTCTGCCTGCACCCGGGAGATGTTGGGTGTGACCATTGAATCTCAGTCCAGAATCGAGATGTGCTGCACCAGCAGCTAGACCCAGACGCGCCAGCCCACAGGGATGGCCAGGGCCACAGTGTGATGGTGCAGAGCTCACCGGAAGGCGTCCTCTGTGCACCTCCATCCCTGCGTCCCCATAGATGTGGACCCCCGTCCCCGCGTCCCCACAGACGTGGACCCCCGTCCCCGCATCGCCACAGACGTGCACCTCCATCCCCACATCCCCACAGACGTGCACCTCCATCCCCGCGTCTCCACAGACGTGCAAATGGCCTTAGTTCTTCAAAGACAAGGGGACAAAAATCCTCAAGAAAGTCTTCTCTACCCTGCATCCACCTCCAAATGACATACAGATCGCACGGAGGAGTTCAGACCCTGGGGTCAGCGAGGCCTGCGTGCAGGGCATGGGAGGGCCCCTCAGCCCTCAGCCATCACCAGGTGCCTGGGCTGCCATGACATCACAAACCGAGGGCCTTAAAACGCGGTGTGGAGGCTGGAGCCCAATATGGGCCCTGTGGGGACAAAGCCAAGGGCTGCGGTGCCGTGCTCTACTGAGGGTCCTTCCTGCCTCTGCAGCGTCTGCAAGCCAGGCGTGCCCTGACTTGTGGCTGCTTTGCTGTAATCTCTGCCTCCGCATCTGTATCCCAGGGCCGTTGCCTCTGTGTGGGCCGAATCTTCCTTTGCCTCCTCCTTAAAAGGACCCTGCCATTATGTCGGGCCCAGCTGGATCATCTGGGAAGACCTTGCCTCATGACCCTCAGCCACCAGCAGTGCCGTGTATGGCAGTGGCATGGTCAGTTTCTGTGTCTCCACCCAGATGTCCCCATGATCCTCACGTTGGAGGGAGAGCCCAGGGGGCGGTGACTGAATCCCGGGGCGGTTTCTCCGTGCTGTTCTCACAATAGTGAGTGAGTCCTTGTGAGAGTTGATGGTTTTATAAGAGGCTCTTCTCACCTTTGCTTGGCATTCCTCCTTCCTGCCACCTTGTGGAGAAGGTTCTTGCTTCTTCTTCGCCTTCCGCCATGATTGTCAGTTTCCTGAGGCCTCCCCAGCCATGCTGAATTGTGAGTCAATTAAACCTCTTTCCTTTAGAAATTACCCGGTCTTGGGCAGTTCTTTATAGCAGTGTGAAAATGGGCTAATCCAGGCATCAAGCACAGCTTCTGGGGATCAGGGCATTTGGGGGAGCCTTTTCCAGCTGGCCACAGTCAGCTTGTCTGAAGCCTGGGACAGCCATGGCACCTCCCGCGCGGCCCTGAGAGAGCCGAGGCACGCAGACCCCCGCCCGCCTGCCAGCACGCCCCAAAGGCAGAACTCGTGACCCTCGCTGCGGTTACTTGGATATTACGATGGCTCTTCGCCCCATGAGGCTGAGCTGGCCATGGTGAGGGCCCAGTTTCTGGGATCGAGAGGGGTCTGTTTCTACTGAAAATCACCCTAGAGAGGATGGCGTTGCTGCCGCCCCCCCGGAAGGCAGTCGGTGGGATTCCTGCCTGGGGGTGATGGCTTCAGCTAAATTCACCTCCTGGCCTGTGCGGCAATGGCAGGTGGTGGCTGAGCTGAGCTCCGTCCCGTGGCATCCCAGGCTGCAGGTGGCCAGCAGGCATCCACGCCCACCCCAGCCTGCACCTGAATGCTTATGGCTGGGACCAAGAGCAGCCATGGCCCACCCAACCTGCCTTGGCTCATGTGGTGCAGAATGAACGAGGGAGCGTCTGTCAAGGCCCACAGACAGTGGGGGCTGCTCCGGGTGCAGCATTGTGGAAAAGCCGCTGGTTGGCCTAGACACGTGGGCACAGGCAGCCTACTCCTTTCTCTGTTCACATTTGCTCTCTGAATCGGTTTTTAAAGGGAAAAAAATTTCAAATGAAAATTAGGCAGGAGGTTGCAAAAATAAATAAGATGACACCAAAAGAAAGCTCTAGAACACAAGAGTACACAGCGTTCTCCTCTGCTAGACAGCCAATCTCATCTGTGGGAGTTTATCGTGCTGTCTCTCGGATGGAGAAAAATTCCTTCAAGAATCCCTGTGCCGAGCCCCATAGGTGAATCACGAGCAGGGAGAGGCGGGCGCAGGAGCCGCGTGGTGGAAGACGAGGGGCCATCACAGCTCTGCAATGCGCTGACTCCAGGGTGTGGGGGTGCAGGTGGAGGCTGGAGCATGGCCTGCTGGCCCCCGGCCACACTGTCTCCCTCTGCAGGAACCTGGCTACCCAAGAAGGACACACACTGTGCTGGGCCAGATGTTGCAGATGTGGCAGGGCAATGGGGTCTGGTTTTTAAATCCTCCACTACTCAGAGGTGGCTGACCCGAGAGGCAGCTCCTCACAGACTCCCTGAAAGCAGCTTACTGGGCTGGGGCCAAGACCCAGTCAGCCTGCAGCTTGCAACCATGATGGAGCCTCCCGGGCCAGGCCGGCCAGGCCCTGCTGTCCACACACGAGGTGGTGTGAGTGCTTGCTTCCTAGGTGTGCCCACCCTGACTTCTGGGATCCACGGACTTCTCCCACCCAACCAAATCTGCACAAGATGCCACCACATAGCACACGTGCTGTTAACTTCCTACCCAGTCGTGGCAGACATCATTAATCAACTACCGAGCTCCCAGCAGGGCTTCCGAGTCTTTACAACTTAGCACTCAGGCTTTCAGCTCTTCATCGTTCCCAATTATGCTTATTTGCTAATCCTGCCTGGGGTTGCTGGGTTCACTGTGTCCCCCTGGGCCCTCTGAAAATGCTGTATGTAGTCAAGCACGGTGGCTCACGCCATAATCCCAGCACTTTGGGAGGCCGAGGCAGGTGGATTGCCTGAGGTCAGGAGTTCAAGACCAGCCTGGCCAACACAGTGAAACTCTATCTCTACTAAAAATACAAAAATTAGCCGGGCGTGGTCACAGGCACCTGTAGTCCCAGCTACTTGGGAGACTGAGACAGGAGAATCACTTGAACCTGGGAGGCAGAGGTTGCAGTGAGCCAAGATTGTGCCATTACTCTCCAGCCTGGGCAACAAGAGCAAAACTCTGTCTCAAAAAAAAAGAAAAAAGAAAAAAGAAAATGCTGTATGTGTTATAGAGGCCTTTATAGTGTTGAGGATCAAAACTCCTCTTTCCTTTTTTTGAGACAGGGTCTCACTGTGTTGCCCTGGCTGGAGTGCAGTGGCACCATCATAGCTCTCACTGCAGCCTTGACCTCCCCAGCTCAAGTGTTCCTCCCGCCTCAGCTTCCTAACTAGCTGGGACTATACACATGCACCACCACACCTGGCTAATTTTTTTAAATTGTTTCTTGTAGAGATAGGGTCTCACTATATTGCCCAGGCTGGTCTCAAACTCCTGGGCTCAAGTGATCCGCCTGCCTCAGCCTCTCAAAGTGCTGGGATTACAGGCATGAGCCACTGCTGTGCCCGGCCAAAATTCCCCTTAATACCCAAGTAGTGTCCTCTCCAGGAAAAAAATAACCAGAGCTCCACACACTGAGAGTGAAACGCAGGCCTGAAGGAAGTCTAGCTGGAGGCCTCCAGGTGTAGGAGAAAGGGAGGGGTGGGGAGCACACTTTGTCAGGCTGTGGGGACAGGAAGAAAACAGGATCACAGAAGGATAGGGGTGGCCACAATGGCTGGAGACAATGAAGCTGACGTTTCTAACTGTTCTTTAGGAATCTTCGTAGCCTCAGACAAGAACAGCCGAGCTCTCAGCTGGGGCGGTGCTGGCTGCATGGACAGGCCCCCGGAATGTGACGCTGAGTGAGGGAGACACGCCCAAAGGGCCACGCGTTGTGTGACGCGTGGCACAGGACCAGAGCTGACGACTCCTGGACTGAAGCAGAGTGTGGCTGGCGGGGCCGGCGAGAGGCTGGGGGGCTTCTATCTGTGGTAATGAAAGTTTCTGGGTTGATAGTGGTCGTGGGTGCACATCTCTCTACGTTCTAAATGGAATTGCACTTTAATGGGTGAACTCTATGGTATGTGAAGTGTATCTCAATAAATCCTTTGTCTTTTTTATTTTTTATTTTTTAAGATGCTGTCTGGGAGGCAGATGACGTCCCCATCGGACAGTCCTGGTGCAGGCGAGGCCCGGAAGCTTCCCGGCCAGTGTCTTAACCTCTCTGATGTCCCATTTCTTCAGCCGTGAAAAGAGTTGAACGCTGTTTGCCTTGCTAGGCTGTCTGGGCTTTGGCAAGGAGTAAAAACCACCCTACAAACCACCTGGGGCAGAGCAGATGCAGGCAACCCCCATCCCTCAAACAGCAGCCCTGGCAACTGTCACACGCGCTGCAGCTAAGAGTGACGAACGCAGTGACCATCCTCGTGCCGCGGCGGATTATTCCACTGCCCCCACCCAGCCTCGGTGTCCCAGGGGTGAGAGGATGATCTGATTCACCCGGGAGAAATGAAACTAGGAACCCCAACTCTCCCGATCCCTCCCAGGGATTAGAGAGGGGGTTCGGGGGGGGACAAGGAGGGCAGGCCCCCAAACTCAGGCGGTGACGTCACCAGGCAGGAGCCCCAGCCCTGCATCTTCACGCCAGTCCCAAGGGGGGGCGGCTGGTAGCATTTGTGAGTTTCTGAGCTGGGTCTCTGGCAAGGGGCACTGGGCAGCCCCAGCAGGCGGAGAGCTCAGACCAGCTTGGTGTGAAGGGTGGAGAGCAAAGCATCCAGTGCCCAGCCTTTGAGATCTCACGGCCCGTGGACTGCTGTGGGGACAAACAGGACCAGAGCCGAAGGGCGGCCAGGAAGCTCTGCATCCCTAAGAGCCACCACACTGGGCGAGAGGCCTTGCCAATGTTTTTAACCAAAAAGCCACCAACACCCTCTGTCCTATTCCTGCTCTACCTAGGGGAGGGGGGAGGGGCTGGGACGGGCGTCCACCAGAAATCAGCCACTGCAGTGGACACATGAGAACAGCTTTAGCAACTGATGACGGTCCCATTCTTGGCGTTGAAGAATCGCATTACTGTCTGGCACCACATAAAACACGAGAACAAAGCTCCTATCCACGTCTAAAGAGTTGGAGGAGAGCGATTCCTGTCCTTGAAGAGTCTTTGAACACCCTCATCTTGGGACACCCTTTCCAGAGAAACCAAAGCCGTGAGCACATGCATTCTGCCCCGTGTCATCACAGAGGCTGCACAGACACGAGGCCAAGGGGCCAGGTCCCGGCGGATGGAGGCGAGGAGGCGGCGATCAGGGGCCCCGCAGCGGACGCCTTGGTAGCAAGTGACCTGCCACCCCCATCTACCCCAGGGAGGGTTTCTCCTCTTTCACAACCCAATCCAAGCACTGGGTCTACAAAGAAGCTCTCCTTGAAGTCTGGGAGGACGATGATGGCCGTTGGTACCTTGTGATTTAGCCCCTGGACCGCTGTGAGGACAGATGGGACCAGAGCCGAAGGGTGGCCAGGAAGCTCTGTGTCCCTAAGCCACCACACTGGGCGAGAGGCCCTGCCCATGTTCTTTTGTTTGTTTTTGTTTGTTTTGTTTTGTTTTTTGAGACAAAGTCTCACTCTTGTCCCCCAGGCTGGAGTGTGCAATGGCGCGATCTCAGCTCACTGCAACCTCCACCTCCCAGGTTCAGCCTCCCGAGTAGCTGGGATTACAGGTGCCTGCCACCACACCCAGCTAATTTTTGTATTTTTTAGTAGAGATGGGGTTTCACCATGCTGGCCAGGCTGCTCTACAAACTTCTGACCTCAGGGGATCCACCTGCCTCAGCCTCCCAAAGTGCTGAGATTACAGGCGTGAGCCACCACGCCTGGCCCGGCATGGCCCTGCCTATGTTTTTAACCAAAAAGCCACCGACGTCCTCTGTTTTGTTCCTGCTCAGGACACTGGAAGGTGTGATAAATCGCCACCACATGGGAATTCTGCACCAGTATCTTAGATCATGCCAGATTTCTGCACAAAGCATAAGGACACTGGGCAGGGGGCGGGGGTGGGGGGGAATGTCACTTCTGAGGCCGGCCTTTCGCTAAGCTCAGCCATTTTTCTTCCCTGTTCCATCACTCGAGTCCCCTCGTGGAGTTTACAGTCCTGAGCTGCCACCCTCACCGGGGTCATGACGGAGCCAAGACGCGCCCGCGGCCGACCCCCCGGTGTGACGGTTTTCTGGTTATGTCTACACGTCATGGAGGAACCTTCTAAAGGAGTTTCAGGAAGTTTCTGTTTGGAAGCTGCGATTGTCACTTTCGTTCATGGCCCAGCTTTATAATGGGAAACAGACACCTCACAGAAGTGCCAGGAAGGGGTCTGCTTTGAAACGTGTTCAAATAAAAGGATTGAGGAGAGCCTAGTTCTTATAAATATCGTAAAGACACTTTGTTATTGACGGCGCCTACCTCAGAGTCGCTGCGGGCTTGCGAGTCGCTGTGGGCCTTCAAGCCCCAAACTCATCCTACCCCTGGGTGGCTGGGGCACCCAGCCCTTCTGCCTCTAGACTTTTGTTATTCTTTTCTTTAAAAAAAAAAAAAAAAAAAAGCCATAATGAGATGCCTATTTAACAATCCGTTCAGCTAATTGAGTCTGTCCACGGCATATCCCAACCCGGGCGCTGAGAGATAAGCCTGTCACCTGGAGCGTGACACAAACAGGAGAGAAGACAAAGCCAGCAGCTAACAGAAATCGTTAATTCGGGAGGACGCCCCTAACCACATCAGATCAAAGACGCAGACGGACTCTTCTCACCAAATGAATTCGCCTTTGAGCTCTTGGCATTGGGTTCAGCACTCCCTATCATCAACTGGAAAGCAAAATGCTTTGTTTTGCCTGAAAGACGTTCCCAGATGGCACGTTCCCCTGCGCGCAACCCCTCGGTTGAGAGTCTGAAGGCATCGCGATCATCACCACCGTTAATCCGGATGGCCCAATCCCATCGAATCCAGCCTGCATGAAAACACTTCACTTCTGACCTCCTTGACACCAGAGCCGCCCCAGACGCCGCGCACTGCACTTACCCTGGAGCGAGCGGGCGTGCCTGCTGGCGCCCATCCCCTGTGGCGTGTGGCTGAAGAGGGACAGCTGCCCCGTGTCCCGGCTCCACGCCCCAGGTGCCCGCAGCGGCAGCAGCGCGTTGGGGCTGCGTCTCCGCACACTGGCTGGCTCTGGGCTGGGAAGTTTCAAGTTCCAGGCGGTCTGCATTCCCTTCTCCCCCTTCACACACTTAACCCTACCTTGTCTGGTCAAGAGAGATCCAGACAAAATCAACCTTCTGCGTCAAGAGCCACGTCCGGCTGCCTCAGAGGCACAGAGTCTGTTCCTGGCTTTACCTGGCTTTCACCATAAACTAGAACGAGCGGCCAAGACCGCGGATGCTGCGGCTTTGCAAGGGCGAGCGGGTGTTTCCTAACCCACTGGGCTTTTTTCCTCCTAGGTAGCAGAGGGGTGCACCTGCTCCAAGGAATTCGGGATGTCCAGCCCTCCGGTCTCTGGGGGGTCACCCTGGGTGGGGGTTCCCCTGGAGAGTTTAACACTCAGACCCCACTCCAGGCTCAGCAGGGGGCACTGGTTGGGGGCAAATTAATTCCAGCCCACTTCTCAATTCTGTATGGGGACCCTCAGCCAGCCTTGATGCTTTCAGAGCCCTGGTTTCCTCGTTCGTAGGAGATAAACAGCACCCAAAACTGAGCTGCAGCCACGGAGGCAGGCTACTGCCGGGAGGAGCACAGGTGCATCAGTGACCCTGCCCGCCTTCCCCTGAGCCCCGAGTCGCCGTGCCACCCACTTAAGGCGTCCTGGGCTCTCATGAGCTTCCAGGGAAGCCGAGTCACAGGAATTAAATCATGGCCAAAATTTAGCCCATAAATAGCTACTGAGCGGCTTCATGCCGGATGGGGAGATGTGAGGGTGGGCGCAGGAGGAGGCGTGGGCGCAGGAGGAGGTGTCGGCCCATGCCCCGTGGGCAGCAACAGGCCACGCCTTCTCGGTTAGGTCTGGACGGCAGATTCGCAGCGCCTTTTCCCACTTTCTACTTTCCTGTATTTTTGAAGTTTGCTACAATGAGCATACATTGCCTTTATAATCAGAAAACAGACATTTTTTTAAATTTTTTTATTTTTTTTGAGACGAGTCTCGCTCTGTCGCCCAGGCTGGAGTGCAGTGGCGCGATCTCGGCTCACTGCAAGCTCCGCCTCCCGGGTTCACGCCATTCTCCTGCCTCAGCCTCTCCGAGTAGCTGGGACTACAGGCGCCCGCCACCACGCCCGGCTAATTTTTTTTGTATTTTTAGTAGAGACGGGGTTTCACCGTGGTCTCGATCTCCTGACCTCGTGATCCGCCCGCCTCGGCCTCCCAAGGTGCTGGGATTACAAGCATGAGCCACCGCGCCCTGCCAGAAAACAGACATTTAAAAACTGTTTCAGAAGCTGGTCCTGACCATCCCCCCATTTTCTCCAGACCCCCCTTCCATTGCTTCCACACTGCTGTTTTCACGCTCGCCTTCTGATGGGCACCTCCCTCGGCCCGAGCACCCCAGTTTCATGCTTGCCTTCTGACAGGCACTTCCCACGGTCCGAGCACCCCAGTTTCACGCTTGCCTTCTGACCGGCACTTCCCACGGCCCGAGCACCCCAGTTTCACGCTCACCTTCTGATGAGCACTTCCCACGGCCCGAGCACCCCAGTTTCACGCTCACCTTCTGACGGGCACTTCCCACGGCCCGGGCACCCCAGTTTCATGCTCACCTTCTGACGGGCATTTCCCGCGGCCCGAGCACCCCAGTTTCACACTCCCCTTCTGACCGGCACCTCCCACGGCCTGAGCGCCCCAGCAGCCCCCTTTGCTCCCCTGAAGCAGGTGTGGCCAGTGAGGTCCGGGAGGGAGAGGTGCCCGTCCTTACGGGGCCTCCAGCTTTCGTTCCCCGCGCCTACACAAAAACTTGTTCTCGCTTCCAGGAAGCTTCTAGAAAGGGCCCTAGCACTACGGTTGGAACACAGAGACCCAGCACGCCGGTTCGTGCACCCTCGGCAGCCCCTAAGTGAGGGGTCTGACCTCGAGAACATGTGGGTGGGGCAGGGACCACCCGGGCGACACCCTCCCTCTTCGAAGCCCCAGGCTGCCGGGACACCATCCCATTCTTTTGGGGGCTTCGTACAGGTCGTCGACCCCAGGAGGGTGGGAACGGCACCTGGCTGGGAGTCTGCAAGTGTGTGTGGGGTGTGACATTCATCTCGCATGCACAGAGCACACAAGGAGTAAACGATTCTCATCCTCTGGTACTTCTCTTCCTGTTTTTTAAATTGAGGTGAAACTCGCTGCACATACAATTCACGTTTTAAAGTATGACACTGTAGGTGGCAGGAGGCGCATATTGTACTATGCCCTCTGTTTACTTCCAAAGGGTTTTCATCATCCCCAAAGGCCACCCAATGACTGCCCATCCCCTCCAGCCCCGGACAACCACCCATGGGCCCCCGTCTCCGCAGACCCACCTGCTCTGCCATGTCACAGGGATGCAGTTGGCCATGCGTGGTCCTTGCGTCTGGCTCCTTCCACTTCCATGACGTTCTCCAGGCTGGCCCACACTGCAGCATGGATGAGGCCCTCATTCCTCTATGGCTGAGTCGTACTCCTCAGGGGGGAGAGACTCCATGTTGGGTAAGCAGGCATCAGTCCACCCAAGGACATCTGGGTTGAGTCTACCTTTTGGCCATTGGGGGAATTCTAGAGATAGAAGTGCCATTTTCACCCCGACCCACAGTGCTCCCCCTGAAGTTTGAGCTGGAACCACCCACCTCTCAACATGTCCAGACGGTCCTATTTCTCCAGCATTTCCAAGAATTCGCCTGGCGCACATCGTCACCTGGTCTCGATCCCATGGAGGGACCCTGGGGTTGCTTCTAATCATTGTTCAATGTCTACCCTCTCTGCACATGTCTCAGGAAGAAGGTGGGGTGGGGAAGAGAGATCTCTGGGTGATTAGGTTTTCTCGGGGCTCAGGACGCTGCTCCCAGTTTTGGTAGACATTGGTAGATTCCAACTTCTAGAGCCTCTGGCGGCTCAGATGAAATATCTAAAGTTGGCACAAATGCAGCCATCCTCCGGTGGGGCCCCATCACCCTCAGGAAAGCCAGGGCATCTAGCGTTGAGCTGGGCAGCTCCATCACCCTTAGGAAAGCTGGGAGGTCTGGGCAGCAGGGAGCAGGGTGAGTCCATCACCCTCAGGAAAGCCGGGATGTCTTTGAGCAGCGGGGAGAGGCCTCTGTCATCCTTTGGACATCTGTCATTTGTGCAGAAGCGTCTACATAAGATAGAAGCAACGTTTCCTGGAAGTTTCTTACAAACTTACACCAAGGACAGAGGGTCCTAGAGGAATTGAGGGGCTTGCTGTCCACTTTAAGTGGAGGGAATTCTTTTTCATTCCTTTATTGTCACTAAAGATTGGATTTCAGAGCAAGCACTCAAACGCATGGAGGAAGATGAGGGAGGGAAGATGGGAGGAGAGTGAGGAAATGTGGGTGTCCGGTTCCCTGGCTGCGCACTCAGGGGGCCCCGAGGGACCACCTGCTTAACAGGCAGATGCCTCTGTGTGTCACCGTCAAAGTGAGGACGTGGCTGAGTCCAGTTAACACTTAGGACAGCCATGCGCAGCTGGAGCCTTTGCAGTCTCTTGGTGACAGCAGTGACCACATCGCGTCCTCCTGCAGGGACCATGTGGCTGGCTTTTATTCTCTCTATCCTTGGGCAGAAAGAGGAGGCAGAAGCGATGAGTCCTGCCCTTCTACCTTCGAGTAGGTCAGAAATGTTTTCATAAGATAAAAGTTACATCTGAAAGAAACAGCAGGTCTCGGTGTAAAAATCCCGCGTTTTCAGCCTCGAGTGTGTCTGGGAGTGTGGGAGCTCTGGGTGTTTCTCCTGGGGGCCATGAAGCAGGAGAAAAGGACTGTGGGGCCAATGGTGGCTTCACTTTACAACCGTGTGCTGGGGCTGCCACAGCAAAGTGCCACAAACGGGGCGGGGGGGGTCCATGTGACAGAAATTCACCCTCTCCCTCGCTGGAAGCCAAGTCTGAGAGCCAGTTGTTCCAGGGCTGTGCACCCTCTGAGGGCCCTGGGGAGGCCCCTTCCTGCGTCCTTAGCTCCCAGCAGCTCCTGGGGTGGGGTGGGGTGGGCAGCCACATGTTCAGAGCTCCCAGGTATCTCCAGGGCACAGCCAAGGCTGACACCCCGGTCTGGCACTAGGACTCTGATTAGGCATTTTGGACAAAGCATTTCCTCCATGGGGCAGACACAAAGCACACCCCCGGGTAATGGCATGCCCAACCTTTTAGAAGAGTCACCAGTCAAACACTGGCCACCCAAGTGAGAATCAGTGAGATTGCAAAGTGTTTGCATTAGTGAGGGTGTCAGATGGCCTGGCATGTTTAAGTAACCAAAAGCAAGTCTTATTCGTACCTCGCATGTTGGAGAGGACATTCCAGTGCTGGTTAGAATTAAAACCCAAAGCAGGTCATTGATTCTGATGGGTGTGCCCTGACCCCAGGATCATTAAGAAGGGTTTCAGGGAGGAAAAACAGATGATATTGTCTGTCCCTGGTCCAAATCCATGGTGCATCCCCACTTCCATAGGAATTCTGTGCAGGTCTTTTATATGCTGCTATATTTTATATTTGTTACTGTGTTGCTACACACCCAAAACTTAATGGCTTAGAGAGCAAAAATCACTTTTTATCTCCCACAGACTGTTAGCCAGGAAAGTGGGAAGTGCTCAGCAGAGCGGTTTTCCTCAGGGTCTCTCATGTGGTCTTATGTCAGCTTGGGCTGCATCACCTGAAGGCTCAACTGGGGCTGGTGGCTCCCTCACGAGGCGGATGGGCTGGCACTGGCTGTTGGCTGAGGGCCCCAGTTACTCTCCAGGGCCTGCCTGATGTCCTCACAGCATGGTGGCCAGCTTCTTCTAGAGCGAGTGAGCCAACAGGCCAAGTGGAGGCTGCAATGCCATTATAATCCAGCCTCAAGGGGAATTCACACATTGACCACCACTGTACTCTATGCTGAGCACACAGACCAGCCCTGCTGTGTGGGAGGGGAGCACACACAGACAAATACAGGAGTTGGGGGGTCACTGGGGCCATCTGGGAGGCTTGCCACCATCACCTGTCCTGTTCCCTAAATGACCTGCATCCCCAGGTTTCCTATTCTTAGCATTGTGTGCCACCTTGAGGGGCTGGGAATGAGAAAAAGTATTGTTTTCAGACAGAAAGCATCTCTTTTATATTTAGCAGCCCTTCCTTTAGTTTATCTCTTCCCTCTCTTATTTTATTTAAAAGTAGCAAGAGGCCAGGTGTAGTGACTTATGCCTGTAATCCCAACAAATTGGGAGGCTGAGGCAGGTGGATTGCTTGAAACTAGAAGTTTGAGACCAGCCTGGGCAACATGGCAAAACCCCATCTATATTTTATAATATTACTGTTTAAAATAAACAAATAAACAAAATAAAGTGCAAGATATGCCACCCTCAGTGCCCTCCTTACAAAGCTTGCTAGCTTGATCATTCAGCTCCCTGGGCCACTTTCCACATTGCTGCAGGCCATGGTCTTGCTGGTAGAATAAGAGCCCCTATTTCTGGAGGGGTTTGACTGAGCATTCTTGCCTGAAGTCTCCTGAATCTGTAGTCTTGCATCAGCTGGGGTTGCAGTCTCATTTGAAGGCCTGACTGAGGTTGGAGGAGCCACTTCCCAGGTCACTCCATCACACACTGGCCAGTGGTGCTGCTGGCCAGAACTCAGTTCTCTCCAAATGGACCCTGCCATGAGGCCACTTGAATATCACAGCATGGGGCTGGCTCCCCTCGGAGTGGACGGCCCAAGAGACCAAGACAGAAGCTGTGGTGCCTTGTACAGCTCAGTCATGGAAGTTACACGCTGTCAGCTCTGCCATGTTCCACGGGTCACATGCATCAGCCCTGAGTCAGTGTAGGAAGATGATAAACCCCAGGAGGCGTGGGTCAGTGGGTTCATCTTGGAGGCCACAGAGCTGTCTCAGGATTGTCTCAGAAGGGGATTCAGTGACAAGGCCAGAGGGATTCCAATGACTCAACCCGAGAATGACCAGATTAGACAGGACCAATCAGGCTAAGATGATGAAAGGCTGGCTGACGTGACACATGGGACAGGCCCTGGGCAGAGTCCCTGGATTGAAGTCTCCACCCCAGCACTTCCCACCTGGGGTCTGGGCTTTATCCATTGGCAAGGCAGAGATGATAGTGAAACCCAGCCTTCTCCCACCCGTGTGCTGGATGATCAAAGGAGCAAACAGAAAAAAAAAACAGTAAAGTGCCAAAGAGTCACACTATTATCATTTATTTTTGTTATTAGAATGATAAATCCCTTTAAAAATAAACAGCTTTCTTGGATATAATATACTATACATTTCACCTATATGAAGTACACAATTCACTAGTCTTTAGTCTATTCAGAGTTGTGTGACCATCATCATTATAGAATAAGCTCTTATGATGCTTGAGAGATGTTGATGATGATGATGATGGAGACAGAGTCTGCTCTGTCCAGCAGACTGGAGTGCAATGTTGCTATCGTAGCTTACTGCAGGGTCCACTTCCTGGGCTCAAGTGATCCTCTTGCCTTAGCCTTCCGAGGACTCCAGGCATGAGCCACCACACCCAGCTGAATTTTTTTTTTTTTTTTTTTTTTTTAGTAGAGGTGAGGTTTTGCTATGTGGCCGGGGCTGGACTCGAACTTCTGACCTCAAGCGATCTTCCTGCCTTGGCCTCCCAAAGTGCAGGGATTATTTTTAGACCACAGTGAAAAGTTCCAGTTGATGTTACAGGAAGCGAGCCAGGGAACACTTGACCACCAGGCTCTAGGAACCATCAAGGTCAAGCTAGAAACGGACATCAGCAAGAAGGGGTGTCTGGAGGCGTCAGGGCTGCGCTGTCTGTGCAGAGAGAATTCCACTGTGTGGAGCAGCTACGCTCCCTTAGGGGTGGCTGGGTATGAGGGCTACGGCCTGTCCTTGAGGGTCCCACCTCTTCCCAACTCCCAAGATAAGGGGGTGGGACTTCCCCTAGAACCCTGGAAAGCAGGAAGCACCGACCGCCCGTGGATGCCAGGAAGGAGGGAGTGTTGCTGCCTTTGGACCCTGAGAAAGAAGGAGCATTGCTGCCCGCGGACCCTGAGAAGGAGGGAGCATTGCCACCCGTGGACGCCGGGAAGGAGAAAGCACCAGCCACCCGTGGACCCTGAGGAGGAGGGAGCATTGCCGCCCGTGGACGCCAGGAAGGAGGGAGCACCAGCTGCCCGTGGACCCTGAGGAGGAGGGAGCATTGCTACCTGTTGACGCGGGGAAGGAGGGAGCATTGCTGCCCGTGGTCCCCGGCTGCGTGCCCTCCCCTTGTCTCCTCCACCCAAGAGCGAAGTCGAACCTCTTTTTCCAAAGCTCTGTCTCCCCCACCTCCTCCGGCTTCCCTCTAAGAGTTCCTGTTGGTGTCCTCCGCCCCCAGTCCATCGTCCCGGAGCCAAGAATTCGTGGCAGACCCCGAGCCACAGCTCACCAGATCATTCGCTCGTTGTTAGACATCTGGGGTTTTCAACTTTCTGTTTTCGTAAAGGGCACGCTAAGTGCCCCTGGGCAGCGGCTCCTCTGGGGCTCCAGTCCGAGAACCTCGGGGGTGAAATTCTGTTCTCAGCTCCGCCCCTGCCCAGGCTGCTCTACCATCCCATGAGAGGCTGGAGTTGGAAGCTCCTTGACGTCCCGGCCTCCACGGCTGTGAGCATCCTGAGCACCCAGCCCTTGGCTTCTCAGTACCGTGTTCCATTCAAAGTGGCCAGGACTCCTGGGAGAAATGGCCAGCTCCAGCCTGGGCAGGAAACACACCAGAGGCTTATAGGAGATCGCGACCCTCCGGGGCTACCAGGCCGCGCCTGAGCACTGGGGAGCCTGCTTGATGGGGGTTGGGGGGCAGGGGTGGGAGCTGACAGTGCCAGGAGATGGCCTGGGGCACAAGCGGCCCCACAGCTCAGGCTCAGACAAGCAGCTGGAAGCCTGGTGCGTGTGGATGTTCCCATGGCTTTAAAGGACACCCCACAGAACACGGATTAATCATAATAGAGAGAAAGGACAACGTTGCAGGGGAGGCTGCAGACACGGCATCAATCAAACCATCAGCGTTCACGTCACCAGAGACGGCCCAGGGTGAGATTTTACACCTGCTGCCAGGACACCTGCGGAAGCACAGCCTCACCCACTGCTGTCCCTGCCCACCCAGGATCTCATCACCAGGAATCCAGAGGCAAAGCAGTCCGAGTGCCCACAGCACGGAGGGCCCAGGAGCCTGCACAGGCTGACAGATGGAGGAGACATGGCGGCTTGGGGCAGGGCATGACACCTGCAGACTCTGCTCTCAGAACCTTGTGGAGACAGTGGCCAGGCTGTAGTGGGGCCTAGCAGGCACGTGTCCATTCCCTGATTCTGGTGGTGCTGAGGGCTTGTGAATGTCCTTGTGTGCAGGAAACACACCAAAGATCCTGGTTGTGCGGACCACAGTGCAGCCTGGCCGCGCACACTGCGCTTCCTGTACCATACCCGGCGCTCCGGCCTTGCCTGCGCACTGCCTGAGTCCGCATTATCTCCATGTGTAACTCGGCTCCGCCCCAGGATCCGGGGAGGATGATCCCCCACGGGCCTCTCCCAACCTGAGTGGCGCCCTCCTGGCCACTGGCCACTGCTGCCTGAGGTCCTGCCCTAGCAGAAGGCCCAGGCTGGGGCAGGCCTGCAAGAGTGAACCAGGTTGGCGAGGAGGGGCCTCCCAGGGCCGAGGCATCTGAGCAGCACCCTGCAGGACGGGCAGGCCCCTTGTGCCCCGGGCACCCGCACAGGGCCTGCGATCTCGTGCATTCAAATGCTGCCACATGGGCCAGAGTGTCCTGGGGGATCCTGTCAGGCGCCCTCCTCAGCTCTTCCACCTTCCACAGTAAGTACTTCGACAGTACAGCCCATGGTCACCCCAAGTCCCTGAGAAGGAAAGACAGTGACACCACGGAGATGGGAGGCCAGCCCTGCGAAGGGCACCGTAGTCCTGGGCACTACCACTCCTGGGGAATGGGGGCCTGGGCACCTTCTTCTCCTCCTTCCTCCCTCCCTCCCTCCTCCCTCTCTCTCTCTCCCTTCTACCTCCCTCCCTCCTCCCTCCCCTCTCCCTCTGACTTGCACCCCCAAATTGCCAGTATTGCCCCCTCCGCCATTGCAACAACCCCAAACAGATATTGATTTGTGTTTCCTGCTTGGGGGCAGAATCACTCCTGTTCCAGAACCACTGGGCCCCCACATTCCCCCATGGGCAGGGACCCACCTCACTCCCCCAACGCGCATGAGCCCACAAGGCTATGGCCCCCACCCCCACGGCTGCTTGGTGAAATGACAGCCCCGCTCTGCCGGGAGCCAGGGAAGAGGAAGCGGCTGGGGCAGGGAGTCCAGCTTGGGAGCCCTGTGAGCCCCTCTAAGAGCCTGGCCCTGGCTGGAGAGAGAAGCACTGGGATGAAACACACTTTATTCACAAGGGCACAGGATTGCCATCTGCGGCGCTTGTGCTAAACTCCAGCAAAAAGCAGACGCGGGCTTTCCTTCCCGGGTCAGCAGCCCGGGGCCTGGAATCAGCTACGCCCACTGCACCGAGGTCAGCTTTGAAAAGTCCCCAATGCACACCTGCAGCAAAGGCCGGGGGGAGCTGCAAGCTTTGCTAAGGCTGCCCTGCTGTGATCAGCCCGGCCTGGGGAGCCCTGGGGGATTCCTGAGCCGCCCCCTGCACCCCTCCCCGTCCTCCAGTATGAGGCACTCACTCAGGCATGCCTGGCCCCTGGAGGCGGAGAGCCTGGGACTCCACGGAGAAGCCGTGCCCTGCGCCCACTCCGCCTGGATGGGAGCCTGGGCCCTGTGTGGTCACACCCGGAGGTCCTCGCCGGCAGCGACGGGGGCAGACTCTGTGGGCGCACCCCCTCCTCCAGCAGGGCTGGCCCCAGTGGGGTGGGAGGATGTGGTGGACGACGTGACCTCTAGGAGAAGCTTGGCCGGAGCAGCCGTGGGGAGCAGCCAACTGCTGGGCAGGGGTTCCGTGGCCCATTTCCCATGACAGGCGGCCTGGCCGGGAGGCAAGCACAGTTCCCACCACCTGGGCCCAGCTCCCCAGCTCCGGGCGTTCAGATGGGCTCGTGGCCACCAGGCTGTTTGGTCCAAGGCGCCCTGTTGCTTATTCCAAGGGTTGGCAGCCAGCAGGGTCTGAGGGCCACCGAACGGGAAACGTGCCCCAGCTCAGACCCCCTGGCCACGGGCAGGCGGCCTCGGCTCACTCCTCTCCTCTGGGTCCTTCACCCGCAGTGAGGACTCGGCGCCCAGCGCCTTCCTGTGCAAGACGTCAGGGAGTTCGAGACGAGATCGAGGCTGATCCAGGCCTTGTGCGGCATCTGCTCACAGGATCCTGGGGACCGTTTCAAGAGCGTCATGACACGGAGAATGCTCAGTCTCCCGGCTGTCCCTGCCAGGTAAGAGGGACCGGGGGTGGAGGGAATCCACGGGGTACGGTGCTCACCCCACTGTCAGCGCCGGCAGACCCCAACACTCATCCCCCAGCCCCAGGCACACGACCCACCCTGCCGCCCCTCGCCAGGCCCTGCCAGGTGTCCACCCGCTGCGGCAGCAGACTGGGGAGGAGACGTGCTGGGTAGGGGCCCAGGCCTGGGCGGGCACTGCCCTTCCTTTCACTCCCCTGCCAGGCAGTGCCTGCACCCACCCCCACCCCCACCCCCACCCCCAGCCCCACACCCCACCCCCGACCCCCGCCCCACCCCCGGCCCCCCGCTGGCTGGGAGGAAATGAAATGAGTGCAGGGCGGTGTCTTTGGTGCTGCTGGGGTGGAGTCAAGGGCCAGATCCCATCGTGAATTTGACAGAAAAGGAAGTGGGTTCCCAGCACAGGTGACGCTCAGCCAGGGCTCCGCGGCTTTCACCCAAGAGCTGAGCTCCAACCTTCCTGGCCCGGCTCCGTTTTCCCAGCTGTGGAAAATGCCTGTCCACCTGGCATGGCTGGGTAGTGCCTGCTTCCCCCACGCCAGCCACGGGCCGGCTCCCCAGTCCTCTGTGGGAGGGTTGCTGGTCTCTGTTAAAAGCCCCCCAGGTGACTTGCATGCCGCCAGGGCCTGTGCCCCCGGGAGACACTCTGGGGAGGGGCCACCACAAGGAAACCTCAGTCCAAGCTGCCCAGCGGAGGCTGGGCATGGCTGTGCCAGCACAGGAAGGCAGGTAGGCATCTCCAGGGCAGGCAGCTCTCCCCCTGGCCCAGCCCCCTGTGTGAAGTGCTCAGCCTGGGTAGGAGGTAGAAATGTGCTTCCCACTCAGCCTCCTCCAAGCTGCTGGAGGTCCCGCTGGTTCCCCAAGTGGCTTCTGTCCTGAGCCGTGGGCTCCTGACCACGCACCTACCTTCACGGTCTGAACAAGAGTCTGAGCCAGGGACCCCGCTTGAGAGGGGCACAGAGGAAGCCAAGGGCCCACACAGGTGAGGGGGTCTCGGGTCTGAGCTCACCCAGCGCAGGCTCAGCAGCAGCCTCAGAATTTCCTGGCATCTGCTTGCCTGTGTTGCAACCCAAGTGGGGTGTGCGCGCTGCCTGAGAGAGAAAACACTCGGAGGATTATGTAAGCGCTTTCTTCCCCAGCACAGGGCCGTCTTGGGCACGATGAGACCAGACCATGTGCAAAGGCGCTTCAGGAGAGTGGCAGGAGCTGAGCCGCCAGCGGATGAACCCCTTCCGGGATGCTGGTGGCTCGTCTTGGGGAACGTGGGGCTGGTCAGGATTGCAGGACGCGGAGGGGCGGAGTGTGAATGTGGAGGCACCAGTGCTGCGTGATTTTTCACCAGTTGTCTAAACTCTCTGTGCCTTCATTGCCTGACTCGGCTGTTTCCAATGCAGCTGATTTTAACAGCACCTGTTTCATGAGGCCACAGTCAGGATTCTGGGAGGCAAAGCACAGAAAGCCCTCAATGCGGTTTGAGGCTCCAGGCAAGGCTCAGCTGACAGTAGCTGAAAACAGCAATTTCAGCCGCAGAGTCGCCCGCCCTGCGCACTACAGAACGAACAAGGGTTTCCAGCTTTGCTCGGATTTGCGGGGACCACTGGGTTTGGACTTTAGGAAAAGCTCATTTGCCTTTGGGCAGAAGTGACCGGAGCTGGGGTCACCTGAGGTCTGGGTAGGAACGTCTCGTTGGGTGACGCAGGACCTGGGGAGGGGCCGTCTGTGTGGGGCAGCTCTGGACTCAGACCCATCAATACCTGTGAAACCTGTCAGGCTGAGCCACTGTCCAGCAAGCGAAGAGACCGCAACTGGGCCACTTCGAAGTCATTTGGCCGCCACCTCCGGGTCCTCATAGCCCTCATGTGTGTCCCAGCGGCGAGCAGGCGGCCAACAGTGCACCCTGACAAGGCACGCGTGTACCATCGGGGACACCTGCTTCTTTAAAGTGACCAGATGGTGCCCAGGACCACAAGAACCAGCCTCGCGGCAGGGTGCCAAGCCTCTTTCCCCCTCCACTGTTAACTTTTTTGCCAAGATTCCAAAAACGAAGCTGCAGCTGAAAATAATTTCTTTTTCTTCTCTAGCCCAAATGAACAATGGTGTAGAGATTTTCCCATCGCAGAACTGCAGTCTCCATCTGTAGTAGGCCCAGGCGGTGACATGTCTGAGTTCGGGGTGCCTTGGGGCCAGAACCCAGAGGAGCACCCACATTGGCGTCCTAGTAATGTGAACCCTCATAAGAGCTTCAGGACAGCAGAGGCAGCGGAGATGCCGGCGGGCAGGGAGAGCCGGCCTAGCCAGCCCCTCAGGAGTGAGCTTCAGTCCTATTCTAGCTCAAAATGATAAACCTTATCTCAGGTGGCTGCTTGTGACTCCAAAAGACCACCAGGCCCTGGTGATAGCCAGCAGGGTACCTGACATATAAATCCCGCCCACCTGCCTGGCGTGGCTGGGAGACCTGCCCGGGTGCTCTCTGTCTCTCCTTCCCTCTTTCATTGCTCCCTGAAGGCAGCATCTAAAGAGGCTGAGGCTGTCCTGTCGCTGCCCCGACCTCTGGGGAGAAGCCCACAGTTCTGATCATGGACCTCAGACAGGGAAGCGCCCAGGAGGCCTCGGGTGGCCGGGCTGTGCTGCTTCTCCCTGGACGGGCACAGCTGGCACATAGGAGGCCCTTCACAGGTGACTAAGGAGGCACAGACCCGAGGCCTGGGGGACTGCAGTGTCCAGTGGATCCCAGCTGCCGCCGTCAGGCCCATGGGTGGGAGAGCCAAGGGAGGGGCTCAGCTGGGCAATGGGATGAGAGTGGGCGGGGGACACTGCTGGGAACTCCCTTCACTGCAGGGCCAAGAATGTGCGTAAGCAAAGCGGGCGGGAGAGCTGCGTGTGGCCTCGGGCAGTCACTCAGCCTCTCCACCCATTTTCCTGGTCTGTAAAATGGGCCGAAACGCCCGCCCCGTGCTGTTCTCTTCTTTGGGCAATTTCTATAAAAGCTTGGCCCAGCCTCCCTGGCACACGGTTGCTACCTGGGTCACTGTTATTTTCATCCCTGCCCCTGCTCTGTGCTTAGACTGACCTCCCCTGACTCTGGTGAAATCAGCCTCCCGCAGGCATTTCGTCTGCCCCTTGTTCGTCCACAACACGGCGAGGCAGGTGTGCTCAGGGAGCCTGAGGCTTTCACGGACGTTAAATGTATGTCCCTGCAGGAAACACGTTTCTGTACAGCCCTAGAGACCAGCAAGTTTAGGGGCTTGAGGGGCAAAGATCCCAAGGATGCTGGTGCCAGGGATGGGGCTGTAGTCATGGGGGTTTGGGGGAAGCAGGGAAGGAGCACCCGCCCTGCCAGGACCTCCCACAGCAGAGTCCACTGGGAAGCCAGGCTGCAGGGCCTGGGGTGGGGGCACAGGGAGCCACCCAGCAACACGGGGACGACCCAGAAGTGGACAGAGAGCCCCAGCGGCTCTATCACAAGGCCGCACACGTGACACGCATCTCTCGGGACCGGGACTTCGGCTCTTGGAGGGCCACTTATAGAAAAGAGCCCTCTCCTTACACGGAGCTCACTACCCTCGGTTTCACGGCTGTGCCAAAGTTTAAAAATCAGGACGGAGTGTCTTCCCCCACTGTGTAGAAATGCCTGGTGTTCTTTAAATGTGAGATGTCGTTTCCCCACTGGGTGACTGGCCTCGGTTCATCCATCGCACTCACGGCTGCTGGATCCTGATGGTCTCAGATCAAAACCCCCTGGGGAAGATGGGCCGGGCAATCCATCATGCATCTGAGCCTTCAAGCCGGATGCGGCGAAGGTCTAGTCTGACTCCAGGGACCAGAGATGGAGGGGAGCTTGCCACAGCCCCCATGCCATTCTGCTGAGGGGTGCCCCTGCCCGGTGCCAGGGTGACGTCCACACTGTCCTGCTGTTCCCACCAGCTGAGCTGACCTCCTGCCGCCAAGCACCCAGAGAGCTGACTCTCGCCCATCTTCCCGTGGCCCAGCTGCTGGGGGAGCAGAAGGAGGCAAGTGCGGGGTGGGTGGGTGAGTGCATGTGGCTGGGGGAGTCAGGCGGACACCCGCCCATGTCGGGGAGCAGAGGGAGGCGAATGCGAGGCAGGTGGGTGAGTGGATGTGGCTGGGGTGCCTGTGGGGTTTCTTTTGGTTGCTTTGGCTGATGAACAGGGAGGCACCCCCAGCAGTGGAGTGGAGGTGGGGAGGCGGCGTACAGGTTCAAGGCAAAGGGAAGGGAAGTGGGGCCGCTGGGTGGAATGAATAGTCTGCCTGGAAGCCTGTGGTTTCAGAGCAAAAATGCAACCAGGTGTGTGCTACTTCTCCAGCTCTCAGGTACAGGGCAGGCGAAGGTTCGTATCATCTCAGTTTGGGGCTTTGTCTAGGTGAGTCCTACGAGGTGAGTCCTGGGAGGTGCGAAGGGGTTGAGGGTGTGTCCACACAGAGGGGAGCGTGGGTCTGGGCTCCTGGCCCGGCTGAAGGAGGGGCCAGGGGAGCCAGCTACAGGGAAGACGGCAGAGCAGGGGTCAGCGCAATGTGCTCTGCAATCCACGGATGCGGGACGGGGCTCCCTTAATTTAGGTCTTCTTTAACCTCTTTCAGGAAAGTTTTATGATGTTTTTCCCATAAACATCTTTTGCATCTTTAATTGGAGTTATTTCTTGACATTTCTATATCTTAAGCTTTTTGAATGGTGGCTTTTTAAAGTTTCCTTTTCGCATGACTGCTGATGACAGAAACGCAGTGACACCTTGTATACTGACTTTGATCCCCAAAAACGTGCTGACATCTCTTAATATTTCTGATATTTATCCCTGGGAAATATTTTAGGTTATCTTTGGGAATTGTTTGGAGTTTTCTAGAACACAGTGACATCACCTGGGAATAGTGGGTTTTGTTTTGTCTCTTCGTTTCCACAATGTATCTCTGGCTTGTTTTCTTTCTCTGCTCCCAAGACCTCCACACAGCTGAACAGAAGCTGTGAGAATGGCACCCTGTCCTGCTCCTGACGATGGGGACGTGCGCTGTGGCTGCAAGGCTTCTGTGGTAACCCTCGATCAAGTCAAGGGAATTCCTTTTATTTTCTAGAATGCTTTTTTTTTATTTTTTAAGAGTTGGCCGGGTGCAGTGGCTCACGCCTGTAATCCCATCACTTTGGGAGGCTGAAGTGGGCAGATCACGAGGTCAGGAGATTGAGACCATCTTGGCTAACATGGTGAAACCCCGTCTCTATTAAAAATACAATAAAACAGCCTTGCGTGGTGGTGGCTGCCTGTAATTCCAGCTAATGGGGAGGCTGAGGCAGGAGAATCGCTTGAACCCGGGAGGTAGAGGTTGCAGTGAGCCGAGATCGCGCCACTGCAGTCCGGCCTGGGCGAAAGAGCAAGACTCCAACTCAAAAAAAAAAAAAAAATAAAAGACAGAGTCTCGTCCTGTCACCCAGGCTGGAGTGCAATGGCGTGATCTCAGCTCACTGCAACCTCTATCTCCCAGGTTCAAGCGATTCTCCTGCCTGCCTCAGCCTTCCCAGTAGCTGGAATTACAGGTGCCGCCACCACGCAAGGCTGTTTTTTTGTATCTTTAGTAGAGACGGGGTTTCACCGTGTTGGCCAGGCTGGTCTCCATCTCCTGACCTCGTGATCCGCCCGTCTCAGCCTCCCAAAGTGCTGGGATTAAGGTGTGAGCCACTGTGCCTGGCCTGTTTGGTACTTTTTAGAAGTGTCCAGTTCATCACTGTGGGTTTGTTTCTATTCTCTGTTATTTACATAGGTTTTTATTTACACTGTTTTCTGTCCTTTGCCTGATTGTTTGTGTGCTGGATACCGTATTTGCAAAATTGCTCACAGACATAATTTAGCATTATCTTCCTCCCAGAAGGATTAGTGTTTGCTTCTGCCTGGCTGCTGGGGACACCAGCCGTGCAAGACCACGTCAATCCAGGGTCATGACTGGGACGATGTGAAGCTGAGTGGCAGCCCTCGGAGACTCAAGGTGCAGCCCTGCCAGGATTCGGCCCAGTGGGAAGGGGTTCACTGGGGCCCCCGCCCTTGGCAGCCCCAGGTCCCAGTGCCCATCCCTCCAGCTGCGAGGCTGGCCAAGACCCCACACACCCACCCAGGCAGCACTTGCCAGGGCAGCCACCAGCCCAGGAGAAAAGTGACCCCGGGGCTGCCCCGATGCCCAGGCACTCTCCTTGCCCGGACTCTACACTAGGAGGGCTGCACTGCCCTGAGACGCTCAGCACATTTGTACATTGCAGTCAGCTTTCCTGTTGACCCTGAGGAGGGCCAGCGGCACTGCCAAGCGGACACCCCCCAGGCCAGGCCCCCGTCCTTTCTTGCCTTCTTTTGGACAGACCACGTATTTTTCTAATTGGAGGTTTCCCCTCTACTAGAGTGGACGTTACATATTCTGGGTGTAGCCTTTCATGGATAAGGGATCCTGAAGTTTCTTTTACATGTGCTAATTCTTATCTTTTTCTCTTTCTAAGCCCTACAAGACCTCTTCTTTAATAAATCCAGTTTTTGGCCTGCCCACATATTTACCACTTCCTCCGCTCTTCCTCCCCCATCTCGGATCTTCCTTCTGGAACCGCGGTCCTCTCGCTACATGTACAGTCTTACAGCGTCTCCTAGTGCAGGTCTGCCCGTGGCCAGTTTTGGCCCTTTGTGTTTCAATTTTTAATTGAAGAATGACACTGTGAAGTGTGCACATCATAGCACACCGTCTCACGGAGTGAATACATGCAGACTGGGAAACAATGCCGCCTCCCAGAAGACCCCTGCCTCGCTCCTTCATCTCCCTCCTCTCCCTCTGCGGAGAACGTCTCACCCAGCGATGATTTTCATTCTGAAAGGGGCTGAGAAAGGATCACACTGCATGTCTGTGTCCCACGTCACGCACACGTGCAACTCACTGGTGTGACTGTGGGAGCCGCGAGCCACTCCTTTATGTTGCCGCAAAATCTTCCGTGGGACGAGCAGCAACTCTGTGTTGGTGACGGGCGTCTGAGGCTCTCCAGGATCAGGCTGACCATGGCTGCTGAGGCCATCCTGGCGGTGTCTCCTGAAGCCCACTTGCCGTTTCTGATGGGCACACCCGATGTGGGCTGCTGCAGCCTCGGTGGCCTCAGCTCACTTGGCAGAAGGCACCGCACCGTCTTCCACCCCACCAGGGTGTGCGGGAGGCCCAGTTGCTCACACCCTCCATGGCACTGGCCTTTTACACCTTAGGGATTCTGGCAGTTTTAATATGA
>NW_026652281.1:1955074-2008121 GCF_009828535.3 Hylobates moloch
TTTTTTGAGACAGAGTCCCACTCTGTCACCCAGGCTGGAGTGCAGTGGCTTGATCTTGGCTCCCAGGTTCAAGTGATTCTCCCGCCTCAGCCTTCCAAGTAGCTGGGATTGCAGGCGCGCACCACCATACTTGGCTAATTTTTGTATTTTTAGTAGAGACGGTGTTTCGCCATATTGGCAAGGATGGTCGCAAACTCCTGACCTCAAGTGATCGGTCTGCTCAGCCAAATTTTCTTCACCCAGTCTATCACTGATGGGCATTTGGGTTGATTCCACGTCTTTGCTATTGTGAACAGTGCTGCAATGGACATATGCGTGCATGTAAATTAGTTCAGCCATCGTGGAAGACACATGTGGCAGTTCCTCAAAGACCCAGAACCAGAAATACCATTCGACCCACCAATCCCATTACTGGGTATATACCCAAAGGAATATAAATCATTCTACTATAAACATGGACATTTCCACAAAAATCTCTGCTTGGATTTTCACTGAAATTGCACTGAATGTACCATTTAGAGAAAATGATCATCTTGGCGATACTGAGGCTTCCATTCACCAACAGGCTACATCCCTTTTTGTTTTGTTTTGTTTTTTCTTAACTTTCCCAATATTTTATAGCTTTCTGTCCCAGACATGTTTTGTTAGATTTGTTTCTACATAGTTTACATTTCTTAGTGTCTATAATAACATTTGTAAGTGATTATTACAGTTCGTTTCTGGAATTTAGAAATATAATCGGTTTTTTGTATGTTGGCCTTGTAGGCAGGAATCTTGTAAATTCACTTATTAATGGTTTGCTTGTGAGTTCCTTTGGATTTTCTTCACATATAACCATATCACCTGTAAATACTGACAGCTGCATTTCTGGTTTTAAAGTCTTTTAAGTTTTTTTTTTTGTTTGTTTGTTTGTTTGTTTTTTTAAAGACAGTTTCACTCTTGTTGCCCAGGCTGGAATGCAATGGCACAATCTTGGCTCACTACAACCTCCGCCTCCCGGGTTCAAGCAATTGTCCTGCTTCAGCCTCCCGAGTAGCTGGGATTACAGGCATGCCCAGCTAATTTTGTATTTTTTGTAGAGATGCGGTTTCTCCATGTTGTTCAGGCTGGTCTGGAACTCCCAACCTCAGGTGATCCGCCTGCCTCAGCCTCCCAAAGTGCTGGGATTACAGGCATGAGCCACCACACCCGGCCCTTTTAGGCCTTTTTTCTTGCCTTGGTGTGCTAGTGCATCGCAGTGAGGGGCAGCCATCTTTATCTGTTACATCTCAGGGAGCGGGAGAGGGGGGTGGGGGCAGCTCTCCGCTTTCCACCCTTGAGTGGGCTGCTTGTTGTAGATTTCTTATAGATACCTTTGATCAAATTAAGGAAGGTCCTTTCTATTCCTGGTTTGCTAAAGTTTCTCTTAACCCATTTATTCCTGAGGTCACCTACTGCTTGGCAATGAGCTCGAGCAGTAGGAGATAAAGAACTCCCACATGCTTGGTGTTCCAATAATGGAACACTAGGCATAGTTCATGAATGGGTGAAGTTTACAAATTACTTTTCTGCATTTATTAAGATAACCATATAGTTTACCTCTTTTGTTAGTGTGATGGATTACATTGACTTTTAAAATATTATACCAACCTTGCATTCCTGAGCCTAACTTGATCATGACCTATCATCCCTCAGTGTCACTGCATCAGGGTTATTCATATTTTGTTTAGGATTGCTTAGGATGTTCAAGAGAGACACTGGCCTGGATTTTCTTTTTTTCTTTGAAACATCCTTGTCAGCGTTATGCTGCCTCGTAAAACAAGATGGGAAATGAGAGTCTCATGTTTTTTGTTTTTGTTGTTGTTTTTTTTGGTTCTGTGGAAGACTTTTAAAAGACCATTATTCTTTCTTAAACATTTGGAAACACGTAACACTGAAATGCTGAGCCTGGAGTTTTTCTTTGTGACAAGATATAGGTAAGATTTCTGAAAGACAGGAGCTAGTAAGATGTTCTGTTTCTTCTGATAGCAGTTTTTTCCTAGTAATTTGTCAATTGCATCTAACGTTTCCCACTGGCTTTTGAGACAGCCTCAAGTTTTTATGCCTGAAGGGTTCGTAGATTCTGACATTGTGATTTGTCCCTGCTCCCTTTTCTCTGACTAGTGTACCAGGGCTTTCTCAAGTGTACCAGTCTTCGCAAAGAATCCAATTTGGTTTTGTTGGTTGTATCTACTCTACGTTTTGTGCCTCATTTCCTTAATTTTTCCTTGTCTTTAAGCTTTTCTCTAATACAACTGTAGATGTATTCCCTGAGTTTTGATCAATTTGCATTTGTCATTCAATTACAAATACCTTCACATGTCCAGTTTTCTTTCTTATCTGACCTAGGGGTTATTTAAATGTTTGTTATTTAACTCCCAAACATTCAGGGATTTTTCTACTTTTCTTCTCATTAATTTTTGCCTTAATTCCATTTGGTCACAAAACACATTCTGCAAGCCCCCCATCCTGTGGCGTTGAGGTGGCTTCACAGTCTAGTGGGTGGCAATTTGGAGAAGAGCGCATTCCCTGAGGTTGCTGGGTGTGACATTCCTCACACGTGGCTTGGGTCAAGGTGCTCGTCACCTTGCTGCAGTACCTTGCATCTCTACAAACGTTTGCTATGCCTTGTTTCTGAAGTGTTTGTCATAGTGAATTCCAGGACTTAAAATTGCACGACCCTTGGCTGGGCATAGTGGCACATCCCTGTAATCCCAGCTACTAGGGAGGCTGAGGTGCGAGAATCGCTTGAACCCAGGAGGCAGAGGTTGCAGTGAGCCGAGAGCACGCCACTGCACTCCATCCTGGGTAACAAGAGTGAAACTCCGTCTCAAAAAAACAAAAAAAAACAAAAAAAAAACAAGGCCGGGCATGGTTGCTCATGCCTGTAATCCCAGCACTTTGGGAGGCCGAGGCAGGCGGATCATGAGGTCAAGAGATTGAGACCATCCTGGCCAACATGGTGAAACCCCATCTCTACTAAAAATACAAAAATTAGCTGGGCGTGGTGGTGTGTGCCTGTAATCCCAGCTACTCGGGAGGCTGAGGTAGGAGAATCACTTGAACCCAGGAGGCAGAGGTTGCAGTGAGCCGAGATCACACCACTGCACTCCAGCCTGGGTGACAAGAGTGAAACTCCGTCTCAAAACAAAAAAAAAAAAAAAAAAAAAAATTGCACAGCCCTTCCAGCCTTTTTCTGCAGGGCAATACAGGGGCTTTAAAACAATTCACTTCCCTTCGTCCATGGCCCAAGTTACACAGTAATGTTTTCCAGTATTTTGTTTTTAAAGTTTCAATGAAACGATGTATGTATGTTTATTATTCTCTTTGTCCATCACTCCATCTTACTCTAGGCACCTCCCCTGGATTCACAGTCCTGCTCTTGAAGAAAAATTCCTAACAATTCCCTGTAAAGGAGGTGTCATCGGAAATGACATCTTTTTTTTTTTTTTTTTTGAGACAGGGTCTTGCCCTGTCACCCAGGCTGGAGTACAGTGGTATAATCATAGCTCACTTCAGCTCAACCTCTTGGGCTCAAGTGACACTCTCACTTCAGGAACTCAAGTAGCTGGGACCACAGGTGCGTGCCACCACACCCAGCTCACTGTTTTTGTATTTTTTTGTAGAGATGGGGTCTCACTATATTGCCCAGTCTGGTCTCGAACTCCTGGGCTCAAGCAATCCTCCCACCTCAGCCTCCCAAAGCGCTGGGATTATAGGCGTGAGCCACCGCACCCGGCCTCAATTTTTGTTTATACATTTTTTTAAGTATCACGTAATTATTTTTGTAATTTTGAGATAATTTATATGCCAACAAATTTGCCCTTTTAAGTGAAGGATTCACCGACTTTCAATTCCACAACATTCTAATCACCCAAAAAGAAACCCCATGCCCACTGGCAGTCACTCCCAATCCTGCCTCACCCCAGTCCCTGGCAACCATGAACCGGTCTCTCTGCAGTTGTCTTTTCTGGACATTTCATATCAATGGAATCAAACAGTAAGTGGTCTTCTGCACGTGGCTTCACTCGGCACAGCTCCTCCGAGTGCTGGCCGGGCTGCAGCACGCATCCGTGTTCTTTTCCTTCACGTGGCTGGATGACGTCCCATTCTTTGGAGACTGCTCAGCACGCATCCGTGCTCCGTTCCTTCACGTGGCTGGATGACGTCCCATTCTTTGGACAGTCAGCTTTGTTTCTCCCTTCATCTGCTGATGGAAACCCAGGTTGCGTCTACCCTGTGGCTGGTATGAGCCGTGCTGCTGGGCACATCCCGGCACAAGTGCATGTGTGAGCAGCTGTCTTCAGAGCTCCGGGGTGGATCCCCACAAGTGGAACTGCTGGGTCAGTTGGAGGCGTGTCACCAGCATCCTGAACAACAGGTTCACTGAAGACCCAGCCCCAAACCGAGAGCTCCCTCCTCTGCACCAGTGGCTTCCCCTCCACCCAGCGCCCAGTGGGTGCCCACGCCTGCTGCTTTGCTTTCATCCCATCGCAGGCATCTGTTCTTTCTCTCTGGCTGCTGTCAAAATTATCTTTGCCTGTGATACTTTCGTGTGTCGAGGCAGAGACTGATGTTCGTTTCTCCTTGGGGTTCTATTCTACTTCCTGAATCCTTGAAATGCATCTTCCTTCTGTTCTCTCCATTCTCTCCTTCTCGGATTCCAATCATACACGTCTGGATTTGACTTTCTACACCCTGCCTCCCAGCTGGTCGTTTCTGTCTCCTGGAGAGTGGCCAAACTCTGGTGACCTCCCGGGAGGCCTCGGGCCTCCTTGTTGTGGCCATCTTCAGAGGCGGCCCCACCACGATGGAGACACAGAACTCAGGAGCGCCGTCCCTATTTCGAGAGCAGCTCATCCCAGACCCTCACCCCCAAGGGGACCCAGCCCAGGATCCTGACGGGACGGGGCAGGCTGGAGCTACGACCGTCTGGATGGCAACGCGGAACTCCTCCCAGAGAAAGCACAGAGAGGCCCCGCTCTAAGTCAGCGAACACGACTCCACGTAGGCCCCTCCCAAGCCCCTAATGCAACTGCCGCAATGGTGTGGGTAAAGCAGGCCAGGCCCGGCTGGTCACCAGGGATTCAAACTGCCTCTGGCACTTCTATTTGTGGATATTATCTCTGCCTTAAAAAAGTGTGTAAATAGTAGGGCCTGCCCCTGTGGCTGCAACTTGCTCTGAGGACCCCAGGACTGTGCCTTCTGGAGCTAGCAGAGCTCTGTGGTTTACGAGAACAAGAAGTTCCACAGCTGTGTCCTAAACCAGGTTTCCCCTCGACAGCTCCTACGACACAGAAACAGAACTGACCATCCCGGGGTGCCCACACCTACTGTCTACACAGTGGAGCGGGCAGCGGCGTGGCCTGAAGGCCAGCGAGCCCAACCCCCCAGGGACAGGCACTCTCTGGCGAACCGTCTTGCAGGAGGAAAAGTGTAAGGCCGCAGTGGTCATAAATACATTTTATTTCATTAGAAATGCATAATTACAGTGTTTGAGAGCATTTCCCCTAGAAAAGTAGGTCAGCAATACCCCATCGGAACTGAGAGCTGGCTTTGCAAACACCTGCCTCCTGACACTGAACAGAGCACACGGCAAAGGGCTCCCGTCTCATGACACTGAACAGAGCACACGGCAAAGGGCTCCCGTCTCATGACACTGAACAGAGCACGCGGCAAAGGGCTCCCGTCTCATGACACTGAACAGAGCACACGGCAAAGGGCTCCTGCTACTCCCCTGGGATTTTTTTTTTCAAATTTTCTTTTTTGTTATAAACACCATAGCAAATTAAAAAAAGCTGTTTAAACAGAAAAATATCGTAGTTCTTGATTTCCCGCGCATACGCGACGCTCTCCACACTGTGCCTCCCCTCGTCCTCCGACAACAACAGCATGACTCAAACGAAAGGGGTCTCCGGCTGGCGGCGGCGGCTGCTCTCTCAGTTGATAGGATGCTCTTCCCCGCGGAGGCAGCAGCCTTCAGACGCACTTCAGCAGAACACGTGCAGCCGCTGCCTGTGCTGAGGCCGCGAGAGCAGGGCGCGCGGGGGCCGGGCGGTAGGCGGAGCCGGCGAGGGGCTCCTGGTGCCGGGTGCTCCTGGTGCTGTGGGCACCGCTCACTGGATCTGGATGGCCCCATGTTCGAGCTGCATCTCCGGCTGTAGCGTGGGCTGCAGGGCTTCGGCCGTCTGCAAAAGCGAAAAGGAGGGACTTTCTAGAAAAACACCCAGCACTGCATGGCCAGGGGGTGTCATGAACAGCCAGTGACTTTAAGGCAGAATCAGAAACACGCACACAGGAACGCGAAGGAGCCCTGACAGCCCCAAGGCTCACCCGACTTGGTACAGAACGCCTGGCTCCCAGCGGAACGACGCGCCCACGACCCTGGTGCCCAGGGCAGCTCCGGCACATCCAGGCCCCGGCCCGCCCCCCACATGGACTCAGTCACCCCCGCCGGCGCGGCAGCTGCTCCTGCCTCTCCACCGCCAACGCGCTGCCTCACTGGGAAGTAACCTGGAAGTGGAGAACACCCTGGCCCTCCCTATTTCCCCGAAGCTTCAGGTACCACTTTGCCTTCTTATAAACACTGTCCCAATGTTTCAACAAAGGGTTTTCGGGGCAGCTATGTTTCTTCCCTCAAAGATACAAGTTCTGGTCAATGAGTTACAGATATTAAAAGGACTTTAAGTACGAAATCACACCTTTATCTTAAAATGAGTTAAAGGAGGTCGGGTGCAGTGGCTCATGCCTATAATCCCAGGACTTTGGGAGGCTGAGGCGGGTGAATCACTTGACGTCAGGAGTTCAAGACTAGGCTGGCCAATATGGTGAAACCTCGTCTCTACAATAAATACAAAAATTAGCTGGGTGTGGTGGTGCACAACTATAGTCCTAGCTGCTAGGGAAGCTGAGGCAGGAGAATCGTTTGAACCCAAGAGGCAGAGGTTGCAGTGAGTCAAGACTGCACCACTGCACTCCAGCCTGGGCAACAGAGCCAGACTCCATCTCAAAAAAAAAAAAAAAAAAAAGTAAAGGAAAAATATATAATCTTGGAATAAGTCACTCATCCTCCAGCTCAGCCACACGGAACATGCCCCAAGTGGAGGAGCCCACTCTAGGGCTTCCGTGCACACTCCCAGAAGCTTCAGCTGGAGGGCACAGGAACCACAAAGCAAGAGCCAGGAGAAGCCACGAGCCCACGGCCGAGCCCACGGGAGGAAGAGGCCTGGCAACTTCTACTATAGTTAAGGTCCTGCTTCATTTTATTTTTTAGAGATAGGGTCTTGCTCTGTTGCCCAGGCTGGAGTGCAGTGGTGCAAGCACAGCTCACGGCTGCCTCGACCTCATGGGCCCAAGTGATCCTCCCACCTCAGCCTCCCAAGTAGCTGGGACCACCAGTGCACACACCACCATGCCTGGCTAAATTTTTTTGAGATGGAGTCTCACTCTGTCACCCAGGCTGGAGCACAGTGGCACAATCTCGGCTCATTGCAACCTCCGCTTCCCAGGTTCAAGTGATTCTCCTGCCTCAGCCTCCCAAGCAGCTGGGATTACAGGCACCTGCCACTATGCCTGGCTAATTTTTGTATTTTTAGTAGAAATGGGGTTTCACCAGGTTGAGCAGGCTGGTCTCGAACTCCTGATCTCAGGTGGTTGGCCTGCCTCAGCCTCCCAAAATGCTGGGATTACAGGCATGAGCCCCGTGCCCGGCCCCAGCTAATTTTTTTACGTTTTGTAGAGATGGAGGTCTTGCTACGCGGCCCAGGCTGGTCTTGAAGTCCTGGGCTCAAGCAACGCCCCTGCCTCGGCCTCCCAAAGCACTGGGATTACAGGCATGAAACACTGCACCTGGTCTAGGTTGTGCTTTTTCAAGACAAAGGTCAAATGACACTCGATATACTGTTACCTGGATGGAGGAGGGGCCTTCCAGGGTAGGATGAGGGGTCAGTATGGGGACTGTCTCCTGAGAGCCCGGCCACAGCTGGGAAGGCCTAACGGGAAGGGGTGAACCTCAGGTGGAATGGAGGAGCCACACCAGGGCCCTGGGGTGGGTGGCCGCCGGCCATGGGAGGCTGGGGTAGGGGGGCCACTGCCTGGGATGCAAAGCCCGTTCCCTTAGACAGCTGGAAAGGCAGCTGGGGACTTGGGTAGTTGGGACAGTGGGGCACAGGTCTGGGCTGGCTGGGAGGGACTCACTTGCCCTCCAAGGACAGTGGCCAGACCCGTGTTCCGGGCAGACGCTGGTGGAGGTGCTGCCTCTGCTACAGATGGTTCAGGGAGCCTATGACACCCACAGGCCACCCCGCATTAAGACAAGTGTCTTCCCCCCTGCAAATGGCACCCCCCTACCCTCCCAACCCACTGCTCCAGGGAACAGGCCCCACTCTCCACTTTGAGGAATGGCGACCCCCACAGGCCAGCCACCTGCCTTCCCTCCTAAGGGAGCCCCATCTTCTCAGAGCCAGGCCCTCACAGCCGAGCCACAGGTTTTCCTAGAATTAGCTCATGCGCTTGACCCTGCTCTGACCAACGAAAGATGCAAGGCCATTCTGAAGCATGACTGGGGTGGGGGCTTCATGTGGATAAGGAGGCTCAACCAGAAACCTGTCTCTGTCGGGTGCAGTCACGCCTGCAGAGTCACCATGAAGGCCTTCGGTCACTTCCCAGTGGGGCAGAGCTAGCCTGAGGACAAGCTGAGATGGTAAAGCAGAGAGCTGGGCCCTTGGTGACAAGCTAACGCACCCTGCAGCTGTCTGGCCTCAGATGGGCAAACCTGCTCACCACCAAGTCCAACCATGCTGGGGTTTTCTGCGGGGAAAGCGGCCCGTTAAGCATGCCGTCTTCCTTGCCTGTTAGGATGGATCCTAAATAAATCGTTCACCTGGGGCCAGCCAGGGAGGGCATGGTGACAGAGAAAGCTTACAGGAAGCTAGGGGTGTAAACACCAACCAGGGGACAAAGCTTTCTTCAATTCTGAAATTGAAAATGACCAGAAACTTATAATGCAGCAGGACGCCCTCAGGCATGGCCCCCACCTCTAGTTTCCTGGGTGCGGACCTCACTGCCCTCCTGCAGCGCTCCTATCTGGAATGGCACGAGGGGCCGCCACGCGTCCTCAGCATTGGCTGAGGCAGCCACGCCTGACTGTTCTTCATGGACAGGCCAAGGTTCACACCACATAAAATAAGCACTGCCGAACGAGTTTGCCTTCACCATCCCACCCACCCCCGGCCCACTGCCTGCGGGTTCTGTGCCCATGGCCCTCACGTGCTTCCAGCCCATCTCCAGTGAGGTTGGTGACAATGTGGAACCAAACACCATGCAGAGTACAGGGCGTGCCTCTGTGGGAGCCACCGCACCCATGCACACAGAGTACAGGGCGTGCCTCTGTGGGGGCCACCGCGCCCATGGGCACAGAGTACAGGGCATGCCTCTGTGGGGGCCACCATGCCCCTGGGCACAGAGTACAGGGCATGCCTCTGCAGGGGCCACTGCGCCCATGGGCACAGCAGGAAGGCTCAGGCCAGAGAAGGGGCCAGGCCTTCTACAGGACACGGGTCCTTAAACTCTGGGCCCGCAGCTGCCCCACTCTGAAGAAGACATGAGTGTCAGGTGAGCACTGACATCATCACACGGCTGCCGTGGCTGAGGGACTGCAGAACTGCCCAGCCTGGCGACCTGCGCACCCTGGTGCGTGAGCTCTATTGAGCCCACTTCTTCAGCAAGCGCCTCCTGAGGAGGACCCCTCTCCTCCCGAGGGCTGAGGGGCACCGAGCAGGGAAAGGCTGCTCAGACATCTAGGATTTTAATTCTAAGCATTGAAGGTGGATGGCGTGAAGACACAGGTGGATCACCAGCGCTGGGTCCACAGAAAGGGGAAGAACAGACCCAAAGACAGTAGCCAGAATGTTCCAGAAGGGCTGGGCAGCAGCCAACCACCAGGCTGGAGGTGGAACAAGGACAAGGTCCCCGCTGGGCACGTTCCGAAAGCAGGTGGCACGGAGGCTGTGGGGCCAAGACTGCTTCTGGATGCAGGGCCACCTTCCACCTCCTGTGTTCACAGCAAACAGCCCATGGCCTCACGGGGCTCGTCTGGGCCTCGGCCACTCTGGAGATTTCAGCACAGCCTCACCCTCGGGCTTCCGCCTGCGAGGTATGGAGATGCTGGCCATCAGCCCGTCGGGCCATCCACAGAGCACAGCAGCCCTGCGCTTTGTTTTGGTGGACACTAGGGTCACAACAGCCCAAGGTGCTGGCTATGCCCCACGCTGAGACCTTCAACGAGGGGCAGGGAGCTCTCAGGCTAAAGGGGCCCCCATGCTCCCCAGCCCACAGCAAAGGGCTGTGTGGTAGGAGGGCAGGGCAGAGCTTCGCTTCTGCCCCTGAATTTACAAACATTTCCACAGGACAGTCTCAAGAATCAGTTGGAATTTGGAACTGGGGCAGGATCTACCTTCTCACCTTCACATTCATGGTGTGTGCGAGACGTAGAACCCTCAGATGGGCATCCGTGTCCGATCACGTGCCCTCCACACGGGAAGAGTCACGAGAAAGCCCCGGGGCCACGTGTGCCCGATGGCAGCGGCAGGCAGCCGTGCCATCACTTCAGTGTCCCGGTGCGGGGCCCCAGACTCACCTGCGCCCCGGCCGTGTGGTCACTCACCGGCGCCAGCTGCACGTACTGAACCTGGATGTCACTGCCCTGGAGTGGCGATCCATCCACACCTGCCGCCGCGGGGTCCGAGGAGGCCACAGCGATCAGCTGTGCGCCCTGCAGCACCTGGAGGGAGACACATGGGGGCCCGTCAGCGGCGTGGCCCACAACCCCAACCCACATGGCTCCACAGACCGCAGACCCCAGCCCACAGGCGCTGTCCCCTGAGCGGCAGGGACACGGCCTCAGGGCCACACCGAGGACTCTGCGGCACATCCTGACCCAAGTCGCGTCAGATCCATTGAGAGAGTGCCATCAAGTCTCTGCTGGATCTGCAACTCCCCCCTCGAGCACCTACAGAGCGGACAAAAGGGAAAATAAAAAGCAAGGCAAAGCTTCCAGAGAGAGAGAGAGCAACAGCAAATGCCACAGAGCCTCCTGGAAAAATCCCATGGCAACCATGGAGAGCACAAGTGCTCCCAGAGTGCCACTCAGAGCTAAAATCCAAGCCAGGACCATGAGCGTGAGGCTGAGACCCAAACCCTCCCCATTCCCAAGGCAGAGTGACCGACCTCAAGGGCTCAGGGAGAGCAAAGGAGCTGCTGGTGGGCACTGAGAACCCAGCAGAAGCTCACAGCAAAGTGAGGTCCAGTTCCAAGAGGGGCGGAAGTGAGTCCTGGTGGCAGAGAGCCCCGCTGGCCCTCCCGACCTTGTACTGCATCCCAGATTATGGGATGAGAATGGCGGACAGAGGTGGCCCCTGGGTGGGCTCTGGTGACCCACTTCCCACTAAATCCACTGGGCGCTCCAACATCCAGGCAGGCAGCTCCGGTGTCAAGACGACCCAGGCAGGCGGGTGGGCAGCCCCAGCCCTGAGGGCACCTGACACGAGCCGTGGGGTCTTCACTTGGGGTTGCATCCCACTATGGGAGGACCAGGAGATGCATCCCACAGCTTCCACAAAGAACCGCACTCTATGCACTGGGAGTCTCACCAGTGGCCCTGGGAAGAGGAGCAGCCCCGGTCGCAGGGTGCCTCACCCGCTGGAGCCTGGACGCGGCGGCCCCCACTGTGGGACCTGCCCTGGACAATAGCAGCACTGCACAGAGCAAACGCAGCTCCCGCAAACACACTGCAGAGACAGCCCTGGACCAGGGCTCTCACCTGCGCACTGCACAGAGCAAACGCGGCCCCCGCAAACACACCGCAGAGACAGCCCCGGACCAGGGCTCTCACCTGCAAGTGCTTTTCAAGACTAGACTTCACCTACATGTGCCTTTAAAAATAGTTACGTTTCTAAGCAACGTTCACCCGCAATGCTAGAAGACAAGCCTTTTAAAGACACAAAGTATGATTTACTCCAAATCGAGGTTAGCAAGTGCGGCGCCCAGAGCAAACCTGCCGGCTGCTTTTGTACAGCTGTGAGCTGAGAATGGCTTTTAAATGATTTTTAATGACAGAAAAAAATGCAAAAAAATATGTTGTGCCACATGACAATTCTAGGAACCTCCATCTTCAGTGAGCATCTACAGGCCTGCAGGCCCCCCACGTGCTGGCCTGTCACGACTCAAGGGCCGTGGTGAGCAGCTGTGATGAGACCAGGTGTGCCCCCCAAAGCTGAAAAACCATCCCCCCTGGCCCTTTACAGACAAGCCTGGCAACCCTGCCAGCCACCACTTGCGAGCACACCAGCCTCGGGGACCAGCCTCGGGGGAATGGCCGGGCCATCAGAATGAAACTAAGGAGCGGTCGACCTTCTGCCTCGGGATTTTGTTGTCTCAAACAGATGCTATACACGAAGGAATATGGCCAGAGTCAGATGTCCTGCTAGACTCTGGGGTTTCTCTACCCGACGGCCCCTACTGCAGAGGCCCTCTGAGTCCAGGTGTCAGATGCCAGCCCGACATGGTCCCAGGAATTAATTCACTGTGCAGCTGGCCCTTGAACACCACAAGGGTTAGAGGCACTGACCCCTTGTGCAGCTGAAGTCACGTACAGCCTTTCACTCCCCAAAACTTTACTAATAGCCTGATGACCAGTGGCCCTACCAATAGCAGTCAATGAGCAGGTATTTTGTGTGCTGTGTGTGCCATCACCTGTATTCCTCTAATAGAGTAAGCGAGGGAAAACGTGGTATTCAGAAAGGCACAGGCGAGAGGAAATACGGCTGCTATTCATTAAGTGGAAGTGGATCTTTATTAAGGGAAGTGGATCGTCATCCAGGCCTTCGTCCTCACCGTCCGCATGCTGACTGGGGCTGGAGGGAAGAGGAGCAACAGGAGAGGCTGGCCTTGTTGTCTCAGGGCAGCAGAGGCAGGAGAGAGAGAGGAAGTAGAAGAGGAGGCAGGCACACTCAGTATGATTTTTACTGAAAAAAATATCCACGTATAAGTGGATCCTCATGGTTCAAACCTGTGTTGTTCAAGGGTCAACTGTAGTCTTCTTACAAGGAACAAACGTTCATCTTTTGGTGAGGGACAGAAAGAGCAGAGCGTTGTGAAGTGTGTGCATTGACATCAGAGCACTGACAAAGGGGCTGCTTGCCCTGGGCTCCAGGTGCCATTTGCAGATGAGAAAGTGAGACCTGGGCGGGGTTAGGAGCAGTTTAGGGGATGGGCTTCCATCACACAGCAGGTGGGGGCAGCGTCCATACAGGAAGCACCTGGGTCCCTGAGGCACTCTCCTGGGCCACCACCGCCCATAGTGGGGCAGCTCGATTACCCTCCGGCTCCCTCCAGCCTGTGGTTCTTCAAGAGGGAGTGGAGAGAGAAGGCAGGGACTCTGTGAGGGGAGGGCTCGGGCGTGGGTCTCCCCAGATCCTTAGAAAATACAGCCTGTGGTTTTAAAACAGCATTCTAGTTTTTGATGAGCAAATGCCTTACATTTTTTTTAACAATGAATTTGTCAGTGGAAAAGAAAAAAGAAAAAGGCAGGTCAATGAGCTGAATGTCTGGCTGGCAAGAATTCCATCTTTCTGCTGACATGAAATAAACACAGAGAGTAGCTGGTGCACCGAGGAGGAGGAGCCGCCAGCACAGCTGCCCCTTCCCATGATCTTTACAGAGGCCCTGAGGTCCCGCAGCGACAGCACGCCATTCAGAACCCAGCCCGACGATGAGAACACCGAGGTTTCTGGACTCTGTTTCACAAGATGGGGCAAGCCCACTGGAGCGCCCTCCATCTGGGCCTGGGGCTGGAGCTGGGCTGCGTGCAGGGACAGGGGGCTGGGCTGGGTGCAGGGACGGGGGTTAGGCCGGGTGCAGGGACAAGGGCAGGAAAGAGAGAGCAAGTCCCTGTCAGCCGCAGAGACTCTGGCTCAGACCACAAGGCTGGGGACGAGGGCGCCCAGGGAGGTGGAGCCCCTGGAGAGAGAACCTTCTTCCCGAGGAAGGAAGGGAGAGCAGACGTTCCTGCCGATGTGCAAACCCACCAGTAACTTTTCAGTGATGCCTGGGAACAGACTGGGCAAGGCTGCACTTGCAAAGGGGGCTGGGGAGGAGTTCCACACTCAGTTCCACCACGCGCCCAGGCAGTCACTCTGTCCTGGGTGGATCCGCAGCCACCCACGTTCCTGCCCCAGACCCTGGGATGGCGCCCACTGGAGGAGGCATCCAGCACCCGCACTGGTGGGCTCTTCTGTGAGGCCCTGCACAAACTGCATTTCCCACTCATCACAGCACAGGCACACTGCTGGCCCCAAGAAAGTTCCGGGAAAAATATCCTTAGGGCTGTCGCAGAGGTGTCTCAGGGCTGTGAATAAAGCAAGCTGCCTGAACCAGTGTTTCTCAACTATTCCCACCAGGCCGAGGCCTTGAAAACTCCTGACCGGCAGGAAATGGTCTGCGTGGCGCAGGGACTTGACTGGTAACTCCCAAGCGCCCGCCCACCTGCCTGCCCTCCACAACAGCACTGGGACCCTGGCGCATGCCCAAGGTTCGTGCCAACCAGGTGACCGCCAGAAAACCCAAGCCTGGGGCAAGCAGCAGAGGAGCGCACGGCAAGCCCGCACCTCCTCCATCCCCAGCTCTCAGGAGCCTGTGCCACACAGCCGGAGCTCTGCAGGGGCCACAGGTGGGCCGAGTGCACGACGCTTTCCACTTCGGGCACCTCTGTCAGACACCCACCTCTAAACTACGTGTGAAAACAGAAACGAAGTGCGTGGCCACAAGCAGAGCAATGCCACTCCAAGCACCTCCTCATCAGACACGCGGCACGTCACGGACCGACGACAGTGGGGGGAGGGGAGGGTGGGTCTGTTGGGGACGGAGGGAGCACTGACACAGTGGATGTCACAGGGAGGCCGTGTACAATGTGTAACTGCGGGAAGGCAAGGCTCAGCCGGGAGCACTGTCAGGGTCCCCTCATCTCAGGGTGTAACCATGCAGGAAGAATGGAGTGGGGAGATTGACAGGTTGGGTGGAGACCTGGGGTTTACCCGGGGGTGGAGCAGGGCGAGGTCAGTGAAAGGGCGGAGGACTAGGACTGGGGCAGCCGGCTGTCCAGGGCAGGGGTGGCCAGAGCATGGCAGGGTGAGCGCCGTGGGGTGTGGGGGGGGCGGGCACTGGGGAGCGGCTCTGAATGGGAGTGGCAGCAGCTGACCCCCTTAGATTTGGAAATAGTGCCAAGGAAAAAAAAGGACTCTGAAACTCTGGCATAAAATACCCATAAAGTATCTCAAATCAGGTATGAGCGGTAGCAGTGCAGCAGGTGAGATGGGGCTGGCCGAGAGCCCCTCAGGACACAGACCCTGGGTCCCGTCTTGCGGCGGGAGGGGGGGCACGCAGCAGGGTGCAGGGTCACAGCCTGGTTCCAGCTCGAGTCTCCTCCCTGAGGGAGGCCCCACGTGGCGTAGGTGGGAACCATGCAGCATGGGGCAAGACACCTGGGTGACACTGGCTGGGGGCCGAGAGGCCAAAAACTGTGATGCCCCACACCCAGCCCAGCGGCTCTGACCCCCTCGGCCCCATGAGACCAGCCACACAAGCCAGTCGGCCACTCCACTGGCATCAAAGCAAAGAACACACTGAGTGGCAGGCAGCACAGAGCTGCAAAGGGTCAAAGGTCAGCGGCTTCATTTTCCCCACACACCTGGGCCCTAGGACCCCGCCACGTGCTGTGTGTCTAACACCAATTAATAAAAAAGAGAGCGAGCGTGCATTCCTATAACTGGGTTTCCAGGCAAGTTCAAAACTCAGCAAAATAATTTGCCTGGTACCTCCATCCAAAAATGTCTAGGCTGCTGTGGCAACGTGCCCCACTGTTGCCTCTGCCCGGCACAGTCACCCAGCCTCGGACAGCCACTGACAGCGCCGCTGCCTCCCCTCCACCCTGGAAGACCCTCGAGTCTCCCGAGGAAGTGCGAGAGGGAGCACCCGCACCGCTGGGAGCGGCGTTTCGAAGGCTGATGGCAAAGACACACAGGCAACGTAGGCAAGATTTGGCATCTTCCTGGGGGAAAAAAAAAACTGAAGAAAATGATTCAATGTTTTGAGTTTTTCAAGAATCTATCAACAGAAACTTCTAGTTTCCTCCTTGATTCATGGGTTAGGATTTTCTCATTTCTGCCTCAAAACTACATTTTTCCAGGCAACGTGGTTTTACTTTATGTGAACAACACAGCTCAGCTGAAAATAAACAGAATTTCAGGCAAAAGGAGCAGGAGGCACTTGTTTTTGGGAACAGAGGCCACAGTGTCAGACACCGAGTCAAAGCTGGGTTCCTTCGAGCTCCTTCTGGCTGTGGGCGTGGCCGAGGCCCTTCACCAGGCGGCCAGGCCGGCAGCACCCACCAATCCACAAGGCAGCAACAGCGCCACAGAGAGAAACGACACCAAACTCCCAAGTTTCACTCAAAGTAAAATTACCGCCTGTTGGTAATGTCAGCCTCAGGGGTGAGGAATGTTCCCTGGACATTCACTTCCCGTTAATACATTTATTGGGCAGCTCAGTTCCACGTTCGTGAACCTCATCTCAGAGTCTAAAAGCTGTGTACCTGAGGGATCCCCTGGCAGGGGACCCCTTCATGAGGAAAGGCTCTTTCGAGCCCTCGGTGCTCTAAGGAACGTGTCTGGGAGAAGCCCCATCTGCCCCGAGGCCGCCTCGCATGGTCACAGCTCACCCTGCACCTGCCGCAGTAGTGGGATGGCAGAGGCTGCCCGGTCGCTATCTCAGGCTTGTAAAAGCCACAGGCGCAGGCGCACACCCTCTCCCGTGCTCCCGTCCCCACCAAGAATCCTAAGCTGGGCAGTGGGCCCAGGAGGGACAGGAAGGAGGTGGAAGGCAAGCATGGCTGGGGTCCTCCCAGAGGGGAGCTGCTCCGCCGGGGACACCGTGGGGCTGGGATCCCGCGGGCCTCCCGGGATCAGGGTGCCCTTCCACACTCGCTTTCTTTGTGCTCTACCCGAGCAAGCATGCAACCTGGTCCTGCCACCAGCCCAGTTCCCCTGAATAAAAACAAAAGCAGAGCCGGTCCCTGCTCTCCTCCCTCCTAGGTTGACCAGTTCAGCCTGAGGGAACCATCACCACTTGTGCCATCAATTTTCTGAACAAAAGATGGCGAGAAATTCTTCCCCCGTTCCTGTTGTGTCTTCAGAAAGCAGCTGCAAGCGCGTCTCACCCCAGCTCGCTGTGCTAGGCAGAGCTACCCACCCCACAAAGACACCCAGGTCCCAATCCCTGGGCCCTGTTTAGGTGTTACTTTACATGGGCAAAGGGATCTCACAGATGTGGCTCAACTGATCACCCTCACAAGGTGCGATGACCCTGGATGGCCAGGTAGGCCCAGTGTCATCGCGGGGGTCTTTAAAAGCAGAGACTCCTCCCAGCCACAGAGGGTGGGAGAGATGGGATGTACAAAGGACTCACCTGGCCACTGCTGGCTTTGAAGACGGATGGGGCCAGGAGGCAGGGGATGCGGGTGGCCTCTAGAAGCTGGAAAAGGCAAGAAAACGAATTTTCCCCTGGAGCCTCCAGAAGGACCAACCCTGCCTTGCTTTCAGCCCACTGAGACCCAGGATGGGCTTCTGCCCTCCGGTAAAGCCACAGGGTCTGTGGTCATTTGTTATGGCAGCCACAGGAGCCTCCAGCCAGGTCCCCAAAGGGCTCTTTATTAAAACATCAAATTCCCAAACAGCAAAAACAACAGAAACAAAAGGCCTGGCAGTCCGTGCCTTCAGGGCGGGCTGGCAGCTGCAGGGAGAGCAACCACTTTTTTCCATTGAAAGAGTTTGCACTGTAGGAGTTTTTAAGAGCCAACACAAAAATTGGAGGAGGAAAAAAACTGAAATGTCCTCTATAACTCGTGTTCCCCTGGTGGCCACTGGGCTCTAGCCACCTCCCAGGGCCTCCTGACAGCCTGAAGGTCAAGGCCCTCAGAAGCTGAGGGGTCCTGGCTGTCTCCTATCCCAGCCGGAGGAGCGCCCTGCGGGCAAGAGAGGCAGCACCCCCAACTGCATGAAGGCACCAGGCTCCCATCTGGCACTGCCAGCCATGAGAGCTCCACGGGAATCTCGTGTCTGGCAAAAGCACTGTTGTTTTTTAAGGGAGGAAGGCATGTCCGGGAGGGGTCCCCAGGCCTCCCCGGTGAGTGCCACGTGGTGCCACACAGGCGCCCAGCCTGGCAATGCCCTCTCCTCGGCAAACCCTCGGCCAACCCAATTCCGGCCTGGACACCTGGCCGCATCCTGGGAGCATCTGTCCATGGGAGGCAGGTGGGTTGTTTTGCTCATTCAAGGCCCACTCGTTTCTTGAACCCTAAGTGAATGCGCACATCTGTCCTCCAAATAAAAGCCACTCTCCCAGCTCCATGATGCCACCACTGCTTCCAAGGGTGCTAAGGGAGATGAAGCCACTGTCCCTGGCCACACGGGACCACAGGGCAAGGGTGCAAGGGACGCACAGGGTGCTGGGAGAGCCGCCACGGAGGCAGGCCCCGCTGTGGACGCACATCTGCCTCCCCATCCACCGCCTCGCTGTCCACCCCCCTCCACTCTCCCCCTGCTCCCCTGCGCCTCTCAAGCCCCCGACACCTCCTGCCCCAGCCTCACGCTCTGCTGTCTCTGAAGAGAACCCCCGACCCTGGTCCCCCAGCGCCGGTGCCTGCTTGTGGTTGGCCCCCACGAAAACACGAGTTCCAGGGCAGCAACAAGGTCTGCGCCTTTGTTCCCCACAAAAGCCCTGGTACCTCTTTCTTCGAATCTTAAGTGTACATTAAGTGTTTTGCTCATTTCTGAAAAACTTATCAAAACAAAATCAATGTAGAAACATTTGAAAGTCCTGACTTTTCAAATGAACTCCCAGTTGAGAACATTTTCTACTTTTATTTTCATTCACCACTTGGGTATGCCTACCTTCATGGTTATTGTAAAGCTGCAAAGTTAGATTCTGAGGTTTCTGACATTGTAATTCTTCCAACGTAATGAGCTGCATAGATTGTGTGAAAAGTCGTGTCACTGGCAACGATGGCAGAACAACATCACTGTCAGGATGCCATGACGTGCCTTCCACAGCCAGAGGAGGGCAGAACCCTCTTGGAAATCAGCAACACGGTTTCCCAGGTCTCATTAAGAAAAGCTGTGATCTGATCTTAAACTCATCTGTCAAGGGATCTTTTAAAATGTAAAATGATTACAAAATCATCACAGGAGCTTGTGCACAGAAGGCGATATCAGAAATGACCAGCGGTCACCCCATGGACGGGCTGAGAGTCGAGGCTGGGAGGGGACTCACTTTCTCTAAGGACCTGGTGGACTGTTTCCTATTTTTGCCATATGTGGATTTCATAATGAAACACTGAATTCCTATTAACTAACCAAGGACGCTGAGCCGGGCCACGTGGAAGGGCAGGGAGGAGCACAACAACACAACTCCTTCTGGGACCAGCTCTCAGGCCAGGGCAGAAAGGGTCCACAGCGGGGAGGGCAGGGCCGAGAGGCGAAAACCGAGGCACTGGGCCTAGAAATAAGGGAACCGGGGTCAGCAGATCCCACAAGGACAACGCCGTGAAACACACAGAAATGAAGGCACAGCGTGCTCTGAGAACAGTCACACAGAAGGCCGCGGTGCGCCCTCCACTTGGCTGCGCTGCTGCAGGCTGAGGGCACCTCCATGCACTGCGCAGCCTCTTAAAACACATGGGAGGCTGAGATATAGTTTGTTGATTTGGACTTGATTTTAAATTGGTAATGAGTAAAACTCAGCGGTCAGCTCTTAAATGTGAAGCAGCAAAAATGAGGTCATGCCAGGGTCCCTACAGAGTGCTGCATGCCCCAAGATGAGCGCCCTGGGATCCGCGCAGTTGATCCTGCTGCCGGTAGGATGGGGCCCTACGATGAAAGGACCCCCAAGTCTGATGCAGGCCTTCAGGGGTAGAGCAGGCTGGGCCGAATTCCCACTTAGTAGTGCCCAACAATGAATGTTCAATCCCTTCTTTCCTCTCCCTGCCAGCTTATGTCTGGAGCAGGGCCCCAGTCTCAGGCATTTCCAAACCAGCTCTGGAATGCAGAAGCCGCTCACTGGAACGGACGGTGTCCTGGCTCCCAGGCCCCAGGGACGCTGGCCTGTGGCTAAACTTGAAGCAGACTTCCCAAAGGGCAGCACTGCATCATCTCAAGAGAGGCTGTTGGTTGGGGACAGGGCTGGAGACATGTGCTACTTTCCCAGCTCCATTCAGAGGGTTTTCCCCTGAACGTTTTTGAAACAGAGCCAGTTGTTTTCAGATAAAAGAAAGCAGGAGAAGGTAGAAATGGGAGCAACCTACCGAGGGAACCCCGGCCTAAAAGCACTGCATTTTGAGCACACACATCTGGTTTCCTCTATCTACTGAGAATGCAGAAATTCTGTGTAATGCCCAACTGAGATCATGCTAAACTGGTGTAAATCTAAGGGCAATGCAAGAAGCCCAAGGACTTCTCAGTACTATTTAGATACAAAATCCTGAATCTAACCAAGAATCCATTCAGATGCAATGCAAAACCAAACAAAAGAACCCCACCCCCATGCATTTAAAAGATACACTCTGAACACTGCTGAAGTGTGTGGACAGAAGCGAGGATGGAACCACTCATCCACAGGTGTGCTGGAAAAGCCAGGAAGTCCTTTGTTTTTGTCATTTAGCTTTGAATCCAACTTGTTAAGGTATGAGGGCTGAGACTGTAACCAAGGTGCCTTTTTCAAATCTAGATGTTCACTTCAAAGTAGCTTCCTCATACTAGAAAAATGAGGTGCTCAGGCTGGGCGCGGTGGCTCACACCTGTAATCCCAGCACTTTGGGAGGCCGAGGCGGGCTGGTCACTTGAGGTTAGGAGACCAGCCTGACCAACATGGAAAAACCCCGTCTCCACTAAAAATACAAAATTAGCCAGGCATGGTGGCGCATGCCTGTAATCCCAGCTACTGAGGAGGCTGAGGCAGGAGAATTGCTTGAACCCGGGAGGTGGAGGTTGCGGTGAGCCGAGATCGTGCCATTGCATTCCAGCCTGGGCAACAAGAGCAAAAACTCCGTCTCAAAAAAAAGAAAAATGAGGTGCTCAGAGAAAGAGGCTCATCCCAGTGATGCCCCCAACTGGCCTAAAATCTGTCTCCTACGTTCCTACAAGAAATGCCAAAAGGCCACATCATCATTCTGAAGCCTTTAAACCCACTGATGGGAATACTAACATGTGTCCTTAAATTCCATTTCTAATGCTTTTCACAAACCAAATCACCCATTAGTGGATGGTCAGAAACAGAGCACACACGGCAGGCCAGCGCAGGCAAATGTAGAAACCTGCTTCTCCTGGAGAACAAGAAACAGCACACAGAAACTTCTTGCAGACCTCAGGGTTTAAGTCAACTGATCCAATGTTTTAGAAAATCGTTCTTCAGGCCAAAAAGGCTAAATTTCAGAGCTAACAGGCTAACAGCTATAAGCCAGATTTACAGCCCAGAGCGATGGCAAGATGCCCCAGGGGACCCCACATTCACACAAAGGTGCCTTGTGGCAAGCGGTAGGCACAGCAGTCTCCGCGGTGCTCTGCGGCTGGCTCCAGCGTTTCAGCATGAACCTCAGTCAGGCACAGCCTCGGGAGAATGCAAAACAAAGGCTAAAAACTCGAAAGAAGGAAGTGGAGGCCTGCGGGTGCTTGCCGCCCACCCCACCCTTCCAGCAGGACGGCGCTCCTGGGAGTGACCTTAACCGTGTGTGTGTCTTGGGGTCTTCTGACTGACTGGGGCAGGGTGGGGGACATTTAAGAACACAACCAAAGTCACCCCGAGGCCTGTGGCGCTCTCCATGGACCACAGGCCTCTGGCTTCTGGATGGCAAGAGGGAGGGTGGGCGGGCAGGGGATGAGGAAGAGTGGGAAGAAAATAAGGATGTATCTGCATGACACGTGCACAAGCCTGCCATCACCGTGGCGCTGCTCAGGCATCCTCAGGAAAGGGAGAGGGGCAGGTCGGGGAGCCCAGCCAGGCTGCCATCCAGTTTCACACCTTGAGGGGCTGAGATGCCAGCCCAGAGCTGACGGTGAGAAGAGCCTCTCCCCCCGCCTCCCGCAGAAAGAGACCACCTCCACGTGCCTCCACGCACCCTCCAGATGGCACCGTTCTCATGGCTCTGGTCATTTCTTTAACTTGGAAAACTTACTGTATGGCACAAAAAATACGTTTGAAGCCACCATGATAGGGCAAAAGAACAAACTTCTAAAAACACGTGATCCAACGTTCCCACTAAGCTAACTTCAGTCGGAAGCCTCCACACAGGATCACTCGCGTGTCCAACGTCAGCTGATCTCCCTCCTAATCGTGATGGAAAAACGTGGCTTTTAAACAGAGAGTGGGCCAGCCTTCCCAATCTCAGCCCCACACTGACCATCCGAGTGGAGGAGTGACAAGCAGGCCACGCCAGGCTGAGGAGACCCAGAGAGATCCCTCGTCAGGTGGGCTCTGCCTGGAGGGCAACGCACGGCAGTCTCTGCACACACTTCAAACTATGTTATGCTTAGAAACATACGTCCTTGCCACTCATGCCGACAGGTGGTTGCTATGCACTGGTGGCGAAGAGCACCTTTGTACACTTCTCACACAAGCCGCTCACACTTTGGCACCTTCGGCCACAGCAGAGCACCCCTCACTTGGGTAAGTCAGAGCACCTGCCATTTTCAGAGGAAGGCGCAGAGATGGACAGCTGCGCCAAGCCAGTCTCACCATACACTACACAGAGAACCCCACCATGTGCCAACCTCAGCCCTCCTGGGGTGTGTGTGTGCAGGTCTGGAGCCTGAATGTGAGCCTTCCCCACCAGGCTGTGGCTCCAGGTGACTCCACCCCAATGCCGGGTCTAAAGTGCATCTGACCTAGGCGCATCCAGCGGGGTGTCCATGACCGTGTGGTCTCACATAGGGAGCAGAGGAGGGGGCCTGGCGTGTGTCACGTCCGATAGACCTAGGTGCATTCAGCGGGGTGTCCATGACCGTGCGGTCTCACACAGGCAGGAGAGGAGGGGGTCTGGCATGTGTCACGTCCGACATTGCAGCTGGTAGGGCCCTGAAAGGACACGAGGAGTAGCACACATCTCCGTCGGGAAGCCCCAGAGCACCCAGAACCCCATCAAACTCACATCTTCCTGCAAAAAGCTTCATCTGTGGTGTTGAGCCAGGGCTCAGCACACGCCTGCAGGAATGTGGGGCCAAGGAGAGGCGGTGGCCATCATTCTGCCAAAGATGGTATGGGGATGGGGAGGGTCCTGTGGCCTGAACCGTGTCCCTTAAAAAGCAACTCTCAATGACCTCTGGTACCTGTGAACTTGGGCTTAATTGAAAACAGGGTCTTTGCAAATTTAAGTTACAGTGAGGCCACACTGGGCTCAGGTGGGTCCTAACCCAGTGACAGGGGCCTTATGAAAAGAAGCAGATTTGAACACAGAGAAGCAGAGGAGGGGTAGAGATTGGAACAGTGTGGCATCAAGCCCAGGAACAGCAAGCACTGCTGAGAAGGGAAGGCAGTTCCCCCTCTCTACACCTTCACACACCTCCCCCCTGCCCCACCCCACCTCCCACCCCGCCCTTACAGCACAGCCTCCAGGAGCATCCAGACTCTTCTCAAGGTCATGCCCCGCCACCAGCAGGAGCATGGTCCTCAGCACTGCGGTACAGGGGTTCCGACCAGGCAACATCCCTGATACACACCGGGCGTGAGGGACACCACTGGAGGAGCAGCTGCCGAAAGCAGGAGCAGCAGCTCAGGGGCCGACCAGGAGGCAGAAGGAAAAGCCAGCAGGGGCCCCTTTATGGGCTTTTCGTTGATCTCACTTTGGGAGACAACGTAAACAATGCCCTGAACGTTATAAATAAGAGATTGTCTACACATGAAAGTAATTCTAGGTTACTTTTCTACCCTTGATGCATATTTTATGTCCAGAGCCAATTATGCAATGCAGCCAAGAGCAGCCATGTGTCCAAGTTGCTTCTTAATTACAACCTCCCAGTCCCGTGCTCTCAGATACCACAGGCTCCCTGCAAACCCCGAGGCAGGACACACATGTTTCATCTGGGGCTGCGACTCCTTAGAGAAAATGGAAGGAACGATGGTGGTGGGTTTTATTAAACCTTTGCCAAGTTCCCCTGTACTGCCTGTGTGAGAGGAACAGCCCGTCCGGTGGTCAGAGTGAAGAGGAATCCCCCGAAGCTCTGGTCTGCGGATCAGAAATGGCCCCTGTGCTTGAGTCACTTAGGAAGCCACAGCACTGTTGTGGAGCTGGGCCCTGCTGCGGACCAAGCCCCATTTTTACACCTAAGGCCTTACAGGGCCCAGGAGGGAGCTCAGTCAACGAAGGCGCCTGACATCAGCACGTCGCAGCCCTGCCCGCCGTCCTCCTCGGGCCCACCCGCGTGAAACCCAACTAATCGCAAGCTCCCGTTTGAGGAAGAAAAGGAGCTTTGATCGCACTGTCCCTCAGTTTCCCAAAGGCCAGTGAGTCAAAAAACATCACCTTCTCCACCAGGCACCTCAACACACTTTAGCACCAGCTTTAACGTTTCAACCAGGCACCTGCACAGTCCTGCATCTACAATCTCTAGATGAAAGATTCCTCCTAAATACACAATGAATTTAACAGCCACTCAGCGGTTCACTCTCAGAGTGAAAAAAAGGTAGGAAATTATATTACGCTTGAACCCTTTCTTCCCGTGTAACTCCGCCGCTTCACAGTTTAAGGGGACAGGAATGTGACTTCAATCAGGCTCGCTGGCCCACACCGAGCCTCGGTGCCTGGCTTGTCGGAACACAGGCGGCCACTCGCTGCCCCGCACCGCACTGTCCGGAAAGCGCTCGCTGCATGCCCCGCACCTCCTCACTGCGGGCATCCGGCCAGCACCACTCACCCTGGAGTCCAGGGTGCGGAGACAGGGCCAGCGCGAGTCACTGCACGCCCCCGCCCCCGCCCAGATGGCCCCGCCATCTCTCTTAACTTGTCAGAAGTCAGACTGTCTCGCACGGTGCTGCAACTTCCCTTCTGGGATGTAAAAACCAGGACCCAAACACTGCCAACATGAAGGGTGTGAAGAACATTCTTTCAATTTTACACAATGTGGGCCAGTCAGAGTGCCTGCATTTTGCACGAGGGAAAAGCCGGGGCCTAAACAGAATCAGCATGAAGAGACCTGAGGGGTGTTTTCCACTCCTCGTTTCTTGACTCTGGCGAGGTGAACATGTGGAGGGGACCGCAAGAGTCTCCAGGGCATCTCCCTGGAGAAGGCTCACCTCCAGCCACCATCCTTCCTCTGGAGGCCAGGAATCCTGGTGTAGCAGCAACGCCCAGGTTTCCTTTCGCCAGCAGCTATGCTGGTAGCCTTCCAGAAGATAATTCTTGGGGCAAAACAGTCCTACACATCCATTAGCTGCTCCGCACAGAGGCACCCAAAGCAAGAGGCGTGCTGGGTGAGCTCCTGGCGGCTGGCCTGTACCCCACATCGAAGCGTCCCATGCCAGCTGTGTGAAGTCGCTCCCTCCCCCAACGTGGCAGGCCTGCCCACCAGAAAAGGCAGACACGGCTCAACAACGGCAACAGAAAAGTCTCAGAACACCCAAAGAATCACCAAAACTCCCTTATTCAGAAAAAGTTCTCACATTTGGATCCTACCAAAACAATATGTAAAATTATTCAGAAGTCACACTTTTTCTGCTTATTGAGTTACAGAGTTTTAAGTCAGTACTGTTCTATATGTTTTCATGATTAAAGATTTTTTGGACATAAGCCGTAGTTTTAAATGGCTCAAACAAGAGTATTTCCAAATGTTTTCAATGTGTGCATCATAGAACTAACTGCTGACGTGCAACAGTCCCCATTGTATTCATTCACTCAGTGATCACTCGGTGTTGCTAAGTATACTACACTGGGTATGACACGTAATAGAAATGAATAAAATTTGGGTTTTACATTATTTAAACTCTTTTACTTAACCTTTTAAATATATATTTGAAAATGGTAAAATTGATCAAAAACAATCTTCAAATCATCAGGCCTGCCACCACTGTCTGACGTCACAGAGTGTGATGCGGGGCTAAACAAAAGGGCCAGGAGTGCAGGGGCCAGCGTGAAGCGTGGCCAGAGCAGTGGGAGTGTCTCAGGGGTTGTGATAAAGACACTTCAGCTTCAGCTAACAGCGAGCCCTTCGAAGGCACCATTGTTTCAACTGAGTAAAACACTGAAAATGGACATTTCAGTCATCATTTCATCTAAGTTCTCTCTCTAAAAAAAAAAAGAGAGAGAGAGAATACGCTTCCCAGCCAAACACTTTGTCCAGCTTGTCCTGGGCCCTTGCCTGACTTAAAGATTCTTCTGTGCTGCAACCACAGACAGTGTCCCAAGAAATTCAACAGGACAAAAATGATAGCCCTCAAAATAGTCCACCTATTTTACTGACTAGTCATCACTCAAGCCTGAAACTACCTTCCTTGCTGCTTGCCAAAACAGACGAAGAAGCAAAGGAGCAGAGAGTCCTTGGAGTTCCACAGCCACTCCACACTCTCAGAACACTCTGCTACATACAGCAAGCCTATTAGGGGACACAAGGACCCCTCCAGTGTCAGAGCCACAGGCAGGAGACACCAAGGCCTCCCTTTGTAAGTCAGGGCCCCACCTCCCCAGACAGGGCAAGGAACCTGAAGAGCCAGCTGTCCAGGTGGGCCTGAGCCCCTCAGCAAGGCAGCAGGAGGCATACGGGCGGCTCCACACCTTTCCCAGGGGGTTCCTTGGGACTAGTCAACACCAAACTCACTCCACTTCTGACCTTTTATGGTTTAAATTACATTTTCCACCATTTCTGGTAGAGAAGGCTTTTCCATAAGAGATTAATTCCCTGAACCACTGAGAGTCTCCAAGATTTCTGCTTGTGTTTTGGCATATAATGCAGGAATATATTTTCTTGATGGGAGCATTTTTATTAAAAGTGACACAGGGTGTGTGTCTAGGAAGGTGAGATGATCCTCCCTCTGTGACAAACCATTCAGAGTGGCCTAAAGCCTCCTGGAAATACAAGAGGCCATTTTTCAGCTATAGATAAAGACACCCTGCACACACATACTCCTTCTCCTTGCTCTCTCCAAAAAAATCCTACACGTAAAATGTTGGACATTTCCCATGTTTCTAATCTTTTTCCCAGCTGGGTCTAGAAGGCCTTATTTCATGGAAAAAGATTCTGAAGGCCTCTGAAACTTACACTGAAGCAAAGTATCAGGAGGAACACAAATGCCAAAGATGGGAGAGAAGCTGAAAAGCTTCAAGGTCACCAAGCCTGCTGTCAGCTGAACCCTGGTCAAGTCATTGCACACGTGCACAGTGGGAAAGCCCTGAATCTGTCACTGCTTTGCTTAACTTTACTAAATATACATGCGTCATGTGTACATACACATATTCAATTATTCAGGGGTGTGTGTAGGGAGGGGGTGGGTGGGTGTATGCATTAGAGATGGGTTTACCAGAACATACACAAAATACCTCCTAGCTTTTCCAGTGATTTCACACTGTTTAGCCTATAAACATATATAAGCTTTGTTCGTGCACATCTTAGGTAACGTTAGCTACAGCTGTTTAAAAAAAAAAAGCGGCAAAAAACGGCAAAAAAAAGCTATTAAAATACACACATATTAGAAACAGTACTAAATAATTTCATGATTCATGATCTAAGCAGCATGATTAACACTCAAGCCTTGAAATGTTTCCCATGTGACTGAAAATCTTCCAAATATAGAGAAAGAACTGACCCAAATTTAAACATCTCAATAGATATAATATCCCCTAGGAACAGAGTTTGGTACTAACTGTTCAAAACATACTACACATTGGATTCAATCTGCAGAATCCAAATTCAACACTGTGAAGGCTTTACCCTGAAGCAACACTGAGGACCTTCCATTTCTATCACACCTAAGCTACTACTCAAGGCCTACATAGTAAGGACAGAAGCCACACCCACTGACCCTCCATAAACATTCCTATGAGCTGGGCAAAGGAAGCAGTGTCATTTCAGTCTCGACAGGAAGAGGGTGAGAGGCCAATAAGTAGACAGATTAGAAAACAACTCAGGATAACCAGGAAATTCACTTGACCCCTTGACGGTGCTGGTGCTCACGCTGTTGATGGCTGTGATAGCACTGGGAGTGGTGGTGGTGGTGGAAGTAAGGGCAACGGAGAGGGTGACAGGGACAATGGTGGTGGAGGTCATGCTTGTGATAGATGTGTTGTTGGTAGTGGTGGTGAGGATGAGGGACATAATAGTGGTGGAGGTGGTGGTAGTGGTTGTTACGGTCGTTGTGTTGGTGACGATGATGGTGATAGTAGAGGTGGTGGTGGTAGTGGTTGTTAGGGTGGTTGTGTTGGTGATGATGATGATGGAGATGACAGGAGAGGTGGTGGTGGTTGCATTGCTGATGATGACGACAGTGGTGGAAGTGGTGGTAGTGTTTGTCAGGGTGGTTGTTGATGATGATGATGATGGAGATGATAGAGATGATGGTGGAGGTGGAGGTGGTTGTGTTGGTGATGGTGATGATGGAGATGACAGTGGTAGAGGTGGTGGTGGTGGTAAAGGTGGTTGTGTTGGTGATGGTGATGACAGTGAAGGAGGTAGGGGTGGGAGTGGCTGTTAGGGTGGTTGTGTTGGTGATGATGGAGATGACAGTGGTAGAGGTGGTGGTGGTGGTGAAGGTGGCTGTGTTGGTGATGGTGATGGAGATGATAGTGAAGGAGGTGGGGGTGGTAGTGGTTGTTAGGGTGGTTGTGTTGGTGATGATGATATGATGATGGAGATGATAATGGTAGAGGTAGTGGTGGTAGTGTTTGTTAAGGTGGTTGTGGCTGTGTTGGGGATGATGATGGAGATGATAGTGGTGGAGGTGGTGATGGTAGTGGTTAAGGTGGTTGTGTTGGTGATGATGATGGAGATGATAGAGAAGGAGGTGGTGGTGGTAGTGACTCTTAGGGTGGTTGTGTTGGTGATAATGATGGAGATGACAGTGGTGAGGGTGGTAGTGGTAGTGGTTGTTAAGGTGGTTATGTTAGTGATGATGATGGAGATGATAATGGTAATGGTGGTGGTGGTAGTGGTTAGGGTGGTTGGGTTGGTGATGATGATGGAGATGATAGTGGTCGAGGTGGTGGTGATAGCAGTTGTTAGGGTGGTTGTGATGATGGTGGCAATTATGATAATGGTGAGGACGATGGAGGTGGTAGAGGTGGTTGTGTTGGCAGTGGTAGTAGGTGGAGGTGATGATGATGGTGGAGCTCTGGGGGATCTGTACGCAATGTTCAGGAATCATGAGAGTTGCGTTCTGGATGTATGACTTTAACTCCTTCAACGGTCCTGGAAAAGCTCCTGTCAACTGTCTTCATCTCCAAAATAAGAATAGCACTCAACCTAGTCACCAAACTTAATCTCATTTCTCTTCAGAAATGCAAGACAGGTGAAGATATAGGAGAAAGCAAGTCTCTAACTTCAGAGAGGGGCCCCTGAGTTAATGTAGGTAGAGCGCTAGCTTGCAACAATGCTTTAGAAGGTGTATTTCAGCTTTCTAAGGATGAATTGGATATGCCAGGGAATGTCCATACCTGCATTTGAGCTGAAGTGACCTCTGATTATCTTTCTTGTGTTTTGTTTTGACTTTCTTTAGTAACAATTTAGTAGTAACTAGAACAACAAACACACCAGCACGTGTCCAGGAATGCGTGCCTGTCCTTGGCTGTTAGAGTGCCCAGCGAGAGGAACTCCAGATACAGTGGTCCAAGAGGTATCTGAGGTCAGCTAGTAGCAGCTACCAATTCCAGAAACATACTGATTTGGAGTATTATTTCTTGGTCATGTGAGGAAATGTTTAGGTCTTCACTTTATTTTCTTAAACTCCTCAAATAAATGAGATGAATGGAATGCAAACGATACCTCAAAAATTGTATAAATCTGGATTTTTAAAATCTAGACTTTTTAATACAGGAAAGAAAGCTCTAAGTCTATTTAACAATTATTATTTAATGATGCATCATTATAAAAATGTACTTATCATCAGCCGAGCTGTCCCCAACAAAGCACACAGTTAATAAATCAAGAGAAATCCTGAATTTCTCTATGCAGATTTTTATGTCAGGTGGATGGGCTGCTGTCTTCCTGAGATCACAACACTGGAGGTGACAGACCAGCCCCACAACGTGCAACTGTGGTAGGGAAAGGCACCCCTGAGAGAGGGAAGCGTGGCTCACCGAATCCATATCTACGTGGGAACACATCGCGCTCGGCACTGCAGCAGTGCCTGGGAATGGCCGCGCTTCCCGTGTGCCTACCGCGCATGGGGCACCGAGGCTGAGCCCGAAGGAGGCATGGGCTCCTGCAAAGCCCATGCTTCCTACAAGCTCACTGTGTGCTGGGCACTGGTCCTGCCCTTAAGGGGCTCCATACCTACCCATGCAGGGCAGCGACAGGCCCTGAAAGGTGCCGTACCCCTCCCACGCCCTGCAGGCTGCCCCGCACCTGAATCTTTTCAAATTCAAGATTCTGGCATGGACATTTTGCCCCATCCCTGAAGGGAAGCGCAGTTTCCAGAGGTTCGAGGGGTCTGCGGCCTCAGCCCTAAACCACTGGGGAGCCCCCATCCTGGAGCCTTGATCTCATGCTGTGAGGCCCGCCACTACATGGCGAGGGACCGGGGTGCTGCGGTCAACAGCTTGGCTGTGGCAGCAAGAGATCACGGAAGAAGAATGACTGCGCAGCTGGCTATGCAGGCCAACACCCTCGTGTTTAGCGTTCTACAGAGCTCTGGGATGTCTGCAACCTACCAGCAAGCACATGAGAAACAAGCAGGCTGGGTGTGGGGGCTCACACCCATAATCCCAGCACTTTGGGAGGCTGAGGCAGGCGGATCGCTTGAGCTCAGGAGTTTGAGACCAGCCTGTGCAACAGGGCAAAACTCCGTCTCTATAAAAATAAAAAAATCAGCAGGTCGTGGTGGTGCGCACCTGTAGTCCCAGCTACTCGGGAGGCTGAGGTGGGAGGATTGCTTGAACCTGGAGGCAGAGGCTGCAGTGAGCCGTGATTGCACCACTGCACTCCAGCCTCGACAACAGAGTGAGACTGTCTCTAAAAATAAAAATAAAAAATTAAAATTAAAAAACAGCAAATACACACCCCCCACACTTATCCAAATGATGGGTTTCTGAGTGCAGATGCCCTTACACAATCGCAGCTCACTCGTGCCTGGTCCTAATTGCCAGGTCTGGACAAGACTCCTGTGGGCTACAACGACACTTAGGCCGCTGGCAGTTCAAGATGCTCAACACAACCATTAGCAAGTGCGTGTCTTAAAGAGGCATAGCTATTAGTTTAAGACCATCTTGTCAGCCTGGTGTGGTGGCTCATGCCTGTAACCTGAGCACTCTGGGAGGCTGAGGCAGGTGGCCTCCTTAAGCCCAGGAGTTCAAGACCAGCCTGACAACATGGCAAAACCCTGTCTCTACAAAAAAATACAAAAATCAGCTGGGTGTGATAGCCCGAGCTGTGGTCCCAGCCACCGGGGAGGCTGAGGTGGGAGGATCGCCTGAGCCTGGGAGGCAGAGGCTGCAGTGAGCCAAGATCACACCACTGCACTCCAGCCTGGGCAAGAGGGCGAGACCGTGTCTCGTCGATTAGCTAGCTAGCTAGGTAGACAGCATCTTGGCTATGTTTAGCTGGAACTGTCCCTGTTAATATTCACTGACACATCAGGAATAAGACCGGAGGACGAGGATTCCCATCCCTGTGAACGTGACTGAGAAGCTCACCAGCCGGCCACGCCCACACCAGCTCTTTCCTGAAGAGGGTTCTTAATTGGAAGACTATCATATCATACTCTAATTAGAATAACACATTTCCTATGCTGTATGTAATCTAAATCCCCAAGAAAACAATTGTCTGTAAAGAAATCAGAGGGAGGAGGAAACACGTTTTCCTTCTGGCACACTGAAACGCATTAGAGATGTCTGGTGTTCATCGGATGCCGTGTGGCTGGGGCGTTGTGTCACTGAGCATGTGGCCACAGCCCTCTCCATTCCTGGAGTGCCTGAGCCCAGCCATCTCCCCCATGACTCCACCCGAAAAACCCTCTCAAGAGCTGTGGTGTTTATGAGAGATACTGGTTTTGTCCCTGGTTCCTGGCCCGTAACTCCCACAGCCCTGGTTCGTCTCTTGTTATGATGCCAGGTGTGTGGGCCTCAGGGGTGGGCTCTCACCCTCCTTTCACTCTAATGATCCCCCGCTTGCTGACTGTGGGTCTTAAAACTCTCCCATGAGAGGGTCCTGTCCTAGACCCTGGGGAAGGAATGCTCATGTCACGAAGTTTCCATAAAAACCCAAGAGGGCAGGTTTGGTGAGCTTCCAGACAGCTGGTCCACCAGGTCCTGGAGGATGGTGCCCAGGGAAGGCCTGGAAGTTCTGTGCCCCTTCCCCTATACCTTGCCGGATGTGTCTCCACACCTATCGCCTATGTGGTATCCTTTATGATAATAAACACAGTAAACAAAAGTGCTTCCCTGAGCTCTGCAAGCCACTCCAGCAAATTAATCAAACCCAAAGATGGGTCGTGGGAAGCCCAACCTGAAGCCAGTTGGCCAGAAGTTCCGAGGCCCGAACTTGCGACTGGTGTGGTTGGGGGGCAGTCCCCGAGCCCTCAACCCATGCGATCCGACGCTCTGTGTCAGAACTGAATTAGAGGACACCCCGCTGGTGTCCACTGCTTGCCGTGTCCAGAAAAAAACCCACGTTTGGTCCCAGCAGTCTTTTTGTGTGTTGATGATGGTCACAGTGTGAGAGCAAAGGAAACATGGTCCGCAGAGCTTTCCCAACATGAGAGTCCGGTGCACCGTGCTGTCTCAAAGACCCCGCACCCCACACCTGACGACGACATTGACTTCAGAGCCTTCAACTGTGAGGTCACAATCTGTGGTGAGCACCAATTCGATACCAAGAACACTGTTAGAATCGAGGTCCTTTCTTTAATCTGTGGTGAGCTCCGATTCAATACCGAGAACACTGTTAGAATCCACCTCCTTTCTTTAATCTGTGGTGAGCTCCGATTCAATACCAAGAACACTGTTAGAATGGACGTCCTTTCTTTAATCTGTGGTGAGCTCCGATTCAATACCGAGAACACTGTTAGAATCCACCTCCTTTCCTTAATCTGTGGTGAGCTCCGATTCAATACCGAGAACACTGTTAGAATCCACCTCCTTTACTTAATCTGTGGTGAGCACCGATTCAATACCAAGAACACTGTTAGAATGGACGTCCTTTCTTTAATCTGTGGTGAGCACCGATTCAATACCAAGAACACTGTTAGAATCCACCTCCTTTCTTTAATCTGTGGTGAGCACCGATTCAATACCAAGAACACTGTTAGAATCCACCTCCTTTCCTTAATCTGTGGTGAGCTCCGACTCAATACCAAGAACACTGTTAGAATGGACGTCCTTTCTTTAATCTGTGGTGAGCTCCGATTCAATACCGAGAACACTGTTAGAATGGACGTCCTTTCTTTAATCTGTGGTGAGCACCGATTCAATACCGAGAACACTGTTAGAATGGACGTCCTTTCTTTAATCTGTGGTGAGCACCGATTCAATACCAAGAACACTGTTAGAATCCACCTCCTTTCCTTAATCTGTGGTGAGCTCCGACTCAATACCAAGAACACTGTTAGAATCGAGGTCCTTTCTTTAATCTGTGGTGAGCTCCGATTCAATACCGAGAACACTGTTAGAATCCACCTCCTTTCTTTAATCTGTGGTGAGCGCCGATTCAATAACAAGAACACTGTTAGAATGGACGTCCTTTCTTTAATCTGTGGTGAGTGCCGATTCGATACCGAGAACACTTAGAATCCACCTCCTTTCTTTAATCTGTGGTGAGCGCTGATTCGATACTGAGAACACTATTAGAACGGATGTTCTTTCTTCTGGCCCCTTCTTTCCTCCATTACTGAAATCCAACCTCCCATATGGTGTCTGCGTTTTATTTAATTCTACAACTGTGCCACAATCTCCTCAATGAGGCAGATTAGTTATTTCTCCAAACGATTAGATACTTCTGGAAAATTATTTTTAGTTGGCTAAGACTTCAATCACATCAAATTAACCAGAACCATAGCAAATGTACCTCTTGCTATTTTAAACTCTGATAACTGACTATCCTCTATATGATATACCAAAATTCTACTCGTATTTCACTGTCCAAATTGAAAAACTAGTATGACAAAGTCACGACCAGCTGCTGAAGCTACACAAGTCAGAGGACCCAGCAGGCCTTGGCGGTCTTTGAGCAGGCCTTGCGCGTCCCATCACCCATCAGCTTTCCTGCCTTCCCCAAGGCACAGCCCCCTAAATCCCAATGTTTGCTTCGGCCAAGCCCTTGCGGACCCTGCTAGTCACAGTTAAATTTAGATAGAATCTTCAAAATTTTTAAATGACAGTACATAGTCATAGCAGTGTAAAAAGAAAGCACAGTCAAACCCATTTGGGTGCATTACTAGCAAGTACACCAAACATAGGAAGGAGTTCACTACGTACTACATTCCTAGCTCACTGGTATTTTAAATCCTCTGAGGACCTGAACATGGTCTGCAGGAGTGCTCTGCGCCCTGTGGGGAGAACGGCTGTTCTAACTATTAGGAGTACACTAGGGTTGTTCCCACTAAGAACATCAGACTCCGCTGAGGCCCGGCACCCTGAATTACTGCCCTCCTGGACATGTTCAGGAAGAGTCTGGATTTGAATAAGGATGCCACCTACAGCCATCCCAGCTCACACCCATGGGCACTGATCTTTGAGCTCCAATGAGTGCTGAAAGAACAGACATGCACCATGTTCCATTCTACCAAGCCTGACTGATGCGCACCCAAGCGGGGGTCAAACTCAGCTTCCTGGTTTGGGGGAAGGAGCAAGGCCCATTCACTGACGTGCATCAAAACACTGCCTTGACTGACACTCTCACTTCCTAACGGAGATGTGGGGAGAAACTGGCAGTTTTCGCCACGGAACTGGGGCAAGCATTCTTGGCCCTTCCCCACCCTGGTGGTATCTTAGTTTGGGCCCTTCCCCACCCTGGTGTCCTGCGTTACGTGACACGCATCAAGCCCAAACTCCTGGCAGCGCTGGGAGCTCTGGCCTGGGATTTTAAACAACGCAAAAATCCCACCTCCCACCCAGGACCGCATGAGCTCATGGCTGCCTAAGATCACCAAAACACGTTCACACAATACGGATTTTTTTTTTTTTTTTTTTTTTTTTTTTTGAGACGAAGTCTCGCTCTGTCGCCCAGGCTGGAGTGCAGTGGCGAGTGGCGCCATCTCTGCTCACTGCAAGCTCCACCTCCCGGATTCACGCCTCAGCCTCCTGAGTAGCTGGGACTACAGGTGCCCGCCACCACGCCCAGCTAATTTTTTGTATTTTTACTAGAGTCAGGGTTTCACCGTGTTAGCCAGGACGGTCTCGATCTCCTGACCTCGTGATCCACCCGCCTTGGCCTCCTAAAGTGCTGGGATGACAGGTGTGAGCCACCGCGCCTGGCCAAGGTGATATGGATTTTAAAGAACACAAACACCACATGGTGAAACCCCGTCTCTACTAAAAACACAAAAATTAGCCGGGTGCGGTGGCAGGTGCCTGTAATCCCAGCTACTCAGGAGGCTGAGGCAAGAGAATCGCTTGAACCTAGGAGACGGAGGTTGCAGTGAGCCAGGATGGCACCACTACACTCCAGCCTGGGCAACAGAGCAAGACTGCGTCTCAAAAAAAAAAAAAATTTTTTTTTTAAATTAAAAAAAGAACATAAACAATGCCAACTCCCACCCAAGACTGCACAAGCTCACAGCTCCCTAAGAGCACTAGAGAACGTCCACGTTACGCTCAGTATTTTTTTACCAAATCGTTTAATTCAGTGAAAGAATGACTTTGTAGTCCAGACTGCTTTACAGTGATGAGGTTCAGATGATCTGCTTTAAAAGGTTCAGTCCTGGTCATCATTTTCACAAGACAATACTTCCTAGTTAATTAATGCTTTGAGTATGCAGTTTTAAAACAGTGTCTCTAAAATCACACACACACACACACACACACACACACACACAGAGACACATACACACACATTCACACATGCAAAAGGCATAAGTGAAAGGCCCACCTCTGTGTCAGGAGGCGCTAAGGGCCGCGGTCCAGTGACATCACTCAAATGAGCAACTGTTACTCCTCGTACGTGTACAGGGTAAAGCTTCTGTCTGCAGACCACAGCCCCCCTACTAACCACCTGGGCGCCAGTGCCTGTGTGGCCAGTTTTTGAGGATTTGCACCGCCCCTCCCTGAGTGCTGGACTGTGGACGGCACCTGCCAAGGGCAACCCAGAGGCTGGTGAGTGCCAGGTGGGCCATGTGTGCCCAGCGAAGCCCACCAACTTCCTGAGCAGGTGCTGCTGCCACCCACTGCGGTGAAGAGGGCACTGAACCACGAGGAAGCCACACTGCCGCATCCCAAAACGCCAGACACTGAGGAAGCGGCCGCCCTGAGACTAGGACCCATGGCAACTCTCCCACCCCCCACCCATCCAGTTCTCTCCCAAAAGATCTGCCAACCACAGCCGGGCCCTCATCTATGGCCAAGAAGAGTATTTGAGGAGGTGGCCTCAGGGAGAAGAAAGGTGCTGTGGTCAGGGCGGCCCCACACCTCCAATTCTCCACTTTACTCACTGGCTCCCCCACCTCTGCTGGTTTGAATGGCCAGCATAGCAGGGCTCTGTGGGGGGTGAGGGGAGCGCTTCTCTGCCGGGAATGAACAAGGGAGTGCAGCACGTTACGTCCGACAGGTGCTACAGAAGGAAGAAAGGTCCTTCCTGTTGCTGGAAGAGCCTGGGCTCTGGCCCCCATGGGCTACTCCCGCTGAGGCCCCTTGGCACAGCCCAGTTGCAACTGAAGCCTTCCTTTGGCCCCGGCCTCTCCTGCAAGAAACGCTCAAATGCATGCACGGACAGCTCTGTCAGAGGCTTGTGGATGGCGTGGATGGGCATGGACAGCCGCGGCAAACACCGAGCCATCTTCTGTCCCATGCCCACCATATGACCAACAGAAGGCCAGACACGCCAAAAACCTGACTGCAGTTCTCAGGAAAACTTCATTCTAATGCCCAAGTGACACGGATAAGCCTAATTTTCCTGATCTAGATGAAAAGCGGGGAAACTTCATTCTAATGCCCAAGTGACACGGATACGCCTGATTTTCCTGATCTAGATGAAAAGCCCTGAGAAGCATGCTAAACATTTTTTTAACTAGCACATTTATAATCATTTTTCTTAGACTTGAATGTGATTTTTTAAAAAGCTTCCCAATTCAAGAACAATTATATTTTGATTTATCAAAATATGAGAAGAATATTAATATTTGCAGTGTAAACTTTACATAGTTGTAAATTTTTTTTTTTTTTTCAGACGGAGTCTCACTCTGTCGCCCAGGCTGGAGTGCAGTGGCGTGATCTCTGCTCACTGCAAGCTCCGCCTCCCGGGTTCACGCCATTCTCCTGCCTCAGCCTCCCGAATAGCTGGGACTACAGGCGCCCGCCACTACGCCCGGCTAATTTTTTCTATTTTTAGTAGAGAATGGGTTTCACCGTGTTAGGCAGGATGGTCTTGATCTCCTGACCTCGTGATCCACCCACTTAGGCCTCCCAAAGTGCTGGGATTACAGGCGTAAGCCACCGTGCCCGGCCCATATAGTTGAAAATGTTTAAAAATTACTTAATTACACAGTTGCAGTGGTGCACACCTATAGTCCCAACTACTCAATTACAACTTTTAGAACTACAAACTCTTAAGAAAGAGACATTAGCGATCATCTATTCCAGTATTTTTCAAAGTGTGGGTTGGAAAATCAATGCATTGTGTCATAGCTAGTTTTCAAAGAGACAAAAAGGAAAAGAAACAGAAAAGCAGAACAGAAAACAGAATAAAAAATATTAGTGCAATCAGCACGCAGTAATACCGTTCTGTGGGCCTGTTCCCACCGTGGAAGTGCACACACGTGAGCGAGGGAGGAGGGCTCTGGAACCACAATGGAAAGCTGCCTTCTCGCTGTGGCCTGTTGTCCTGTGGATCTGTTCCGACTGTGTGTGTGCACAGGCATGAGTGAGAGAGGAGGGTTCTAGAACCGCAATGGAAAGCTGCTTCCCGCTGTGGCTTGCATAGATGCTGGTAGAGTCCAGCCTCATCACTCCAGAAGCAGCATCGCTGCAGAATGCGAGTTGGCCTTTACAGGGAGTCTGCCCAGGTCACGCAGCACTGGCTCAGGGTACCCACAGCAGCAAAGCAGCTGCACCAAGATGCGGGTATGACCAACCAGTGGTTCCCCTGCCAGCCCCCTGAAGTGGCCAACTGGTCTATCCACCTTATGCAAAAGTTCCCATGACCTCATAAAAAAGCCATCAATTTTCATTTAAAATGCACTCAAAAATAAAGTCATCCACCTCCCTGCAAATTTCAATCCTTACGACTCTTAATTTTTAAGGGCTTTTTTTGTTTTTCAGAATCTTCTGAAAATCTGCACCAAATTAAAGATTCTATTATCCTTACCACTAATTGAAAATTGAAATTCCTTAGACAATAAATTATTTTACACTCCTGGTACCATCTGTCTGAATGTACTCTCTCTCTCTGTGAATCGCTGGCACACCAGACTGCCTCTCCCAGCTCCAGGGAATTTCAGGGAATTCCAGATGCCCCTGATTCTGATCTAATTTACTATACGAGCCCTGTCCTCTATTCAAACCAATTCTGCAATCCCTTAAGTTAACCATATGGGCAATACAATAACACCTCTACCTAAATCATTCTGCATTTCTACTATGATACCATTTGATCTTCATGCCCAGGGCAGCAAATGATTAATTTCAAATACTCACTGAGCAACAAAGCCAACACTACGGAGATTGTCCAGTAAAGGAAAATGCTGCCCGGATGCCTCACACCCCCACTGAGGCAGGGACAAAAGAAATCAGCACAGTGTAGTCAGCTGACAAAGGAGCCACTTCTCCACAACTCCACTCTCAACGAAGAAGCACCCAGAACACAGCTACAAATGCATCTAAACAGCCAAAGACCCAGGCTCAGCTCTACACAGCTCACCCCAAGGAGCTACCCATGCTTGGAGCCATGACTAGAACCAGCCACTGCATTTTAATTTCAACCCCAACAGCAGTGGCTGTTTGGCTTCCCTGGAAGGCAGCAGATTAGGTGCACGATGAGGACGCGGCAGAGGGCGGGAGGCGAGGAGTGCAGCACACATCCACACACACAGGGGCTCCGCTCTACAGAGCGCCAGACTGAGACTCTCACTTAGGCACCTCCCGCAATGACCTGAATGCTCGTTCTTATGTAAAGTTGTTATTCAGGAGGAAAGATAATACACAACCTTTGAAACCAGGCAAAGTGGTTCCAAATAATTTTTTAAGTATTTTAATTTTTTGAAAAACCATTGAATTGTACATTTCATTTACTTTGAGACAGGGTCTTGCTCTGTTGCCCAGGCTGGAATGCAGTGGCACAATCACGGCTCACTGCAGCCTGGGCCTCCTGGGCTCAAGCAATCCTCCTGCCTCAGCCTCATGAGTAGCTTGGGACTACAGGCACACGCCACCAGACCTGGCTAATTTTTTTTTTTTTTCTGTAGAGACACGGTCTCGCTATGTTGCCCAGGCTGGCATCAAACTCCTGGACTCAAGTGATCTTCCCACCTCGGCCTCCCCAAAGTAGTGGGATTACAGGTGTGAGCCAGCACAAAACAATTTTTTTAAAGATTCATCTGCAATTTCAATGTCAGTGTTCTAAGGATCCCTTCACCTCCTCTTCCCTCTCCCAGCCAGCGATGCTGGAACACTGGGGCACGACAGCATGTGCACCTAGAGGTCAAAAAGAACAATGACAGAGATAGCAATGGAGTGGAAACTGGTCATCACGGCTGGGCAGCTGGCAGAGCGGAGGCCACAGGGGCCCAGAGCTGAGAGGAAGTGAGCGCTCCTGGAGGGGAGGCTGAGACACAGCGCTGGAGAGCACGGCTCGGGGAGGAGGAAGCGCACACCATGCAGCCAGTGTGTCCCCACACCTGCACACCCACCACCATCCCCCGAACCTCATCTTCCCAAATGGCTCTTTATGAAGCCTCTGGTGCTCTGCCAATCTTTCCAAACTTCTTGCCCACATTTGGGATGCACCGTCCGCTACTGCTACCCCCCAACACTGGTCACAGGAGGCTGAGCACCGGGGGCTCCGTCCGACCTCACTGGACCCGGGTGCCCATGGCCTCTGGCCTTGCACAGGCAGTCACCCTCCCCATGGCTGTGTCATTTGCTGTCCTGAGGCCTTGGGGCAGGTGGCTCTCCGACTCTTCCTGTCTGAAAGTCTCTCACCTCCCACTGCGTCTTCCTCCCCCCTCCCACTGCGTCTCCCTCCTCGTCTCTCACCCTCCCACTGCGTCTCTCACCCTCCCACTGCGTCTCTCACCCTCCCACTGCGTCTCTCACCCTCCCACTGCGTCTCTCACCCTCCCACTGCGTCTCTCACCCTCCTACTGCGTCTCACACGCTCCTACTGCGTCTCTCAGGCTCTGCGGTTCTTACGCACTCCCACTGTGCCCAACAGGGCCTGAAATGGACTCTAATCGGCATTCCTTAGAGCAGGCTCACGCTCACCTGCAGAGCCCCTGTCGGCAGACAGCCTCAGCCAGGGGAGCCGTCCCAGAGTCAATGAACAGCTGTGAGTCCCACCCTGCCTGCAACCCAGCACCAGATGTAAGTGCACACCATGACTGTCGGCAAAGAAGCCAGAGGATGCGGGCGTCCTGGGCTACAGGGAAAGGAGGCCAAGGCAGCGCTCCTGGAACCTCAATGTCAGAGCAGACGGAGACGTAACGGCAGAAAGAGCGTGAGACGGGGCATTCCATCTCTCAGCAAGGAAGAAAAGCAAGGCTGCTATGGACATGAAACTGACCACATGGCTTCAAATCAGGCGATTCTTCCTATTTTCTACTCAGACAGCAAATGGCAACTGTGGGATGTGACTAGAATCTCTCAATATTTAATTTGAAGAAAACATGACTCAAAAAGAATGGTCCCCTGGGAGCAGGTGCCACAGGGTCACACCAATGCAGCACAATGGCGCTTCCCAGCACCGCAGCCACCAAGACCCTCCTGGAACTGACGCTGCTGCTGGCTGCAGACGTGGCCTCAAACCCGTTGCCCCAGCAGCAATCCACTAGCACAGCACACATCCCTCCCTCCGTGGAACTAAGAATGGAGGCTATTTTCAGAGAAGCTGTCCACTGATTCTGAAAATAATCAATTAACTGCAAGAAGTAACAGCAACAATCATCTCAGAAGTGGGATAGGAGGAGAACAGCAACAAGTGTGAGCCCAGCACAAGGAAAGGGGGTGGGGTGCAGGATGTGGGGCACAGGGCGCAGGGCACAGGCCCCGGCCCCAGGACAGAAAATGGATGGCTGGAAGAGGGAAGGCCTGGCCACCCTCCCAAGAGGATTTCTAGCTGCTCTGTCAGATTCTGAGTCTGTTGCCACATAAGCATTCTTAAATGACAGTTGGAACTAGGGAATCAGAAGAGAATACTAAGCTAATCCTCAGTGATCTAGGAACTTGAAGCAGCCGCGTCCATTTCTTTGTGTTCCCTTACTCCAGTTGGGGTGCTGTTCCTCGCCTTCCCCCAACCGCCTGGAACAAGCGTGGGCTGCAGGATCTCCCATCAATCAAGCCAGTGCTCACACCAGGGCAGGCCAAGGGCTTCCGGGACAGGACGGGGAGCTGAGCCATCTGCAGTGTCACATGAAGGATGTTTCTGAGATCAAGTCTGGCTGGAGAAGAAAGAGCCCTAGACCTGCGTGCACTATCCTCCTGTGGGCATGGCATTGGGGAGGAGAGCGAATGGGCCGTGTGACCCCCGCACGGCTCGTGGCTTCTGTAGGCACGGGAACGGGGAGGAGAGTGAATGGGCCGTGTGACCCCCGCGCTGCTCGGGGCTTCTTAGCCCAGTCGACAACATCGAGGCAGGTGGGCTTCTCTGTGCTTTCTGAAACATCCTTCTGTCTCCCAAGTGTGTGGCCAGCCCGGAGGACGAAGCCTGCATGAGCAGGGTGTATAGCTCAGAAGGAATAAGAACTGGCCAAATGATGGGGAAAAAAAAGAATTTCCACAAATGGAAAACGAGGGGGTTCGCTACACAGATTGACCAGAAAAGGCAGCTTCAGATGAACACAGCAGTTTCTTTAAATCGCACAGCAGTTTCCTTCCAAAGAGAAGCAGGGGCCATGTACCGAGATTCCGCCCGCTACCCTGAGTGGCAGCACCGGCCTCTCCTGAAGCCGTCTTTGATATGAGGTCCCAGAAATGTGACCGATAATAGGAATCAGGAGCATATGAGAGTTCACAAGGGGAAAAAAAAAACAGGTGATTTATAAATTATTATTTGTTTCACATAAAAAGTGGTACTACGGCAGCTTTATTCATTCTGCGGTGAGGCTACTTAGAGAGAGTGGGGACTCGGAGGGGTCATGGAACACGCGGGAATGAGCAGCAGCTGCGACCCTGCTTGCAGTGCAAAGGCATGTGGGGCATCAGCAGTGACGGAGAAACGAGAGACATCAGAACAGAGTCTTGTTCAGAGAACTCCAGACAGCAACTCCTCCAATGTCAGCCCTGAGTCCTTCCTGAGCTCAGATCTGTGCTGGAGTCGACAGGCCTCCATGCCTGCTGAGAAAAGCTGGAATCTCTGTCCCCACAATAGAGTTGGGAGAATTCTGTCTACAATCATAAACAGAAGCACTGCAGTAATACAGTGTAAAAGCCTGATTCTATCTTTAAAATTCCACGTGGATTTTGTTCAGGGGTAGAGACAGGAACAAGGGAATATCGAAGGTGATGTGCCTTACTTTTCCTAGGAATTAAAAGTCCAGCAGCATTTCAACTATGATACAGTTCCACTACCAGCATAACCATAAACCACTATGTTGCAGAAAACTAAGACGGACCGCCGGCTGGGAGTCCCGTCCTCTGCTGCCCCAGTGACCGTGAGAACCACGGGGGAGAAAGGCACGGAGAACTGACCTGCACTGCACTGACCACAGCCTCATTACCCCAGTGGAGTGAGCACAAAGCCACAAGTGTGGATTTAAAAACTGCGCATTCCTTTGGCTCTTTTCCAGAGCGGCAATTTCATACTTACAGACGAGCGATGCTGCAGGACTACCTGAGAAAACCTCGTGCTGATCTTTAAGATGAAACTTTCCAACTAAGAAACTCTGATATAAGCCAGTTCTGGAGGGTCTGCAGCCCTTCTCCCAAGGTGCCTCTGAGGGGTCAAGGGAAAGCCCACGGGAGCACGTGCCCTTCTGTGTGAAGCACCTCGCTCCGGGGGTGCGGGGTTCGGTCGGGTCAGAGATCTGCAGGGCCTGGCCTTGACAAAGGGAATGCATGCAGGTTTCTCGAAGGACAGTGTGCTGTGGTTTTGAAAAATTCGTATGATCTTTCTACACAGTGAGCTCTGTTTATGGTTCTCACTGTCAACTTCCCAGCTTCTGTTTTACGAAATGGGAAGATCACCCAGATTCTTCAATAATGATCCAGAGGTGACAGCCGTCTCCTGAATAGAAAAGGTCTTCACCAGGACCTGGGAACACACAGCCTCAAAACCACCAGCGAGTTGACTCTGTCCTGCACAGCAACACCCTCCCCGGGACCCGCACCGTCGGAGCACATCATTTCGTAAAGACCATGCGTACTGGGGTGTTCAACGAACGGTCACTCTTTTTGTCAAGGATTAGAAAGCAGGCAAGTTTGTGAGTTTGACGGCAATACAGAGGAGCGAAACCACCTTTTTCTAACAGAGTTATCTGTGCAAACATGACCACCACCAACATCTGCATGTGTGTGCAAAAAATAACCATCTGCATGGGGTGGGGTGGTGGGGGTGGGAGGCCACATTTGCACCACAACACAAAAGCTGCCGAAATCCTACGGAGCAGCAAATGTAACCCCCAAGCCCCGCCCTCCCCCTTCCAGGCTTGTGCATTGCCATGGTGAGGAAAGCCAGTCCTGCTCTGGGGCCCACACTGAGAGGCCTTCGCACCCTCGCTCCCTCGCTCCCTCCCGTGAGAGCCCCCATTCCTCGGCAGCGCAATGCCCGCATGTACATGGGGACCAGGGCACTCACCTGACCATCCGCCCCCTCCCGTGAGAGCCCCACCCCTTGGCAGCGCAATGCCCGCATGTACATGGGGACCAGGGCACCCACCTGACCGTCCCACCCCGTCCCGTGAAAATCCCACCCCTCGGCAGCGCAACGCCCGCATGTGCATGGGGACTGGGACACTCACCTGACCGTCCTGCCCCACGTGATGGATCTGGAGGTTGCCCTACAAAGAATGAGAGGAGGAGACGGTCATGAGTAGAAACACACCAAGAAACCCGCAGACATGGGAAACACGCCAAGACACATCACAGGCCACTTGAGAATAACAAGAAAAACACTAGTTCTGCAAAAATTCAACCTCCAGTAGCAACAAAAGCCCCAAAAACAAAATATTTAGATTTCTAGGTACTATTTATTATTTTAAAGATGAACAAACAACTCAAAAAGCACTGTACCCATTCCCCCACCCTGACCCCAAATGAAAATGTGATTTTTACTTCATTTTTTATATTGAAAGAATCTGAATCTGACTCACAAAAAGTACAGAAAGCAGCAGAGAGAGGTCCTATGTGCGTGTCGCCCAGCTTCCCCGAAGGGGGACGCCTTGCTGAGCTGTGCAGCATCACCGCGCCAGGACACGGGCTGCACACAAGGAACCAACTCACTCAACCACAGAGCTACTAAGAGCTCTCCAGTTAGAAATCCATTTTCATTTGCTGTAAAAAGGAATTGTTTCATGTCTGTTAGACCCTGCTAAATGTTTATTTGCAGATATCCTGTTTTAACAAAATAATTTTAAATGAACATGGTATGAATTTATGATGAGGAGACTACCTACTGTCATTTATCACAAAGCCATCATTAGTATTATCAGCAATTTCTAACTTACTGCATTCAATTCCTAATGAAAACGAAAGACAATCACCTATACAAGATGGATTCAGTTTTGAAAACTGAAGAGGATAAAACTAATAATAAAAAATTGAAATTCGAGTAGTCAAGATTTTTTACCATAAACTATAAAAAGCAAATGTGCGTTTTTTTTCTTTTGCTGCTGTTTCAATTTTCCTGCATTTTCAATGACTCTAAGGAAATTAAGCATTCCGACGAACTTCACAGGCTTCCAGGTATTCAAGAACTCTGGCTGAGCTCTCTGACAGTGAGCTTAGCCTCCCAGCCCCGACCTGTCTGTGCCTTGAGAAGCAAACCTTTCCCTGCCCCTCAAAGGCAGCTCCTGCACTGGAAGGTGCTACTGGGATCCTGCACCTCGCAGCCGCTCAGGCCCCCAACTCCTGCACCAGACCGCGCTGAGCTGACAGGTGCATCTCCCAACATCTCCATGGAGATGGTCCCTGACACACCCACAGACATAGAACCAGGCCCTGCTCCTTCCTGGACACTCTGGCCTCCTGGGACTGTCCCCCACCTGCTCCCCGCCCTGGTGCTTCCTTCCATCCATCTGACCACGTTTCTTAGCGACCTGGTCATGTCGCTGTGTGGATGAGCCCACTCATTCCCAGTCGCTCACGGCCCCCACATGAATTCGTTCCTCCCCTTTCACCTCATCCTCATTCCGCCCTCGGAACCCTTATGCATGTGCTCCCCTCTCAGGATAACCCACTGGGAACTGCTGGTGTCCAAATTAAAGCCATCGCCAGCAGACACGCCTGAATCCCTGGTGCTCCACATGAGCATGTGTGCATGTGTCCACAGTCTTGCTCACGGGCACTTGGGCAGGAGCCTCTGCACCCGCTGTGAGTCCCCGAAGGCAGGGCTTCTCTCTCCTCTGCTCCCCCACAGCACCTGAACCCAGCACGAGCTCCCAGGAGGCCTGGCACGCCAACATCTCCATGAGTCCCCTTGACCTCAGCACCCGGGCTTCCTAGTCTCTGCTGCTGGTGTGTGTGGGGAAGCCTGAGATCTTTGTAGCGACGTACTGTTGTGCACCAAACACAAAGCTGGTGCCGTTGTCACGACCTAGAAACAGCTATGCTCCTCATCCCCCAGGGCGCACCACGGTCGCTCAGTACAACACGTATGCGCTGCTTAGTGCCCTGTGCCTGCTGCTGCCTGTGCTATAGCAAACAGCCCAGAGTCGAAGGCCGGTCACCAGCCACCAGGGAGACAGTCTTGCTCTGGCACGCAAACACGGAGCACTGCAACCGGCCGGCCTTGGCTTTCCAAGAACTGAGACCGTCACTCCCGCCTGCACATTCCAGACCCCAACAGCAACTGAGCCCACGGTTCTGAGTGCGTGGCCGGGTAGAGCTCCAGGAACTGAGACAACTGAGGCAATCACAGGCCCGGCAGGTGCATCAAGGGCTACGACCAGCTCTCAGGACTGGCAGCATCACCTCGTGGGACTCCCCACCATCCCGTAAAATCGGCACTAATCCCATAGAGGCCACCAGGAAGCTGTGGTGAGGGGGTAGGTCAGGTCACCTGTGCAGGGGCAGACCCCATCTCGGCCACACTGGGGGCCTCCCCTGGCAGGAAGGGCAGGGCCAGACAGGGAGAGAAGGGTACTCAGAGGGCACTTCCAGCCAGGAGCAGAAACATCTACCCAGGAGACCTTTACCAAGACAGACCAGACGCTGTGGAGACCAACGGATAGGAGGGGAGGCAGTGAGGCCACAGAGACTGCAGGCCCGCTATGTGCAACCTAGAAGCAAAGTCCTGCAGCCCTCGCCCACGTTCCCCGTCCTGGGGGCTCCCTGCTGCCCTCGCACTGTGACACCGACGAAGGTCGGGAGTAAGCAGGCACGGAGCATATGGGCATGGTGCCTGCAGGGACAGTGCTGCACCAAGAGCTGACTCACCTCGCTGTCCTGCGTGATCTGGACTTGCTCCCCCTGCGGCACCTGGGCAATGTGGAGGTGTCCCTGTGGGATCCGCAGCAAGAAAAGACACCAAGAAGCATCAGAAGAAAATCAAAAGCAAAGGAAACAAGAAACATCTTCCGGAATGTTTGTTCTTGATTATCTGTTTACAATTCAAAAAGATAACTAAATCCTGAATAGTGCAATATAGCCTGTGGTCACCTCTTTAAGCTTTTGGTTCACAGTAGTCCCCCTCATCCATCAGGGTTTCAAGAAGCGCCCCCTGCCCCCACCACGTGGACGCTAGAAACCATGGATGGTGCTGAACCCCATATATGCTATGCTTTTTCCTGCCCATAGGTGCCACACAGCTTGGACATGCTGGACAAAGGAAGGACTCACGTCCCGGGCGGGACAGAGCAGGACGACCAGACTTCATCATGCTACTAGCCAGAAGAGTATGCAATCTGAAACTTACAGATTGTTTATTTCTGGAATTTCTCACCTAATATTTTCAGATCACAGTTGACCATGGGTAATTAAAACCTGGTAAAGTGGAAGTATGGGTAAGGGGGGGCTACTGTGTAACACAGAACATTTTCCAGTACTTCACAAAGGAGCAATAGGTCCCAGGAAAGATATTTACATCTTTAAATGTTACTAAACAAGTAAATTTTAAAATGTGCATGACACACAGAAAAGAGGGGAAACAGAAAATCACAATGACACCTCTTTTCAAATGATACGTTCAGCTCTCTGGGGATGCTGGGGGGCTATGCAAGCAGTATGTGGCTGCAGCAGGGGAGCTGTTTGCGTGCCTACACTCACAACAGGGCAGGCAACGTTTTTCAAATCAAAGAAACACTCATAAGACTATTTAAACAGTTTGAGTAAACACTAATAAATGTGATTCAAAAAAAATCAAAGAAGCCAGTGTTTATACATACAGGCAGACAAATAATTCCTATAAACCTATAAATGAAATGAATACTCCTTATCTTATTTGAAATTCTCTCTTAGTCGAAATGGATCTTAAAATAAACTCCTGTAGAATGTTCTATGTAAGCCTTATGACAAACTTATCTACTCTGGAACGCTTTCAAAGAACTTCTTACTAACAAGATGAGAGGAACTGTCGTTGTGAATGTCAAATTAATAAGCTTATTAAATAAGATTCACTATTCATAACTGTCTCATCTCCTTTGGAAGAGGAAGGGTAACACCCCCTCTAAAAGCCCCAGAATTTTCTGGAAGTCTTCCCTCTTCTAGACAGCATGCTGAAGCCACACTGAGATGAGAGCCACGCCCCACTCTCAATAGCGGAGGACCTTGTTTCCAGGAGAAAGCCCTGCTGACATGGAGGCACATGATGACCTGTCTTCAGAGGTCCCAAGGGGGCTGATGCCACTAAAAACACTGGCGATGTCTAGTGGTACATGTAAAATTTCTAGTCACCCAGCAAAGCTTCCAGAAAAGTCTTCCTTCCTTCTCAGCCACCCCCTACTCTCATGCCACAGAATCCAGGAGGTGTTTGTAGAGGGACTTCACCCGGGAGCCAGCCCCTAGGCTCATCAGGCTGACCACAGCTTGGGCCACAAAACCCGAACAGAGAACTCCGCACGGGCAAGGCAGGACACTGACTTGCTGCTGGGACAGTGCCTGCCCAACCTGGGTGTGCTGAGTAACTCCAAGGGAAACACTGCATGGGAACAATGACCTCAAGCTTTTGCCACTGATCCTAGAAGGAAATTACTCTTTCCCTCAGTGAGAGGGTGCCCGCGCTTCTGAACTGAGAAATATTTCCGATGCTTCCCAGCAGCACGAGCTGGGGCAGGGGCCACTGCACAGCCGGACCCTCGCAGCTGACTGTCCGCCTGCCTGCTGGCAGGACTGAGGTGAGCTGAGCGAACGCCCCACCCCACCGTGTACTTCAACCCCTAGGCTCTGCAGCAGCCGCCCCAACCTGTGAAATGTTAAGAGCTCATGGCCACGATGACCTCTACTTTAAATGGGGACCTTGTGCCTCCTCCCAAGCTATCACTGTGCTCCCGAAACACAGCGGAACCGGTGGAAGCTGCCATGGCCCTGCCGTGGCCCACCCCACAGCCCCCTTTCCCAAGGTGCGAGGTGGAGAGGGTACGTACTACTTGCACCTGTCCGTCTTCTCCGATCTGGTGGATCTGCACCTGCTGCGCGTTGGCCAGCGCGTAGTGCAGGGCCTGTGGCTGCGGCTGTGGCTGCGGGAGCTCGCTGGCGGGAGGTGGGGTGCTCATCATCGGCTCTGTGGGGGCAACAGGTGTGAACGGGGTGAACGAAAAGTTTCTTAGGCATTGCCTTGTGCGGCTTGCGTGCACCCCCGTCCCTCACTCTCAACTCCCACAGCAGAGAAGAGGAAATGCTTCGTTTTTCCTCGACTCGCTTGTATCTCCACTCTTCTGCAGAGATCGCTACGAGTGAGTCTTAGGAACTGAGGCTTCCGACATGGAATGCGGAAGGGCCTGAGAGTGGCGTGATGCTGCTGTGAGAAAACCCCTTCTAGTCCCCAACTTATTTAAATGAATGAAGCTCTTAAAGCGGACATTAAAAGCTGTTTCAGGCTGGCAATATTTGTCCATGGGTAATTAAACTAATAGAGCAAAAGTCTCATCCACGCACTTAAAGATACATTTCCAACAAATTTTACTTGCCGTGTTTAATCAAGATGAGATATATTTGCTTTGATGTACTGTGTATTAATTTTCACTGTAATGTCTCAATCATAATTATCTTAAACTCTTAGAATATTAAGACTGCAGAAAAACTTTTTAATTTTCAATGTATACACATAGTTTTGTTGCAGAGAATTATAATGACTAATTTTAAAAAGCTTTTAAGCATAAAAATGTAGTAAGAAGGGCCGGGCACAGTGGCTCACACCTGTAATCCCAGCACTTTGTGAGGCCAAGGCAGGCGGATCACCTGGGGTCAGGAGTTCAAGACCAGCCTGGCCAACATGGTGAAACCCACGTCTCTACTAAAAACACAAAAATTAGACAGTCGTGGTGGTGGGGGTCTGTAATCCCAGCCACTCAGGAGGCTGAGGCAGGAGAATCACTTGAACCTGGGAGGCGGAGGTTGTAACGAGTCGAAATGGCACGACTACACTCCAGCCTGGGCAACAGAGCAACACTCCATCTCAGGGGGACAGGGGAGGGAAGCAGTAAGACAAAATTCTGTGAGAGAAGTAGAATGTTGATATGAATGAAAGGAGAAAAATGAAAGACATAAAATTTCTGATTACTAAACAGAACCGGGCCAGGCGTGGTGGCTCACGCCTGTAATCCCAGCACTTTGGGAGGCCAAGGCGGGCAAGATCACTTCAGGTCAGGAGTTCGAGACCAGCCTGACCAACATGGTGAAACCCCCGTCTCTACTAAAAATACAAAAATTAGCCAGGTGTGATGGCACGCGCCTGTAGTCCCAGCTACTTGGGAGGCTGAAGTAGGACAATCACTTGAACCTGGGAGTAGGCGGTTACAGTGAGCTGAGATGGCACCATGGCACTTAGCTCCAGGCAATAGAGCTGGGGGGGGGGAGGCAAGAGAGGGGAGGGCCGGAGAGGGGAGGGGAGGGGGAAACGAAAAGCTTTCCATGTATTTTTTTACCAATAGCTAATGGTAGGTATTAAATTGCCATAGTACATAGATTCCACTGAATACATTTTTTAAAGTAACAATAAAATGTTGGGGTTTTTTTTTTTTTTTTTTTGAGACAGAGTCTCGCTGGACTCTGTGCCCAGCCACATAATAAAATGTTGATACTTGCAATAGGCTAGAAATTGCCCAGCTACACTAAATCAGAATGTGAAATTTACAAGATTCGAAGGAGACTCAACATGCCCAACTGCATGTTGCACGTGGAGAGCTTGGCTCCAGCCAAAGACCCTGACTCCGCCTGAGCACCTCCAGTGATGGGTCATGTCCCAGAGCAACCACTGCCAGGCTCCACGTGCTCCACGGCGCCTTCCTGTCTGCCTGAGCAGTTACGGAGCACTCACCACCACAGGTCCTCGAGCAAGCCTTGTGGACCCCAGGAAGAAAATGACAAAATCCCAGCTGGGCTGAAGCCCACCTCCACAGACCTGCTGTTCCTCCACGGACCCTCTTAGCGCCTACAAAACCAGCCTAATTCTTCACTTATGCGCCGCTTCTCCAGGCATCTAACCATTATCAAACCTTGTGAAATATCAATTTCTAACCATTTCCCCAAAGACAACGGTTTCCAGCCCACTGCCACCATGACAGTCTGTCGCTGGACAGCTCCACCCAGCGGCTCCAAAACGCTCCACTGGGGCCACAGGGCAGACAAGCTAAGAATGGGTGTGCTCCAGAGTGTACCTTCCAACCACAAGGGCTCCGAGGAAGCTCCTGCACACCAGCGCAGCCAGCGAAACACTCAGCTTCACACGCTGTTACACCACCGTCTACTCCTGTGCAAAGGCTCTGAGTCTACACTGCCAGCTATGAAATTTCAGCTCATTAAATTTACCTTTTCAAGATTCTGGTATCCTAATGATGCACGCCAACATATCTGGCAGTCGTCAGGTTATATAACAGCAGCTTCTTGCTCACTAAGGTCCTGGCAAGTCATCTAACTTGGGTTTTGATTCCCCATTGGATGAAGCAGACCGCTAACCTTACCAAATGCACGTACCCGAAACACATGGAAGGCAAGCCTGGCAACAATTCTCCTCGCTCTTTGAGTCTAGGAGTTCCATACGGTTCTTTTTCATGTCTTCTATTTCTCTCCTTGCTATGTTCCTTTTTTCCTTTAAATTCTTGAATGTAATTTTAATAGATTTCAATGTCCTGGTCAGTTAATTCCAGACAGGGTCCCTTCCTATTTGCTGATTTTCTGATCACAGGTCACAATCTCCTGCTTCCTGGTACTCTGGACTAGATACTGGAGATTGCGAATTTTACTTTGTTGGGTGTCTAGGTTTTGTTGTCTTTCTTTTAAAAGTGTTGTTACTTGTGGTTCGATGTGATCTTTCTCAGGCTGTCTTAAGCTCTGCCTTTATTCTAGGGATAGTTTAGCCTGCCAGTAGGCATGGCCTGCTAGTGCAGTGACTGATCACTGAAGATTCTCCACTCCGGCTGATGGGAATCTAGCCACCACCCAGCCTGGTGTGAGCTTAGGAACCACTGAGCTCATGCCTGCCTTGGAATCCCACAAACACCCATGAAGGCCCCTGTGTAACCCTCTGCTCTTAACAACTTGATTCCACAACTTTCTGCTGTCTCAGCCTCTCTCCACTCCAACCCATCTCCTCCATGCAGTGATGCAGCTGTCTTTGCCTGGCATCTCCCTGTCCCTCCTCTCGTGTTCCTTCTCTCAGGATCACGGTTCTGTGCTGTTGCTTGTCTAATGTCTTAGGACAGCCTATTCACAGATCTCTGTCCAGATTTCAATGGCAAGAGAATTCAATCTGCTTCCTGCTACTATGCCTGACAGAAATATCTCCTCTCCTTGACCTTTTTTTTTTTTTTTTTTTTTTTTTTTTTTGAGACGGAGTCTTGCTCTGTAGCCCAGGCTGGAGTGCAGTGGCGCAATCTCGGCTCACTGGAAGCTCCGCCTCCCAGGTTCACGCCATTCTCCTGCCTCAGCCTCCTGAGCAGCTGGGACTACAGGCGCCCGCCACCACGCCTGGCTAATTTTGTTGACATTTTTAGTAGAGACGGGGTTTCACCGTGTTAGCCAGGAAGGTCTCGATCTCCTGACCTCGTGATCTGCCCGCCTTGGCCTCAAAAAGTGCTGCGACTATAGGCGTGAGTCACTGAGCCTGGCTCTTTTTTTTTTTTT
>NW_026652281.1:2008521-2065278 GCF_009828535.3 Hylobates moloch
CCGTCTGGGAAGTGAGGAGCGCCTCTGTCCGGCCGCCCAGTCTGGGAAGTGAGGAGCGCCTCCGCCCGCCGGGACGCCCCGTCTGGGATGTGAGGAGCGCCTCTGCCGGGACGCCCCGTCTGGGATGTGAGGAGCGCCTCTGCCCGGCCGCCCCGTCTGGGAAGTGAGGAGCGCCTCTGCCCGGCCGCCCCGTCTGGGAAGTGAGGAGCGCCTCTGCCCGGCCGCCCCGTCTGGGAAGTGAGGAGCGCCTCTGCCCGGCGCCCCGTCTGGGAAGTGAGGAGCGCCTCTGCCTGGCCGCTGTGCAACCTTCCAAGTGTGAAGCGACAGCCTTCTTTGTAGAATGAATGAAGACGCTGGCACTGATTATGTAACACCTTGGCAGCTATCTCAAGTCGTTGATGGTGGAGGTATTGGAATTATAGAAGAAAGCAAACATACAAATTTGACTAAAGGCGATTTTGTGACTTCTTTCTATTGGCCCTGGCAAGCCAAGGTTATTCTGGATGGAAATAGCCTTGAAAAGGTGATATATATATGAACGTATCTGATTTTTTTCCCCATATAATTCTTACTTTGTGCATTGGATATTCAGTTGTGTTTGCAATCATGGAAAAATAAAAGCATACATATAAAAAAAAAAAAAAAAGATTCCCAGACCTTCCAACCCTCCAGCTTCCTTCTGCCCTGAACTCATAGCAGCATCTAAGGTCCTGAATGCCCAGAGAGTGAGATCAGGGACCTCAACAATTGAATCAAAACTCGCTGGTCCTCTACCTACTCAGGCCTGCTGGGCCACCCTCTTCCCTTCCTTCATGTCTTGGCTTCACCATCCCCCTGGATAACCACCTGGCCCACCTGCCCTCCTGGGCTCCCACCCTCCTCCCACTTGTTTTGTGAGAGCGCTGACCACCTTCCGGCATTTGGAGAATTCATGTGTGTATTGTTACTCTGTCCCCCTCACAAACACAGTTTGGAGAATTCATGTGTGTATTGTTACTCTGTCCCCCTCACAAACACAGTTTGGAGAATTCAGGTGTGTATTGTTACTCTGTTCCCCTCGCAAACACAGTTTGGAGAATTTAGGTGTGTAGTGTTATTCTGTTCCCCTCGCAAACACAGTTTGGAGAATTTAGGTGTGTATTGTTATTCTGTTCCCCTCGCAAACAGTTTGGAGAATTCAAGTGTGTATCGTTCCCCTGTCCCCCTCACAAACAGTTTGGAGAACTCACATATGTATTGTTACTCTGTTACCCTCGCAAACACAGTTTGGAGAATTCACGTATGTATTGTTACTCTGTCCCCCTGGTAAACACAGTTTGGAGAATTCACATATATATTGTTATTCTGTTCCCCTCCCAAACACAGTTTGGAGAATTCAAGTATGTATTGTTACTCCGTCCCCCTCACAAACACAGGGGCCTTTGTTGTGTCCACCCATGGGGGTCAGGCACCCAGAACATTCTGGCGCACAGTGGCTGCTCTTGTGTAAATAGTGATTACAAGGGACTGCAAGACACCCTCCCAGCGCTGCTCAAGTCCGGGGCTTGCTTATGTCATTCCCGACGCCTCTCTATCGTGCCTTCTCAACTAGAGCACAAACTCCTTACGGGCAGGGCCTGTGTCCTCATCCCTGGAGTCCCTACACCACAAGCCGAGTGGGCACAACCTACTCTCACTCTGGGGCCAAAGCCAGATGCATCATCTTCCTGGGGCTCACCGTGCACACAGCAGAGAACTGTCCTGGAACCCCCAGTTCTCTACCACCTGCGCTACGGAGAGCTCTCAGCACGCCCTGAGCAGCATCCAGAGATGCCCTGGAGATTCAACAAGGAGAAAACTGAGGATCTGAAGGCCACGGCAGAGCAGGTGATAGGATGGAGCCAGCGCCCCACTGCGCACCCGGCCACTTCCCACGAGGCCACAGGACCCCTTCCCTGTAGCGATGACGATGTGGGCATGATGGGAAGGGCTCTTCAATGCAGTGGCCTCTCTAGCTGGCTCATGCAACTTCACTAATTCACAGGAAAATACATGGATGGAATCCAAAATTGTAGTAATAAAAAGATTAAGCTGAAAAGTGTCCTGTTTCGACTACCAAGAGCCTCAAGTTCACACTCTACTGCCCAAACCCTAAAACTCTGTTCCCATTGAGACTAAAATGGTGGAAATAATTAAAACAGAGGAAGAAGTGTTTGGGTTTAAGTACTCTATGAAGTATCAAAAGTCCCTCGGGTTTTGGAAACATGCCTCTTGCCTTTTTTATCAGTAGATACTTGAGTCACGTTTTGACTCTCTGTATGACAACCAACCTGTCTGTGCTACAGACAAAAAGAAACCAGCCAGGATGGTGGGATTTGTAGGATGAGAGGGAAGAACACCCTGAAGTCGTTTCGGCAGCATGTTTTCATCCTCACGCATAGAAGAAGCCATACATGAAGCAGCACCTCTTTGGCTTCCAATTTTCCGGTCATCTCTAAAATAATCAGAGTCACCCTCAGATCTTGGCTGGGTGACTGGGGCGCCTCAGGAAGCCCCAGGCTGAGCAACTTTAGTGACTCACGGAAGAACACCAGCCGCTGGCTGTGGTCATGGGGGTGCCCAACCATTAAAATCACTAGGAAATCCCTACAGGAGAGCCCGGTGCTGCCAGAGGTTGCACCACAGTTACCGGAAAACCCAGCTTTCAAACTGCACTTCAGTAGTTTCAGGAGAGCCCAACTACTGACTTTAGATACAAAGCAGCCCAGCTGCTGCCACCAGGAGATGAGAAAGAAACAGCCACCCCACCAGCAGGAAAACGTCTTTGGAGCATGAGTCGATAAAACGAAACATCCTCAGAACCGCCCTCCTGTGACCCTCCCACCTTCACACTCCAGGAGAAAACTTCCATAGACCTCGAAGCATGAATGAGTCCATACGAAATTTACAAAAGGGTTAGTAACAGGAAAGAAGACAAATCTACAACACCCAGGTGTATAGGTAAATGAGTGAAAACATTCACATTTAAATTCAACTTTGTAAAAATCAAGTTGCCAGTTCAAACCCTGACTCATACCTATTAAATAAAAGATAGATATTCATCCAGTTACCCGCCGCCGAGTTTCCACTGTCCTCATACATCAAATTATCTAATTCCTTCCGTCTGCGCTCCAGGCCCCAGCCTGGGCGAATGCCCCCTGCCGGCCACCAAGGAGATCCAGAGAATGGACCAGCGCCCCAGTGCTGCCCGCAGAGCGCGGTGGGTGAGGAGGGGGAGGATCTGAACATGCACAGATGGGTGCAGGCGCCGCCCGCAGATGCTACCGGACAGCAGCTGGTGCCAGCGCCCGCTTGTGGGCAGCCCTCGGGGCCCGGATTCCTTTCCCTTTTCTGGCGGCACTGAGCAGCCGCACTTAACAGGGAGCGGGAAAAATCCTATCATGATGGGATCAAAAGATCACCTTGAATTTAACTGCCATTTTCCACTTTAAGCATTTGATCTCAGGTTATCTGACGGACTTTTTTTTTTTAAAGCCTCATGAAGTAGGAATGTCACTACTCTCATTACTTTGGTTTTGAGGCAAAAGCCAGAAAAAGGAGAAGTGATGTGTCCAAGTCCAATTACCAGTTAGGAGTGAGCACCGGCCTTAAAGTGCAAGCTTCCTGGGCCCAGCAGGTGGAGAAGCAGCGGCCCTCACTGGATCCTGAGAGCCCGTGAGAGGTGCTCGGGGAGACGGGAAGAACATACACAGCCCCATACACGTGCCTCTGCTGTCCTGAGCTCCCTCAGCCCAAGGCACCCGCAGCCCCTGCTGCTGGGAAGCCTAGTTGGACTTCGATCGAGGCAGAAGTCTCCCCTGCAGCAATGCCCAGGACACAAGGAGAACAGAAGTGCTCGGCATCCAGCTGCTGAGGCTCACGGGATCCCCACAGTGCGGCGTCACCTGGCAGCAGAACACCCTGTCTGGCCTCAGTCCCTGCTTTCCTTCGCCATATCCCCACACCACGCCCACCAAGGCCCCTCAAGGCCGGGATGGGCTGGCCTTCCAGGCTCAGCCAGGCAGCATCCCTGCCACCGTGCACGTCTCTATTTTCCTGGCGAGCTGTCCTGCAGTCCCCAAAAAGCTAAAGAGTCTCCATTACACCGTTAGCTGCCTTCCCACTTTCCAGAACCCCCGTTACTGACTCTGGTGGTTCAAATCATAAGCCGATTCCCAGCTCTCCATCTGTGGGGCCATGAGAGGCACTGTGGGAAGCGAGACGAGAGAGCCAGGAGGGCTTGTCATCGTGTGCCTTGGTGGGTGGCATGGGGCTTTATCAGCCACAAAGGAATGAAGAGCACCACCTGCTAATGCACTCTCATGTGCAAGGGAAGGCAGCACAATACCGGGTGCCAACAACTGATTTCTTCAAATTACAGACTCGACGTTGACAGCGCTGCCTAGAAAAACAAAAGGCATCTCGAAGCCTCTGCCTGATAGAAGCCAGCTGACACGCTCCCTCCCAGTGGAAGCACGCGCAGCCCACGCCCCGCGCACCTCACATGTCCAGCCTCCAGGCCAAGCCGGCCACCATCTCCAAGCCTGCTGACTCACTCTTTTATGAGAAAAAGTGATGGAGAGACACCTGCCCTCAGTCTGTTAGCAAGAGAGCCCCTCACAGCCACCTGCAGGACCATCTCCAGGTCATAGCATCCGGGTCACCTGCTGAGAAGGAGGCTCTGCTCACTTTTCTGCCTGGAGCCCACACTGACTACATGTTCCTTCAGGCGCTCAGTCACCGTGAGGCGCTCAATGTCCCACGACAGACAAACACCCACCCCTGCGTGGAGTCCACATTATGCCCTTAAGGACACATATAGGGCAGCCTCACCATTTCACCTCACAGACAACCTGGAGAAGAGATAACACTTGACCACCCGTGTCCTGTGTCCTGAACAGTGTCACCACAAAACTCCTAGCCCAGGACCCCGGAATGTGACCTGACTGGGAACTAGGGTCTCTGCAGATGTGATTCCCTAGGTTGTGATGAGGTCATCCTGCAGGAGAGGGAGCTCCAAATCCAGTGACTGTCCTCGTAAGGGGAGGGACACAGAGGGAGACATGGGGGGAAGACAGCCGTGGGGAACGCGGGCAGAGACTGGAGGGATGCGGCCACCACCAGAAGCTGGGAGAGGGAAAGGACCTTCCCAGGCAGCGTGGCCCTGTCCACACCTTCATCCAAGGCATCTGGCCTCCAAACCTGCACGAGAACACAGGCCTGTGTTCTAAGCCAGCCAGGCTGTGAGCTTTGTCCCAGCGGCCACAGGAACCTGAGGCACCCTGCAAGACACAACGGGGCCAGGACGCACACCTGCACTCACAGGGACAGGTGCGGGTGAAGCAGCCCGTCACCCGCTGCTTCCCGCTAGGAAACACCACCTGCGCTTGGAGCGAATGATTTGAAAAGAACTACAATCATCTGACAGGTCAACCTTGAAGGCATAACTTTTCACTTTGTGCAAATGAATCCAGTCTTTCCGTAACTGCTAGGAGGTCTCATGGGGATCAGCCATCCACAGCAGCAATTCTTTAGATTAGACGAGATCGGGTGTATTCAGGATGGCATGGCCATAGACAGCATTCTTTAGAAAAGCCTTCAGATCCGGGGTCACCAGCTTGGATGCACAGTCCAAGCAGAGGCGTAAGTGAGCCGTGGATAGAAATCCTAAGAACTAAACCAATTTATCTTCACAGAGAAAACAGGCGAATGCTGCTGTCCTGAGAGCACATTCTTTAGGAAAATGCTCCAAGGTTTTCCAAGTTGCAGTAATATGCTACTATTGCATAAAACACACAAATTTGGTTAGCTGCCCAAATTTGGGGGGTCCACCAATCCTTGGGAACCCTAAGAAAGCCAACACCCCAAAAAGCAAATTTCTCTCTCTCCCTCTTTCAATAACCTCATTTCCTCATTTTGAGAAGGTGGTACTTAGAGACGTTACCTACTGTGTATTTCAAAATGTAGACTTTTTTCTCCAGAAAAAGAAAGAAAATCTTTCTGCTGACAAATAAGGAGAAACTTAAATCAAAATCTTCTCCGTGAGCTGCCTGGGTTGAGTGAGGACAGCCGCAAGCCTCTGACTGCTAAGGCTACAGGTGTCACTGCGGGCTCTGAAGCAACAGCAGACGGTAAGGTGGGGCGATGAGGCCAATTCCACTCCTGCCGCTGTTCCAGCTGGGGCCTGGGAGGTTTGGTCCATGCATTTATTTGATTTGTTTTGGTTTTTTGGGCAACAATCAGCAATAAGAATGAAACTGGGCCACAGGGAGAAAAGGTAAAGCCATGCTTTTAACATTTCAACGATTCTATCTAAGCATGAGCAACACAGGCACGTGTGGCCTGAGGCAGGGGGAGAAGGAAGGGCTCCCGCTCCAATCTCCCTCCGGATTTCACTCCAGGGGAAGGGAGCCCGGCAGGTGTCGCCCACTGCCCCCAAGGGCTGGTGTGAGGGAGGGCCGTGCTCTCTCAGCCCATACAGCAAGTTTCCTCTCCATTTGGACACCAGAGGAGCTGGGCACAGGGAGGCACAGCAAGGGCCTATGGTCACACAGGCCAAAATTACAGGCGCTGACTCCACCTCGTAGGCCCCTGCTCCTGTCCCACAAGACATTGCTTTGAGGCCGGGCGTGGCGGCTCACGCCTGTAATTGCGGCACTTTGGGAGGCTGAGGCGGGTGGATCACCTGAGGTGAGGAGTTCTGAGACCACCCTGGACAACATGGTGAAACCCCGTCTCTACTAAAAATACAAAATTTAGCCAGGCATGGGGGCAGGCGCCTGTAATCCCAGCTACTTGGGAGGCTGAGGCAGGAGGATCGCTTGAACCCGGGAGGCAGAGGTTGCAGTGAGCCAAGATTATGCCACTGCACTCCAGCCTGGGTGAGAGTGAAATGCCATTTCAAAAACAAACAAACAAAAGACACTGCCTTGCCCGTGAGCTGCCAAGGGGGTGGGTGAGTGCTACGAAGTCCAGGTGCTCACAGAAGCCACCCTGGAGGGGAAGGTGGGCAGACACCAGCGTGTGGCCTACAGACTCCAGGCTCCTTTCTGCCCTGCCTGCCACCCTCCCAGGGCTTCGCCCACATGGCTCCAGCAGGACGGCTCGCTGGCCCCCTGTGTCCACACTGTCTAAACACAAAGCCATGCACTGGGCCCTCTGAAGGCCCAGGTGGTTTTCCCCCTCAACAGTGAAGACTCGGAACCTCCACCCACTGTGAGTATCTGTGACAGACAGAGGCCCCGGACCTGCCTGCCCAGCTCTCTACCTGGCGAGGACACAGTGGCCACCTCCACACTAACGCTGCCCACACCTCTGGACGGCACAGACTCTGCGGTCGCTCAACAACACAGCTCCTGCCAAGCAGGCAGCACGTCCAGGCCTGTCACCCCGTCACCCATTCTGCTGGGGACATCACACGCCTGGGGCTGCAGCCCAGGACGCGTGCGAATGCCACAAGCTCGGAGACACAGTGGAGCTCTGGAGACGGGCTGCAGCAAGCCCCATCTGTCTCCTCCTCTGCAGCCCCGTGACCTGCTCTCTGCACAGTGGCTTACCTGCCTGCCCACGACAGCTGCACCGACGCCGAGTGACAGCACGGCGCACCTCTCCCCATGATGCCCTGAGCATGAACGTGGCATCTCAATGTTCTGAGATACTTACTCACGCTTTGTGAATTATTTAACAAACATGGCAAATATACACGGAATCAGGAATCCCTCTATTTTAAGAAAACGCACAGGTTTCTCAGCCTGAAAAAAAAAAATGGAAGCCACACGTGTATTGTGACAGAGCTCTGGCTGCTGACACAGCACCGTCCGCAGAGCTCGCCACCACCCCACCCACGGGCACCGGCAGAGCTCGCCACCACCCCACCCACGGGCACCAGCAGAGCTCGCCACCACCCCACCCCTGGGCACCGGCAGAGCTCGCCACCACCCCACCCCCAGGCACCGGCAGAGATCACCACCACCCCACCCCCGGGCACTGGCAGAGCTCGTCACCACCCCACCCATGGGCACCGGCAGGAACCCTCATGGCCCCCACAGGCTCCCGCCAAAAACGCACACAAGCCCACCATGTGGGCTTCACATAAACACAACTGTCTGTGTGTAATTTGGAAGTGTATGATGGGAGGTAGTCCCCACTATACAGAAATCGACCGTCTCCCACAACCCACAGCGATGACTGTGAACTCTCAGTTACTGTGAAGCCAAGCCTTGCCCACGTCTCCAGAATCCCCGCACCCCGGGAACTCCTGTCCCATGGCACGGCCCCGGTCCATACCCAGCAGTTGCTCCAGGCCCCTCCACATGGCCCTGTGGACAGGCCAGCCTTCCTCATGCAGTCGCCCTAAAGCTCAGCCTCATCATGACCTTCCCAAAGCTCGGCTCTAGAGACCAGAATTCACTGGGCATCTCCAAGGGGCCGGGCGCTGTGAGCAGGCCCAGGAGCCCCGCCCCGGAGGGACTTCCAGCAGAATGACGGTGCTAGCGGATGCCCCTGCCAGGGGACCGTGCTCCAGAGCCCAGCTCAGCCTGGGAAGGCAGGGCCAGTGGGCCCCAAGCCATGAGGTCCAGCAGCCTGGCGAACACAGCCAATGACCTCAGCTGTCTGGAGGACGGCCCCGAAGCCAGCAGGCCCAAGGGAGATGGTGGTGGCCCATGCCAGGCTCCCACTCCCCTCTCCGGCCTCCAGACCCCCATCGAGGTTGGCAGCACTTCCCAAGCAAGGAGAAGCTCAGCAGGGAAGGTCAACTCATAGCCACCACACGCAGGGAATCGGGGCATGCCCCATTCTGCCCCATGCAGTGCCTTCCACCGCCCCACATGGACTCCCTGAATACAGACACAGCCACCCCGCCGCCATGGGCTCTGCTCTGAGTACTGCCCTGCCATGCCCCTGGCACCTCGCTGGAACATTCCCTCTGCTCGATTAATAAAAAGACCAATCGCAGCCAACGCTCTGAAAGCCCGAGTCCTTAGCCTGACATTCCAAGGCACCGTCTCCAAGGCAGAGCCAGCCGGCCTCCAGCTTCACATCCAAGGACCCTGTCGTCTGCCCGGAGGAGCAGGGACTCCTTACCTGGGAACGGGGCCCAGCCTAGAACACCACTGCCCCACACAGCACAGCATGCTCATCCCACATGCCACCATCCTCTCCAAACAGCACCCGCTCCTCTCTGTCCAGGCTGTGCCTCCAACCTGTAGCCCAGCCTGACACTCCTGCGACACCCCACAATGCCACCTCTCAGGTTACAGACGCTTCTATCTACCTGACCGCACGCTCCGCCATCAGGGCCACTTCTCATTCGTCTACGTATCTCAACGCACTCCACCTGTGATCCACACAGCAAGCACCAGCACGAAGCAACCCCTGGGTTTCAAGCCGGAAGCACATGACGTGGTCAGGTGCGCAGATGTGTGCTCTTGGCCACGCCATGCCCTAAAGCAGAGCGTGGAGGGCGTGGTGGGCCTGCTGCCCACCTCTGAAGGCAGTGTCCTGTGGGAGCACAGACACGACCATGTGCTGACACCTCATCTGTGGCTGCTTTCAGAGCTGAGCAGTTTAAGCGAGACCCCAGGGCCTGCAGAGCCTAAAACACACGCCGTGTGGCCCTTCAGAAGAAGGCTGCGGGTGACCCCTGCCCCATGACCCTCTGATCCTCGTGACCTACTTTACTCCACCGCTGAGAAGTGTGCGGAGGCCCCACGTGTGGTCTCCCAGGCAGTTATCTGAGACGACCCTCAGCGTCCAGGATGGGCGCCCGCCGGTGTCTGACAGCTGGGGCACACGCCCAGGACAAGACATGGCGCATGGGAAGGTGCCGTGACCTGCTCACACGCATGTGGGTGGGACCTGGACCCACCTCTCAGCAGCTTCCAGAAAAACCTGCAGTCAGCACGACCCCCCCATCTTACTCTGACCCCACTTTCACAGCAACTACCGAACAGCCGAGCCTTCCACTCCCCACTGCTCCTGACAGAGGCTCACGGGCCACACCGTGCTTCCCAGAGGAGCAAGGCTCCTTCCTGCTGGAACAGTGGCCCCCGCACGCTGAGCTCCTGGATGCTGTGTGCTCCGCCCTGCTCGCTCTGTTGCGAGCCCAGATTTACATTTCACGCTCCCCTGAGGCAACTCTCCGGAGCCCAGATTGCCAGAGGCTGCTGCACCCTCCCACACCCTCCCGCCAGGGGCCTCGTGTCTCTTGCGTTTGCTGCTGCTTCACTTTACATCTTCGTTAGAAGCCAGGAGGACGGCTTCTGAAGCAGACGGACTCTGTGGAGCAAATGGACCATGGACACTGCCAAGGAGGACCTGAGCGCCCATCAAACGCCATTGAAGGGCAGTACCGCAATTGCCAACTGGAGCAAATCCCGCTCTTCAGAGGGGAGGGAAACGTCACAGGCCGGGCTTGGGCACGAAAATCAGGCTTTGGAGCTCTCCTGGCTCCCATCACAGCCAGGTCAGCGCTGAGGCCCTTGCACAGCTGCCGAGGCCCAGCCCTCTTGGAAGGAAGGTGGCAGGCGGCACTCCACCTGCTGCAGAGAGGCTCAGGGGCGCCTGGGTCAGCGCGGCCAGGACGGCAGGGAAGGCCCCGGCTCTCCTCCTCCTCCTCTCTTCCTCAAGAGTGGCCTACAGACAGGAGGCGAGGGGTTTTTCACCTTCTAAGGGTGCACAGTAGGTGTATATATTATGGGGTATATGAGCTATTTTGGTACAGGCATGCCGTGCGCAACGAGCACATCAGGGTCAACCGGGCATCCATCCCCTCGAGCACTGATCCTCGGGCTGAGATTTCAAACCGCCTGGAGAAACACAGCCCCGTGCCGGTGCTATGGATGCCAGCGTCCTCAGCATTGAAATGTGGGTCCTGACCCAGCTCCCCGCACACCCCAGTCCCCCAAGGCGGCGCCCAACTTACACCGGATGCCGTAGATGGTGAGCGGGTCCAGCTGCTTCTTCCCGTGCTTGCCCTGCCCCGAGAGGTTGGACACGGCCTGCACCTCGCGGTGGAAGAGGTAGTCCAGCAGCGTGAGTGCCATCTTCTCGGCCGTGCGGCAGTTGGTGCTGATGTGCAGCATGTCAGAGGGGATGATGGCGCAGCGCACCCGCATCTCGGGGTTGTTCTCGTCACCCAGCCAGGTGCCATTGGGGTAATCCTCTGAAAAAGAGAAGACAGGGTCCTCAGATGGCCAAGGCTCAAATAAGCTCACATTCAGGACAGCAGAGCGCTCTGCTCAGACACACCCGGGAAAGGTGCTCCTCACAGGGCTGGGCAAATCCCTCCTAACTTGTGATGCAGTCACCAAGAGCGCTGGAGCCTCCGACTGCTGCCCAAGAAAGAACTGACACGGAACAGAAACGATCCCACTGCCCCCAGAAGCGGCTGAGGTGTCCTTCCATCCATTTCACATGGATCGATGTGGCAGGTAGGCCACGTCCTGGCAATCCTCCTTGCTCTGCACTGAAGGCCGGCCCCTCAGAGCTGAGCCTGCCCTGCTAACACAGTGAAGCAAGCAGATCGCAGCGCACCTACCCCCCACCCTGCCCCCCACATCTGAACCTCCCAGGACGGCCCTGCCTGCTGCTCACAGAAGGCTGGTGGGTGTGTGCCCAGCAGCAGGAGCCTCTGCAGCCCCCAGGGGGAGCACAGGCCCAAGTTTGTCCTCAGGTCTGGAAGAGCTGACATCAAACAAGCTCTGGTCTCAAACACCAGGTTCTCTTCACAGACACAGAAGGGTAAAAAGCTTTAAAAAAAAAAAAAAAAAAAGTCAATGTTTGCCCACATCTGGAAGGAGACCACTTGGCACACCTGCCTCTGGGACAACGGAGAGCCAATGCTTGTTCCTGTGTTCAGAGGACTCTGCACTGAGAAGAGGCTGTCAGGCCCGTGCCATGGCCCGAAGAGCCGAGCATGCCCTACCACGCTCTCTGTGCTGTTGAGGGTCGGCCCGGCCTGGTGTGAGAAAAGGGCTCCGTGTGGGACATGTGGAGCTCCAAGGGGCTCTGGGCTCCTCCCTGTAGAGTCCTGGCCACCACAGGGTTCTGGGCCGCTGCCCTTTCATGCTCTGCTCTGTGAGCCTCACACCTCCCGCTCTGGGCAGCTCCGCAGCGACCCTGGGGTCTGTGCACCGCACCTACTCTGACCTCCTGCCCAGAGCACTCGAATCTCTTCCCCTTCTCATAGCCAAATTTCCTTCTTTGCCACAGACGTCCCTTAACCATGTGGAATGCACCCCTTGTGATCTTGTGACCTCAAAGGGCACTAAAAACAGAAGGAGAAAGCCAAGGCTGCGTCCGGGGGCAGGGGTGGGGGACACGAGAGCAGCAGGGCCAGGTGCCTATGGGGCTGCGGTGCCTTGGGACCTGAGCACCAACACGGTCACACACTCTGCTCATCCTGGACCTAAGACCCCAGAAATACCAATATACTTGCACACAGTTGGTACCTGCCCCAGCCACCTGCAGAGCGGAACCCTCCCTGGGGCCCCTCACACCTCACTGCCAGCCATGCTCTCCCACTGGCCAGCCACTCCCACCAAGAAGACGCAGAGGTGAGGGGCTCTAGCACCAGCAGCCAGCTTGGCGTCGCCCCTGTGCACACGATGCCAGTCCTTGCCTCTGCACAGTGTAAGTCACAGCATGCCCCGGACGCCAGCATTCTCAGGGCAGTTACAATGCAGCCGCCCAGAGCAGCGCATTCAGGCGTGGGAATGCGCCATGTTCTCCGCTGTCAGTGAGGCCACAGCAAGGACCCATGGACAGGCCCACGCTCCACACGGAGGAGACAGGGTGGCCAGGCACCTGGAGTGGCTTGAGCTTGCCTGCAAAGCACACTCCTGTGGCGACGGAGTGGGACTTCCCACCTGCCTGCCCAGGCAGTGACGCCCGCCAGCCCCTCCACACCTCTCTGCCTCCCTCCCTCCCAAGCGTGGGCTCTCAGCTTCCTAGCTGACCCTTCACAGGTCACTGGTCTTCTCTGAACCACGGACTCCTTCTCTGTGTAACGGCGTCTCCGGGCTGTCCTCAGGTTGACCAAGTACAGTAAGTGAAACGCTGCCTTTTCAAAGCCTCCCCGTGTGACAGAAGAAAACTCCACTAACAATCATAAACAAGAAAACTCGCACTCCCGCTTGGAAGCTCAGCAGCTTACCAAACCATCTCTTCTGACCCTGAAGTTGAACCAAAGTGAGGCTGCGAGAGTCTCCCCTTCTCCAGCACGTCCTCCCCTGTGGAACAGTGGAAACCTGAATACCTCCCACGAGGGGCCGGGACCTAGGAGGGACGCCACGCTCTGCCAGAGTCTCCGAGGCCCAGGGTCGGCTACAGTCATGCCACCCTGGGCATCGCTGCCTCAGAACGTCTGTGAGCTTTATTCTGAAATGTCCCAATATTGACTTTCCTTGCTCTGCACTGAAGGCCGGCCCCTCAGAGCTGGGCCTGCCCTGCTAACACAGTGAAGCAAGCAGATCGCAGCGCACCTACCCCCCACCCCGCCCCTCACATCTGAACCTCCCAGGACGGCCCTGCCTGCTGCTCACAGAAGGCTGGTGGGTGTGTGCCCAGCAGCAGGAGCCTCTGCAGCCCCCAGGGGGAGCACAGGCCCAAGTTTGTCCTCAGGTCTGGAAGAGCTGACATCAAACAAGCTCTGGTCTCAAACACCAGGTTCTCTTCACAGACCCAGAAGGGTAAAAAGCTTTAAAAAAAATAAGAACATCAGTGTTTGCCCACATCTGGAAGGAGACCACTTGGCACACCTGTCTCTGGGACAACACAGGCAGACGGCACAGGCAGAGGAAGCAAGAGCAGAGGGATGGGCAGAGGAGACAGGCAGAGGGCACCGGCAGAGGGACGGGCAGAGGTAGCATGGGCAGAGGGCACGAGCTGAGGGAGCACAGGCAGCAGAGGGACGGACAGAGGCGACAGGCAGAGGGCATGAGCTGAGGGGGCACGGGAAGAGGACACAGGCAGAGGGGGCGAGCAGCTGATTACAGAGCTGCTCAGTAATCCAAGAATAGCCGAGGGCCTGGGGTCAGTAGGGCTCACAATGAGACCCACGGTCTTTAAACTTTCCAGGGTTCCTAGCACTGAGGCTCATTTAATGGGAACTCTGGGTAGATGAGGGTGGTCCAGCGACACCAAGCATCTCTGGACTTAGGACCTGGAGATCACAAACAGAGGACCCGAGGCAGGCAGCAGGAAGGGCAGCAGCATCCTGAGCCACCGGCCTCCCCAACCATGACCCGCCCACACCGGGACCTGAGTGATGCAGGACCAGTGCGAGGATGGTGTGGGGACAGTGGGCAGGGGCTCTCGGCTGTAGCCACCAAGCTGCTAAAGATCCCTGCAGCCTCTCTCAGGAATTAACAGTGCCGAAACACACTTAGCTGAGCTCTCTGTGGTGAGATAATATTTTTAAAGTAAACACTGGACAAGAGTTCAGTTGTTTTTCAAACAGTGAGTCAAAAACATGTCAAAGTGTCACTGAGACCCTCCAGGAGGGATGACGTGGGCTCTCCATGCCCACACAGAGAACCTCCCTGACTTAGGATGACAGCCAGCTCCTGGGGGGAGCTGCCACCCACCACCTCCGTCCTCCCCAGGCTCCTCAAGGCAATGTCGGGGCGGCCGCTGAGCTCATCCTCTCGCAGGCTCGGGACCCACCGAGGGCTGGTGTGCAAACGTCCAGACGCAGTGCACCCAAGGCTGGCTGTGCCCTCCACCCCACACGGAGCTGCCCCAGCTCTGGGTGGCTCCTCCTGCACCGCAGGTCACAATGAGCCCTCCCTCCACAACCACTGGCCTCTCCAGGCCTCAACACTTCTTCCTGGCCTTTTTTCAGCACCGCAGGAGACTCTGACTCTAAACTCTGCCCCCACCAGTTACCCGAAGGCCACCTGGCCTGTCCTCCCAGGAATCTCCCGCCTCGAGCGTCCAGCAGGACCCAGTTTGTGCCAGCCTGTGTCTGCGGCTCACAGCTCCACGCCCTGCGCTTCCTGCTTAGCAGAGCGACATTATCAGTGCTGACCCACCCTAGTCTACTGGTTCCCATCCACACCTGTGTCCATGGATTTCCTGGTGACAACATCACTCCCACCTCACTCCTCTAGGTACTACAGATTTTCAGGCGTGTTCTCAGACCAGCAGCATCAGCAGTGGCAGGGAACTTGCTGAAAATGCTCATTCTCGGGCCCCACCAATCACAGGCTGTGGGGTAGGCCCTGCTTAGCAAGGAGGTTCTGAGGCAAGGGGGGTTCTGACCTGTGTGAGGAGGCTCCGTGTGTAGAGACCATGAAGGATACCACTCCTGGCGCCTCCTGCACCAGGAGAGCACAAAGGCCCGCTGAGCTCTGATGGGTGTGGGCAGCGGTCTAAGGACGAGGCATGGGGCAGGCCCACGTCACAAGGCATTGAGGGAGGGCCTGTCCTGTTGGGCAGGCTGAGCTCTGGCGGGTGCAGGCAGTGGTCTAAGGACTAGGCATGGGGCAGGCCCACGTCACAAGGCACTGAGGGAGGGCCTGTCCTGTTGGGCAGGCTGAGCTCTGGCGGGTGCAGGCAGTGGTCTAAGGACTAGGCATGGGGCAGGCCCACGTCACACTGCACTGAGGGAGGGCCCGTCCTGTTGGGCAGGCTCCTGAATCCACACCTCCACCACGTCAGAGGCCTCATTTCCTCAGTCCTCACAGTAACCCCAGCAGCTGAGCCAGCCCATGATCCATCTCACAGGAGAGGTGCTCAGACGTCTGCAGAAATGAATGACCCTGATCGAGGTCGCAGGCCAAGTGACAGGCAAACGCTCTAGACCATGAGAAGTCCCTGCCTACTAACAACCAGTGATTCACACATTTCTAGTGTCTCTTCCTAGAAAGCTGCCCATCCTCAAAGGCTCCGAGTTTAAATGATGCCTTTTCTACACTGAAATGGAAGGCACTGTCTCATATCTGCTTCCTGATATAATTTGCTGTATTACTCAACTTTTTATATATTCAGAATTCCCTATTGGGGGGAAAAAGGGAAACAAAACGATGATTTTAAAATCCCCGCCTGGAATTTGTACTGTCAGACAACAGTGAATAGTTATTAATTTATCCTTTTTTCTTAGGCAGTCTATAGAAAGGAATTAACCAATAATTGAAATACAATCTTTTTAAGATCCCTCTTTCTCCTACTTTCATTTGAATGCTGACTTTCCAAGAACAGATGAAACAATAATTCCAATAAATGTTATCTGTGTGTTGTCCAAGACCGAAGCCCTAACTTCCATGAACATCTTGGGAAGCGCAGTTCCACGGTCACTTTTCAGGTGATGGCTCAGAGTGTTCCTGTCCCGGGGATTCCACACGTTAGTCCCCTGCAGTCACAGAGGGGACGAATGCCAGGTTTCCGTCTCCAGCAGGACAGTGAACAAATCAGAAGGCCATCCTTTGCAAGTCACGGGGCTGCAGGGTTGTTCAAAGCCTTAGAGCGTGGTGTTAATTTCCACAACACAACCAACTCCATGTCAGTTCAGTTCAAGGTCAGCCTCACCATCTCCAGGTAAGTCTTCAGAGAACAGATTCATGTTAGATATGCCATCCACGCCAAAAATTAATTTTCATCTGGCTTTTGCAAAGGCTTACTCAAGCTGTTTATGAATTTCAAAAGCAACTCTGCATAAAATGAAAAAAATGGTTCCAACAATGGATAACACAGAGCAAACCCACACAAAATTCCAACCTAAAGGCAGCACCGGGCTGCGTCGTTACACACATCTCGGCTCCAAATGCTTCCAGCGCCAGGACACGACGAACCATAACTGTCAATAACTCATCTCTCCTATCTAAGGTAGAGAATGAGAATTCCATGTGGAATGCATGAGGCATTTTAACTGTTGGGCTCCTCAGAATTATTTGCCCCACAACAAAATATGTGCTGGGGTATGCCAGGATCCTGGGGACTCGGGACGCCCCATAAAGGTAAGGCTACATTTGTCCCAAACACGCCAACTCTGGCCATCTACTGGCTAGATGTCTACGATGTCACATATGGATGCTTCAAAACAACCTCCATTCCCATCAGGTACTAGTGGATGCTTAATGAATATTTGGGATGGGAAAAGGGGAACAGAAAGATTAAAAGGGGAGGGGAGAGGAAGAAGGGGGTACCCTGAACAGCAAAAAGTCCACACTCCTGGAGGACAACTTTGAAAAACAGGTGGGCTCCTGATAGGGTGGCCTCGCTCTATAATCGGGGACTTTATGATTATGTGACATCGTATTTAAGGATTTTAGACACCTGTAACACTGGCATTCCGCAAGCTACACATTACAGAGACCTCAGTTTAGAAACGGAACACTACCAGTTTCTTTCAAAATGCTTTTTTGGTGTGGGCTACTTTTATTTTGTTTGTTTTTCTGAGTGGGCTGTTTTCCATCAACAATTCTACTGTAAAGATTTTGCCTGTAATGCTTAAGCATTTCTTAAAGTGAAAAATAATTTAACCCTGAGTTAAAAGGATCCCGTGCCGCCAGGTCACGTGGAGAACCTGAGTCCAACACCAGTGGGCGGCCGAGCTCTGGAGAGCTGAGCGCCTCTAGCGCCTGAGAAGTTCGCTCTCCAGGCGTCTGGTCTCACAGGGCAGGGATGGAAAGGGCGTCTTTCGGGGTGGGGGAGGTGGTAGGGAGGAGCCTGGGTGAACTCCTGACTGCTCAGCACCAACACCGTCATGGATCAAGACTGCTCCCGACACCTCCATCCTGGGGCACAGGCTGTGCATCCAGAAACTCAACCCAAGCTGCTGAGACGCCATCACCCCCACTCACTTCCCCAGACTGCCCTTCTGGCAGCTCTGTGGCACTCAGAGCCGAGACCATTCTCACGCTGCTGTCTCCCGCTTCCCTTGGTTTTATTGTGGTCCCTCATCTCTCTGAAGTCCTACTCTTATTAGCGATCAACTCAGGACTGCCATGAAAAAGTGATTCCCTGTTACCTCACACATACAGCACTTATGTTAAAAACACTTACATAAGATGAATTCTGTAAATAAATGTTCAAGGAATGTTTGTAGCTAAATGTTCTTCTTTCCATGCACACGAATGGCATTCCGTGGACTGCGAGGTCTGTGAATCTGCACAGCACAGCGTGGCTACATGTTTTTATTTCCATGTGCACAGCTAACATTGTGTGGAATGTGAGGTCTGTAAATCCGCACAGCAGTGTGGCTACATGTCCTTATTTCCACGTGCATGGCTGACGTTCCATGGACAATGAGGTCTGGGACAACGAGGTCAGCACAGCGTGCCAGTAGCAGCTGCAGGATGGCCACAGTTGACAGCTTTCACAGCTGCCCAACTCTCCCAGCTGTGCCTCACCAGCCTTCACCGGCATCACCAAGGGCTACCAAGTAAGTCATTCTACTGACTGGGAAGTCCATGGGACCAATTCCTGGCAATAATTCAATTAGAATTCAATGACAATCCTTCCCCCACTGAAATGAAGTACCTAACATTTTGTGTGTAGGATTAGTCACGTTTTGTAACAATTATCAAATGCACACACAGCAGGAATTTAAACTCTTGATTAAGAACCTAAGTAAATCCCTTAATGGACAAACAGATCCCATGCTAGGTCCATTTTAGCTCAACTTGTTTCTCTAACTCAGCTGGCAGCTTAGTCCTTGAATGATGAGGCCCTACACAATTTCAAGTACAAAACAAAGCTATGAGCACACCAAGACCAAAGCTACTGACAAAAGGCAAACACAAGAATGAAGACACAGTCTCCTGTTCCCTGCTTCCAACAGTCAGGAGCTACTGTCCTTCTTATTCAAAAGAGACACAGTATACTGTTCCCTGCTTCCAACAGTCAGGAGCTACTGTCCTTCTTATACAAAAGAGACACAGTCTACTGTTCCCTGCTTTCAACAGTCAGGAGCTACCGTACAGTCTACTGTTCTCCTGCTTCCAACAGTCAGGAGCTACCGTCCTTATTTCAATGAGACACAGTCTACTGTTCTCCTGCTTTCAATAGCTGGGAGTTACCGTCCTTATTCCAGTGGAGTGTGTGTAATGACAAATGGAATTATCTAAGTGAAAAAAACTAGAATAAAATGATATGGTATCTTTGCAGTGCAATAAACTGACTCCAAATTTGATATAAAACAGCACGTCAATTCACACAAGCCATATGGAATTCATAAGAAATAACCGTTTTGAAATTTATGGTTCTCTAAGACTTAAGGCACTTAAATACTTAAACGAGAAGCCAAGAACAATCTGTCTCCTACGGCTCCTGTCTCTTATCAGGGCCTAAAACAACTAAATACAAAGACAAGCACACTCCCCTTTGGCACTTCCCATATTCCTAATGCTTTCCCTCGTAGAAACTCGCTGATTCACCGCCTGCCCAGGTGCTCTGGGACAGAGGGCCACAGGCAGGAAGGTGCTGGCCCCATTCTCGGCACATTCGCACCCCCCATGGAAATGCTGAAGAGAGAACGCCACTACGGGTTGAGAGTAAATCCCACGTAAGAGACATCAACGGACTGGCTATTTTCCCAACCTTTACATATGCAGCAATCATTTAAAGGTGACTTCCTCATTTTCACCAAGCCACTATGCCAAATAAGGCAGCTCAAGCCGATATTCTCACAACACCGACCCCACTAGAATATACATTCCCTAGGACAGAGTCCGTGAAACAGATTTATTACAAAAAATGTTTCCTCCTAATGGGATGAGAAAACAGAATGGCTCTGGATGATGACCTCTCCTTCAAATTAAAGTCAAATTTAAGATGAGAAAAAGTTCTGCAATTCACCCCAAGCCTAACAACCTGTGTTGTACAGCAAAATTATGTTTGATGAGAACAATCAGTGGCAAACATGGCTATAAAACTCTGCTCAAAGCCTAGCTAAAGAAAAATGTCTTACACAAAACATCAAAAGAACTTAAACTCAGACACAAAGAAAATTTGTATTTTTCCTTATAGATACAGAATAATACTAAGTAAGCTCCAAATTTGATATCTTCTCAAAAGTTCATTTAGTTTTTTTGTTTTTATGACCCTGGACTCCCCAGAATTACCAAGTTTTTCTGCCTTAGCTAACACAGTTTAAATCAAACAAACATCAGGCCTGAACGGGGTGGCCAGATCTATGTGGGGATTTACACAAAATCCACATCGAAAAATAATTACAACAATTAGTCTGTCGTTAGGGCAATGTGATTTTCAATTCCCATGAAAATGAAATCAGGAGCATCCCTCCTTTCCTCAAATTTAATGTGTGAAAAACTCCATTGCCCTGATCCTGCAATTCATACATACACAAAAACCTACACCTCAACGTTCACAGCAGCATTCCTGAGAGCAGCCAAAAAGTGCAAACAACCCAGATGCCCATCAACTGATGATGGATCAAAAGAATGTGGGCCATCCGTACCTCAGCATATCACGCAGCCATGAAAAGGAACAAAGCACTAGGGCAAAAGCTACAATGTGGGTGATGCTACAGGATTCCATTTAGAGTCAAGGTCCACAACACGCATATCCACGAGGACGGAGATGAGTTGGGTGCCAGGGCTGGAGGCTGGGAGAATGGAAAGTGACTGTTGATGGACACACGGCTTCTTCTGGGGGTAATAAAAAATATTCTAGAATTAGTCCGAAGTGATGACTATACAACCTTGAGAATATACTAAAAACCACTGAGATGTATGCTTTAAAACAGTCAATTTTATGGTATATAAATTACATCTCAACTTGAAAAAAAAAAAGATCAACTCAACCTCTCTTTCTCTCTTCCCGCCATTCTGCCATCTGAATCCTAGAAATTTGTATTAGAGGTAAAAGCAATTTTTGTGGAAAACATTGTTTTCAATGTTTCAGATATGGTAATGAGTCTTCCTAACAGGAAAACCTTTGTTCAGTAGACAAATCAACATCTAGTTGTTAGGAAAAATCAACAACTCAGACACAGAGGCAGAAAAACTTTGAGTTCTTCCTAGTAAGTAAGGAAAACACATGCTTTACAACTCCACGCACAAAGCTAAGTCTGTTTGGTTCTTTCTTTTCTTCACGCTGTAGTAACTGACAGTCATCTGGTCACTTACGGTGACAGGATGAAGGGCACACAGAGGCTCTCAGGGGAAGAGGGCTCTGAAAGGCACACTGGGCAGGCCGAGGGCCAGGCAGGAGGGCACCTCAGAGCCCTGAAAGAGAGAAGCCCCCGCTAGGAGTCCAAATAGGACAAACAGGTTCACATCCTTCCAGATCTCGGGGGAAATGGGCAGTGCATCCTGTGCCATGGACTCCGTGGAAGCTGCGTCCTCTAGCCCAGCGACGTGCCTCTGAGAGCCCATGTCCAGACACTGATCCAAGGATGGTATTCTTGGACACTGATCCAAGAACACAACGCAGGCCAATGCTAGTTTCAATAATGAAAGGTTACAGGGGGCCATCCGTGGAAAGCATCCAGACCCGATGAAATAAGCAAAACTGGCTAAAAATGACTCTGTCCATCTGCACTAACGTGCAAAGATTTCTACTGTGTAGGGGAAAGAAGTGAGTTATAAAATCATGAAATCTGCACAAAAAAACCCCAAAAGGTTTAGAGATCTCAGAATGGTGGAATCACAGTTATCTTCCCTTTATTCTTCATTTTTATAGTGTATCACTATTTTTTCTTGTTTCTGAGACAGAGTCTCTGTCGCCCAGGCTGGAGTACAGTGGTGTGACGTCAGCTCACTACAACCTCTGTCTCGCGGGTTCAAGCAATTCTCCCGCCTCAGCCTCCCAAATAGCTGAGATTACAGGCACCCGTCACCGTGCCCAACTAATTTTTGTAGTTTTAGTAGAGGCGGGGTTTCACCATTTTCGCCAGGCTGGTCTTGAACTCCTGACCTCATGATCCACCCGCCTCAGCCTCCCAAAGTGCTGGGATTACAGGCGTGAGCCACTGCGCCTGTCCTATACTGTATCACCTTTTTTTTTTTTTTTTTTTTGTGAGATGGAGTTTCACTCTATTGCCCAGGCTGGATGCAATGGCATGATCTCGGTTCACCGCAACCTCCACCTCCCAGGTTCAAGCGATTCTCCTGCCTCAGCCTCCGAGTAGCTGGGATTACAGGCACCTGCCACCACACCTGGCTAATTTTGTATTTTCAGTAGGGACAGGGTTTCTCCATGTTGGTCAGGCTGGTCTCGAACTCCCGACTTCAGGTGATCCGCCCGCCTCAGCCTCCCAAAGTGCTGGGATTACAGGCATGAGCCACCGCGCCTGGCCACTGTATCACTTTTTTAAAAAACAACAAAATTTCTAAAAAGCAAAACAAACAAAAAATCCTACTGGTGCTCTGGCCGAGGAAAGAAGATGCCTGGGACGCACCTTCTGAGTTCAGGGTGATGAGGGTGACGTTGCTCCCAATGCTCTGGCTGCCCGCCTGTCCACAGCTGGACACAGAGTCGCTGGCCTCCGAGCCGCTCTCCCCGTCTTCGTGGTGGCTGTCTTCTTGGCCCGGCACCTTCACCACAATGGTGTTCTGCCGACGCCCAGGCACAGCGCTAAAGGGAAAAAAACACACCAGCCCAATGTAGTAAGAGCCGCAAGCAGCACGCGAAGGTCAGCGCTTTCCTTATCACAAAATCTAACTCTGCATGGACCAGTGGATCACACAGCCTTCCCATACCGCTCTCTCTACCAAGATTAATAGCAACTTCATGGCAGAAAATGGCCTGGGGCTGAAAGAAACTGTATAAAACAAAACTTAACCATTTAAAGAAAATATTTGTGTCACAAAAGAAGCAAAATCGTAACTCACTGGGACTCAGGCCTAGCATGCCGCCTTCTGAGTTCAGCAGTCATCCCATAAAATGCTGGTTAAGAGTCTTTTTTCAGGTGAGGTTAAAGGAAAGACTAAATGAGGAAAACGGCACCCAGAGGCCTGGGTCAATTCGACCCACGCTGCTGGGCTCGCTGGAGGTGGCTCTGCCTCTGCAATGCGAGCAGCACTCCCAAGTACGCCCATGGGCAAAAAACCCTGAAGGGGCTTAAAAAACCCACTGAGATCCCATCGGAGCTGCCATCATCCCAAGGGCTGCTGACGTGGAAGGACAGAACACTGCGAGCAAAGCAGGGCGAGGCCACCTCCACAAGTGCTCAAAAAAAGGATGATTTAGAGACTTACTACTTCCCTTTTTTAATGACCCTTTCAACGTCCCCTACCGTGGACTGCTACGCACCACGAGAAGAGAAAGGAGCACAATTTTTCTATTTGCAAAGTCAAAAAAAAGGGTGTTGAAAACACTGGCTGCACCCAGGGGAGGGCACTGCACTCTGCACTTTCTGGCCTGGATTCTCTAGAGCGCTGTCCACGGTGAACCTGATCTCAACACTAGCCATCTGCCTGGCTGACCTCAGCTCAAAGCCCCTGAGGCACAGCTGACCCTGGCACCTCCTCACCGCCCATCACCAACTCCTCTCCCTTCACCCCACGTATCAGACCCTTGCGACCACAGCTGCGGCCCTGGAGAACTAAGCTGAGACAACACAGAAAGGGGATGAAGCTGGAGGAGGAGGAATCCACAAAGGAGATTGAGAGAAAAAGCAAATAGAACTTTGTGAAGACACAGATGGGAAAGAAAAAGCAACAGCATCCTCGGGGGTTCACGCAGCCCCGGGGGCACTCCTGGGGACAGCAGGGCCTGGATGCCAGCCAGAGGCCACTGCACGGCCTTCCCCTCACACAGAGCGGGGACGGTGTCTTCTGTCCACTCCCACCTCTGACCAAAGCTCCATTCAAAATGTCTCAAGAGAAAAAGGTATAAGAAAAAAGTCATAAACTCAACATGCCTGCACCACTTAGCAACCGTGGGAGAGGGCGTCTGTTTGCCTGACACGCTCTGCGCAGACAGACGTGAGGACCACTGAGCTAGGTGGGAGGATGAACGCTTTCACAGACTACTGTGAGGAGACAGAGCCAGCCCCCTCCACAACCCTGGCCAGCACGAGACACAGAAGTCCCCGGCGGCAGCTGCCCCTGGTGTGGCTGGACTCAGCACTCAGCATCGCCCAGCCTGCCCTCCCCGACCTCACAGAGCTGGGGCGGTGCCTGCCAGGCTCAACCCTGTGACCACAGAGATGAAGCGTGTGCTGGACTGTGCCCTGGCTTGGGGACGTTGACTTATTCTCACGGGACTCCTCACAGTGACAGGGAAAGGTGGGGTTGGTGCCGTGCTACTGACTTGCTAATGACATTTTCCAGGGAATCCGGTGCCCTGCTGCCCAAGGGGTCTTCCATCTTGGCTACAATGGCGTTCTGCCGATCATTGTTGAGTATTACTGTAGTCTGGGGGACGACGCTAGGGAACAAAAGAATCACAAAGAAAAAGAAGGCCTTAAAACAACAACATTCATGGTAAGAGCACATAAGAGTCATTCAACACAGTCCACTCCCAGGGACCCGCACTGAGGGGGAGGCCTAAGAGTCATTCAACATAGTCCGCTCCCAGGGGCCCGTCCTGAGGGGGAAGGAGCCCCAAATGCTAAGGAAGAATAAACTGGAGATGGGGTTTTTAGCAGAATGTAACTTTTCCTAACTGTTGGTGTTCTGTCTGCACAACTGGATAGCACAGGACAGCTGGGCTGAGGATGCTGAACGTGTGACACAGAATAGACTGTGACTGCACCAGCTGTTATCACACCCAGTTAATAAAGCTTCTAGGGTGGCACACTTGCATGAAAACCGGCTTGACATTTTCAGTCACTCCATCCCAACTCATTCCTATGGGACAGATCTAACGTTCGTAACCAAGTAAGTGTTGGTATCATTCCACAACGGTAGCGCCCTGGAAAGAAAGGGGCAAACATCACATTGGACTTGGGATGGAAGGACACACATACTGCCTCCAGGTCCTGCAGGAACATGTGTGAGCTACAACCAAAGGGCTCAGGGTTCTGCTTTGAAGGAAAAGATTCTACAAAAGAACAGACCATGGCCCAGAAACCACCAAGCCTGGCGCCACCCTGGAGGAAGCACGAATGTGTTCAGACAGGCGGCAGCTAACACAGCTTCATCTCAAAGTACAGACTCACCCACAGTTTTCAACCATGCGTTTTTAAGCCGTAGCTCTTTCTGGTCACAAGGGATATCTAAGGAACACTTTGTTGTGGAAGGCTAGGGAGAGCAAGAACTAGCACTAGAAATACAAAGTGATTATCACCTGACAATAAAACACCATTCTTGGATTTCACTCTCCAAAAACCAACCTGGGAAGCCTGCCTTTGTGTGATTTGCACACAGGAAATTCCAGCTGCTATCACTGTAACTGTCCCCACACTGAGTGCAAGCACAGCACCATGCCATGCCCAAGTAAATCACGGGACCATCAGGTTTTCTCCTAAAATAAAGGCATAATCAACTGCATTTCATTCAAAAACATTATTTTTTAAATTCCTCTACTTGTTATTGGTGACACCTAACGTTAACACAGCAAAACCTGACAAATGACCTATAGGTCAGGTGTGAAAAGTAACCCAGGTGGCTTCTGGCTTGGTCACCACAGTCACCTACAGGCTGTGACAGTCCTATGCTCCTCAGAGATGTAGAACTGGAGAGGCTAGCTGGCTTGCACGAGCTTGATATGTTCCCCAAGTGGAGGCTATGGAACACTGGTGCCCCCGGGATCCTAGGCTCACAGCATGTCCACACACACATTCATTCTCTCTCTCTCCCCATGAGCAACTGAAGAAGGACGGTGCTGCTGAGTAGCCAAGAGTCCCCTAATGACTATTCACAGTGGCCACTGGCACATCAACAGTCTGAGAAGAAATTTTAATAGAGTAAAATGTATTCAGGCCACCATTTGTCAAGCTCATTTGACCAAATATACCTTTTTTTCCTTGAAGATCCTTATTAGCGTGAAGGAAATCATATTCTAAGACACCCAGCTCCCAACTGGAATAACGTGCCCCTCGGGTGCCCCACAGCTTTCTGGGGGGCTCATGGATGCAAACAGCTCTCAGCAACACAGTCTCCAGATCTCCACCTCCCAGAACGTCCTGTTTCCTAAAGATGACTCTCCTTGAGCGAGCATCTCAGTGTGTGTGTTCCCTTCCACAAAGCCCTTTTCCCACCTAAAAAACAACCTCTGCTCTGAACACACTGGACGTACCATCCACCTAGGGCGCAGACCCCAGGAGCCAGCACAGGGCCACCTGAACACTGGCATGGGCGTGACAAAACCAGCAGCTCACCAGCTGACTAGAAAGCCCTTGGTAAGTCAGCTGAGTTGCAATCCTTTGCTTTCAACAAAATAGACGGAGATCATCAAAAACAGTTTCTGACGACGGACCACTGAGACCCCTGGCACACAACTCAAAGAAGCCAAGGACTCCTTCCTCTCCCACATATTACTGATGTGACCCAAGTTTCCCAGCACCCAGAGCTATAAAACCAAAAACAGCAGGACCAACGTGGAATCCTGTCTCGTCTAAGCCGTCAAACATAACCATCCATCGATTCAATAATTAACCAAAAAGCCCTATCCAGCTCTTCAAAAATACATTCCCAGTATTTTATCATCAAGAATTAGTTCTAAGTGGGTGACATATTCACGTTGTTTTGTTCAACCACTGTAGTAGGAACTCAATCCAGAAGGTTTTTTTTTTTTTTTTTTAAGCCCTTAGGGCCTTATGGTTAGGAACATAAATTTTTTCAGCTTCGATTTACATCCCTATTTCTGTTGCAAAGGCATGCGACAGCCAGGCTAACAGGATAAAATTTTGCGAGGGAAATGAAATGGAAACGAAAGTTCAAAGAACAGAAAAGTGATGTAACATTCTACTGCCAAAAGCTCATTGGGGAGACGTTCAACATGCATCATGATATTTAGATTATAATGCAAAAATTAAAAAAAAATCAGTTTTGTTTTTAAAGATCAATATTTTAATACGCTGTAAAAGTAAATTATTTTAATGTTTAAAAAAATGCCAGAAACTACACGCTTTCAACTAACGCAATTTAAATCAACCTCAAATTGCACAAAAGAATACTTTTTTTTAAACTATGGAACATCTTTATCACATTAAGGAGAATGAAGTCCCTATCTAAGGACTGATGTGGAAAAAGTGCCACAACAATACTAAGCGACAAAACACACAGGTAAGTACAGCCGCACATGTGTGTGCATGGAGACGGGTCTGGAAGGATAGCAAGAAACTCAGAAGCAGGTCATCGAGCCTCAGGAGCCGGGTCCTGCAGCATCTTCACGGCACAGACAGCAGCCCACGCAGAGAAGCTATTAACCTGTTCAAGGCCACGCAGCCAGTGAATGGCAAAATTAGGTCTGAGGCCAAAGTCCCCGTGACAGACAGCTGACATTCCTAACCAAAACCACTCACTGCCCCCACAGCCCTCAGCATCTTTTCATCTATTTTGCCATCTCCTTATCATGCTTTAGTTTTCTGTGCGGCCTTCCCCTGTACAGGGGTCCTTCTGTTCGTCCAACGATGCCTCCCAAAGTCCCTAGAAGAATGCACTGGACATGGCTGAAGACCGTTTGGGACACGGAGGAATTCAAGAGTAAGCTTCCCATTTTGGAGGGAAATGCCTCTCGATCCGCTGGTTCACACGCTGCTGCTCTGCATGCCAAAAGCAAAGATTGAGAATCCCAACCCAGAGCAGAATCCACCGAGCAGGATGCCAAAAGACAGCCTAGAATGTTCTCATCCACTGTGCGGGGTCAGTTCTGAATTCCACCAGGAGGCGCTCAACTAAAGGTGACTTAAAGTCTGAGGGCTGACTGGTGGGAGCCGGCAGCCATCATGAGACCCAGCCGAGAATGGGCACTCAGGGACTCACCAGGAAGTAACAGTCCTGATTCTGCTGAGCTCAAGGAGTACTGAGTGCTTCATGTGCATGGTCTCACTCCCAGCCATCCTGGCTATTTTACCCACTTTACCACGAAGACACTGATGCTCAGAAAGATCAGGATCTGTCCTAGGTCTCACCATTTATTGGTGACAGAAGCTGTGTTCAAAACTAAGTATTTCTCAGGCTTTTAGTCACTTGCTGGACAAGAACAGCAATGATCCTATTTCAACTACTGCTACAACTCACCCTTTCACTGTTTGAGGTTTTTCAACTGTTTTACTTTGATGGATTTAAAACAAAACCTCTTCAGCCAGGTGCGGTGGCTCACACCTGCAATCCCAACACTGTGGGAGGCTGAGGCAGGCAGATGGCTTGAGCCCAGGAGTTCAAGAGCAGCCTGGGCAACACAGTGAGACCCCATTTCTACAAAACAAAACATCTTCCACTTTGAAAGCTGTCATGGCAAACATTTTCTACGCTGAGCTTATAAAGTGGCCTTCCATTTCTCTTCTGCTTCAGGGAACCACCTCATCACAGAGCCCTAAGCACCTGCCCTGTGCTCTAGGCAACTGGCATGGCGGCCCCTGTTGCTCGTGGACCACATAAAATAGAGCACATGTGAACAGACATCAAGAGGCTTTATTCAAGGACATGCAAAACAAGCCACCAAGATAAGACATAAAATTAAAAATCTTGAGAAATGAAGGATTTAAACTACTTTCACAAATTTGTGTTTGCCATGTTTTCTTACAAAAGGAAATGAAACTAAGTTATTCTGAAGCAGAGACTTAAAAGCCTATGCAGTGGTTCAGTGCAGACAACAACACAGGGAGGAGGGAAGGACGGGAGGGCAACGCTGAGGACCAGAGCCCAGCCAGCACCCAGGACGAGGGCCCAGGAACACTCAGAACCAGAGCCCAGCCGGCACCCGGACGAGGGCCCAGCTGGCACTTCAGAGCAGCAGAACATCCGACCCATGCAGCCAGTGAGCAGAACCCGAGAACTCTCGCAGCAGAAGTTAGCATCGGAAGCCATCTCCAACTAAGGGGCACAGGCAGCTGAGACGCCGGGTGGGCCCCGGTCTCAGGCTGTGACTAGGCTCCACGAAAGCTGTCGAATGTGGAAATGACGGGGCGAGAGAGCCACCTGATCTACAGCGGTGACTCCAGACACCGCCGTGGGTGCCTGCTGGACACACACCTCTGCCTGGGCACAAATGATCATAGGACAGAGAACAGACACGACTCTGTTCTCCACCTAACCCTCAACTCACATGGAGAGGCCGAGAGGATGACCTACGGAGAAAGCAAGCACCAACCCTCCAAAGATGAGTTTAAACAACTTCCAAATGTCCCAGGGCCAAACCTGCTAAATGTGCATCTAACACGTCTGCACTGAACGCTCAGCAAGTGAGAAGCCCACCCTGGGCACCGCAGGAACCCCAGCCTCCAGGGGCTCCCGCTCCAGCTCACCACATGAACAAGGCTGGGCGCGCTGCTTCCCCTCAGCGCCCCGCTGAGCCCAAGATCTTGACCCAGAGCTCGCTACCTGTGGAGTCAAGTCCTCAACCACTCCCATTCACGCCACAGTATCCGGCTGTTTTCCACAGCAGGGAGAGGAGGAACTCCATCAGAATATCTGACGTACATTTGAACAAGAACAAGTTTTTGTCTCCTTCCCACCCAGAGTGCAGCCTCACCACGTGACACTCTGCCGCCATGGGTAGGCATCCCTTTTACAATTCAAAGTAATTATCATCAAGTGCAGGTTAGAAAAGCTGATACTAGTTTTCTAATTTTTATGAATTTTCTCAAGGAAAAGTATTTCAACAACAGCCAGGTAAAAAGAATTAAGTAATTTCTTCTGCTTTCTACTTATTAGGAAAAAACTGACAGATTTCTTTTAAACTCCAGTACTTGTTCCCTAAGAACATTTTCTCCCATGGACATTTATGCTCCTACATAACACACAAGGACCACGGCCAAAAAAAGAAGAAACTGGTTTGATGTAATGTACTTACAAAAAGAGGAGCTGCTCAGAGCTTCAGCAGGAGGAAAAGCAGGCCCCCCAAAACCCCCCAGGCCAGGGCAGCCCACAGCCTACTTCCCTTGCCATCAGGGTCTGTCCCGGGTGCCCCCGCACATCCAGACTGCATTTCCCAAGCCCCTTCTGTGCATACACAGCCCTGTGGCCGGACTCCATCAATGGACTCTAACAGGCGAGAGGTGTGTCACTTCCAGGAGACAGGTTTTAAAAACAGGATGCACCTTTTCATGTCTCTCCCCTTCCCAGACTGAGGACCCCAAGGCCATAGGGTGAGCACATGATAAAAGGCTCAGGCATCAGAGGCACCCAGTGCAGTTGTGGGAGGACCAGAATCGCCCACACTGCACCCTGAACATAAGCAAGATGCACCCTCCCACTGTGCTAATCCCAAGTCCAGGGGACCCTCTACTGCCATGGATCATGTCACCCAATCAATACAATCAGCATTCAGACTAATCAAACATTTACTAAAGGTATATTTCTACTGCTTGCAGGTTTGAGGGGCTTTTTATTTTATTTTTATACATGGGGTCTATGCTGCCCAGACTGGTCTCAAATTCCTGGTCTCAGATGATCCTCCCACCTCAGTCTCCCGAGTTGCTGGGATTACAGGCCTAAGCCACTCTACCACGCTAAAGATTAAAAAGTCATAAAAACATGATCTAACAAAAAATATCCAGGGGTAAAAATAAATAGGCATTAAAAATTTCTTCCTAATATCTAATGAAGTAAGCAAAACAGAATATAAAACCAACTATCCAAATAACCACTGCACCAGAGAAACGGGACTAACCTAATGTAACAAACTTTAAAACCTCGTTGCTAAAGAAAGAAAGAAGCTTCTAGCTTCGGGGAATTGGCTTTGAAAGGCTCCAGATCTAACTCCTCACGCTGCTCTCCCCAAGGAGCCATGCTTGTGCTCCGACAGAGATCAGCGACTTCCACCTGACAGTCCCAAATCAGAGGGTGAGCAGGTCAAGGATGGGTATGTCTTCTTCCTCCTTCCTAGAAGCTACAGAAATGACTACTAGTGAGAGAGGGAAGCAGTGTCAGCACTGACTCCACAGAAGTCAGCACTCAGCAACGGCACAGGATGCGGGGCTCCTAGGCAACATGTTTGGGTGAAAAGCTGCCCAGGGCCCTTCCTATGCTCGGAGGACGCCGCGCACTGCATCCTGGTCTCAAACGTCATTTTTCAATTCATGGAGAAACGGCTGATTCTAGGCTGGGACAGGCACTCACAATGAGCCCAGAGAAGCATTTCGTAGGGCTGTGCAAGTAAAAAGTGCTCAGGCCGGGCATGGTGGCTCACATCTGTAATCCCAGCACTTTGGGAGGCCAAGGCAGGTGGATCACCTGAGGTCAGGAGTTCAAGACCAGCCTGGTCAACATGGTGTAACCCCGTCTCTAATATAAATACAAAAAATTAGCCGGGTGTGGTGGCACGGCCTGTAATCCCAGCTACTTGAGAGGCTGAGGCAGGGGAATTGCTTGAACCCAGGAGGCGGAGGTTACACTAAGAGATCACCCCACTGCACTCCAGCCTGGGCAACAAGAGCAAAACTCTGTCTCAAAAGGAAAAAAAAAAAAAAAAACACTAATGATGAAACACCTACAGTGAAGAGGGAACGGAGGGAACGTCAAGGGGCACGGGAGCCAACTGACGGGCTGCCAATGGCCAAAGCTGGAAGGATGTGAGCACCAGAATGAAGCAGAATTAGATTCTAACCCAGAGTGTAAAATACATCTCCACGAGCACACACTGATGGAAACGGATGAGTGAATAAATGGGAAAGAAGAGACGAGCCTCCTGGGTACACTGACAACAGTGTCTGTGATGCTCCATCCTCAAGAAGGCGGCACACAACTCCCCACTCCTTAACTGGGTGATGGGCACAGCTGCTTCCTTCCAAAGTGCAGGATGAAAGCGGAGTCACTTGACTGTGGAAAACGCTGAAGAGCACACCTCAGCCAGGTGACCCGCGTCAGCATCAAGCACTGAGTCCTGCTGACCGTGCTGGCCTGGACAGGATGTGATGAGAAGGACTTCACCTCCGTGTCCTTCCTCCCCAAAACCCGCGACCCCAGTCTAGTCAGGAGACAAATTCCAACAGAGGCACATCCTACAAAATAACCGACCCAACGCTCCTCAAAAAGTCACCAAAAACAAGGAAGTGTGAGAAACGGTCACAGATCAGAGGAGCCCAGGGAGGCTGGGCAACGGAGCTCCTGCAGACCCCCAGACATGGAAACATACAGTGGGTACCATGAGGAACAGTGTTCGGACACACTGTAGAATTTGGGGGAAAAGAAAATAATCTTGAGAGACACAAACAACACTAACTCAAGAAATTCTACATTTATCGAAGTTTGTTTTTTTTTTTGTTTGTTTTTTTTTGAGGACTCTCACTCTGTCCCCCAGGCTGGAGTGCAGTGGCGCTATCTCGGCTCACTGCAGGCTCCGCCTCCTGGGTTCAAGCGATTCTCCTGCCCCAACCTCCTGAGTAGCTGAGACTACAGGCACCCGCCACCACACCTGGCTAATTTTAGTATTTTTAGTAGAGACGGGGCTTTGACTCATTAGCCAGGCTGGTCTCGAACTCCTGACTTCAGATGATCCACCCTCCTCGGCCTCCCAAAGTGCTGGGATTACAGGCCTGAGCACCGCGCCTGGCAGTTCTATATTTATTAAAATCATTGAATTTATTATTAAAAACCTAGGCTTCACTGGCAAATTCTATCAAATTTTTTTAAAAGAAATAAAACTAATCTCACAGAAACATTTCCAGAAAATAGACAACGAGGGGCAGCTTCCCAGCTCTGTTGCTGAGGTCAGCATTATCCTCATAACAAAAGAAAGACATGGCAAAAAAAGAAAACTGCAGACTAACATGTCCCACAAACACAGATGCAAAAACTCTTCATTAAATATTAGAAAACTGATCAGTATAGCAAAAGCACAATACACGTAGATGAAGTCAGGTTTATGACAATAGAAATGCAAGGTTTGGTTAGCATTCAAAATCGACGTAATTCACTTTAACAAAAGAATCAAGAAGGATCACCATACCATCATCCCGGGAGATACAGAAAAGGCATGTGAAAATCCAATGTCCATTCGTTCATGCGAAAAAACTCCCAAGAAACAAAGAATAGAAGGAAACTTCTTCAACTTAAGAGAATCTGGGAAAAACATACTGGTAACATCAGACTTAATGGTGAAATGCTGGACGCTTTCACTCAAAGATCAGGAATAAGGCAAAAATATTTTTATAAAGAAAATACATTGAAATAAAGATCATGGCCAGCACAGTAAGGTAAGAGAAGGGACAGAAATTCTACGGGAAGAAGCAAAACTCTATTTAAAGGTAACATAATTATGCATATTTTAAAAAAATCCTACAGAAAATCTAAAACAAGTTCATTTAGAAATGACACAGGATAAAGGTCAGTAAAGAAAAATCTATTGCACTGTTACACTCTTCCAATGAACAACTAGACACTGAAATTTAAAATACAATGCCATTTATGATAGCATCCATAAGTATGAACATGATAGCATCTGTAAGTATGAAGTACTCACAGATAAATGTAACAAAATATGTACAGGAGCTGAACACTGAAAACTGTATAACACTGCTAAGAGAAATTAAAGACCTCCATAAATGGAGAGACATACCACGTTCATGAATCAGAATACTCAATACTGTTACGTCGGCAGTTCCCCCAAATTGATCTACAGATTCAATGCAATGCCAATCAATGAGTTATGAGTTATTCTAAAACTACAGAAGTGCTCCAAATTATTAGAGTGTGCATAATCATGACAACATTTAAATTTATGTTTCTCATTAGTTTGGTTATTAGATTGTATCTCTAAAGCATACGATTATGTGAGTAATTCCCAAAGTTGTATGCATGTAAACTGTATCATACGATTATGTAAATAATTCCCGAAGTTGTAGGTATGTAAACTGTATGTTTTCTTTGGCTAGTACTCAGCCCTAGCATGTAGAGGGTGTCACAATTAGGTCACCAAAAGTATGCAGCTGGCCGGGTGCGGTGGCTCACACCTGTAATCCCAACACTTTGAGAGGCCAAGGCGGGCGGATCACGAGGTCAGGAGATCGAGACCATCCTGGCTAACACATTGAAACCCCTGAAACCCCATCTCTACTAAAAATACAAAAAATTAGCCGGGCATGGTGGCGGGTGCCTGTAGTCCCAGCTAGTCAGGAGGCTGAGGCAGGAGAATGGCGTGAACCCAGGAGGCGGAGGTTGCAGTGAGCCGAGATCGCGCCACTGCACTCCAGCCTGGACAACAGAGCGAAACCCCGTCTCAAAAAACAAAACAAAACATAAGTACGCAGCTGTGCAAGGTAGTATAGACCAGTCAGGAGGAGAAATCACACGTACACGAAATTAAACGAAAGCAAACAAAATTCAATATTAAATAAGAAAAGAATTAAACAAAACCTTAGCTGAGACCAAACCATTTCTTCACAATTCATGCAGCTCTCCCTTGAGTTTGTCAGATTCTAAAGCCTATGAAATGCTATAATTTTTCACTGGAATGACCCAAAACTGAAAAAACTGGTTTACCCTGGCCAAGACCTCTCCTGCTCCCATGCCAGAACCGAGATGCCCAAAACCAGGCCTAGCTCTACATAACACCCCAACAGCCTTTCCACAAGTATCTATCAATAAAATAGATAAAAGACCCTCTAGGAAATAAAATAAAAGACACTCTAGGAAATAAAACAGAGAATCAGCAACCGGCATGCTAGAGGGAATTAAAATCATTCCTTAATCAAATATTTCAATTATCCACGGGTCAACAGTCAGTTCTGAGGAAAAGAAAAATTTCTCCTCCACTGAGTCTCACATGACACATCTCTGGAAGACATACTTTAAAAGAAATCACACTTTTAAAAATTTCCAGAACTAGTCTTATACAGAAGCCTATGGTTTATAATTGTTGTAAAATTGTAGAAACATGCTAGTTCTTTAATTGTTTAATGTTCTTAAAGATAAACATCTGTGACTTTAAAAAGCAGATTTTAAAATCTATTTTTTAATTAAAATAAACTAAAATAAAATTAGCTTGTTTTTATTTTTAAAAATAATTTTTCGAGTCAGTATGTTCACTTAATGAAAACAAAGCAGCAAATCCTGAGCTGTGAGCTGTGGTCTGAGCTGCCCAGTAACCAACTCCACAGGTGTGCTGGGCACACAGAGCCCTGTCACCCGCCCTGGGTCCTGGATGTGCGCAACCGCGCGGGCCTGCACCCCCTGACGGGCAACACTCCATGCTCTGCTGCATCCTGTTTACACCACTATCTCTGTCCAGCTTCAAAGTACAGACAAAGGATGTTAACATTTACCGGTATAAATGTGAGCATGTGCGTGCCCTGGATCCCTGCAGGCCATGTGACATAACGAATGCCCCAACTGAACTGTCCACACTAGCATTCAAAGGACAGGCCCAAACAACTTTAAAGTTAAAACCTCGGGTCATTACACCAAAATTACAATGAAGCAAAATCCAAACTGATGGCGCACCTGCAGGAAGAAAATAAGCCCCTACCTACAAATCTTAAGAGACCATTTTTCTTGTCCCCAAGTCGATGACAGCTGTTGGATGAGGCCCATCCAGGTGACTCGCATTTTTATTACAATGATTCAACTTTAGCTTCAAATAAAAGGGGCTTTCTTTTTCTTTTCTTTGTTCTAGAAGTTATTTAAAGAATCTCATTCAGGCGTAGAACCCAAAAATCTGGATCCAAAATGCCAAATGAGGCAAGAAGTACTCCACTGCCTTCTTGTGTTCCAGAGTAAAAGGAAAGAATAATCAGCTCTCAGCAGTGACAGTACAGACCAGTCAGTTTTAAGGAGAAATAACCAACAGGTGGGGTGGATTTCAACCCACAGAGAGGGGGCCTTAGTGACACCCCTGCTGCTGCAAGGCTGTGCCCACCCTTGAGGGTTGAGCTTACTCTGAGCAGATGCAGCCACTCTAAACAGAAGGGCAAGCGATACTGCAGGGGGCAGCTCGCACTCTCTCGGGGGCCTCGTCACGACTCAAAGCCCCTTTAAGGTGTCTGCATCTGTGCTGTAAGATTACACTCGGACTTCCCAGCTAATCCCTCACAGCAAGGAGGGAGCCCTGGGAACCCTGGGCTATTTTAACAGCATATGATTTGGACGTAATACTGTCTGTGACTTACATACTTCTAATCGTCATTTAAAATATTTGAGTCCCGGCTGGGGGCAGTGGCTCACACCTGTAATCCCAGCACTTCGGGAGGCCGAGGCGGGTGGATCATGAAGTCAGGAGTTTGAGATCAGACTGACCAACATGGTGAAACCCCATCACTAATTTAAAAAAAAAAAAAAAATTAGCCAGGAGTGGTGGCGGGCACCCCTAGACCCAGCTACTCAGGAGGCTGAGGCAGGAGAATCACTTGAACCTGGGAGGCAGAGGTTGCAGTGAGCCAAGATCATGCCATTGCACTCCAGCCTGGGTGACAGAGTGAGACTCCATCTCAAAATATCTGAGTCCCAAAATAAATAATCCATAGAAGCACCTTATTATTCTCAATGCTAACCAATTTTTAACTTTGGAGACTTTTCCTTTTCAATGTTCCACTGCCCAATTTTAGACAGACAATTCTCATTCACTCATATGTGTTTACACATTAGTAACTTTCTTATTTAAACATTCTTTTTTTCATTGACACACTGGGATTAGTTCTTATCTGCTATTTCTCCCCAACAATTTTCTGTCAACAGCTTTCAACTGTTGGCAATTTTTATTTCTAATTTTCAGGACTTATATAGAAAGATACCAGCCTGGCCAATATGGCAAAACCTCATCTCTATCAAAAAATACAAAAATTAGCCAAGCATGGTAGTGTACACCTATAGTTCCAGCTACTCGGGAGGCTGAGGTGGGAGAATCACTTCAATCCAAGAGGCAGAGGTTGCAATGAGCCGAGATTGCACCACTGTACTCCAGCCTGCATGACAGAGTGAGACTGCCTTTTAAAAAGAACTTACATGGAAAGAAATGCCAGACTTAATAACATCTTTTTTTTTTTTGAGTTAGGGTCTCGCTCAGCCTGGAGCGCAGTGACAGAGTCACAGCGCACCATAGTCTCACCCTCCCAGGCTCAAACAATCCTCCCACCTCAGCCTCCTAAGGGATTATAGGCGGGTGCCACTGTGCCCAGCTAATTTTTTTTATTTTTTTGTAGAGATGGGGGTCTCACTATGTTACCCACACTGGTCTGGAACTCTTGGATTCAAGTGATCCTTCCATCTTGGCCTTCCAAAGTGCTGGAATTACAGGTGTGGGCCATCGCACCCAGCCTCCTTCTTTAAAAGTCATTCAAATACACCATATTTAAAACTTTACTATGAAAGGAAATCACTCCACTAGGCGTGGTGGCTCACGCCTGTAATCCCAGCACTTTGGAGGCTGAGGCAGGCAGATCACCTAAGGTCAAGAGTTCAAGACAAGCCTCGCTAATGTGGTGAAACCCTATTTCTTCTAAAATTACAAAAATTAGCCGGGAGGTGTAGTGCATGCCTGTAATCCCACCTACTTGGGAGGATGAGGCAGGAGAATTGCTTGAGCCTGGGAGGCAGAGGTTGCAGTGAGCCAAGATCGAGCCACTGCACTCCAGCCTGGGTGGCAGAGCGGAGTCTCAAAAAAAAGGAAACCATTCTTACATTTTCTTGTAATTTTGAATAGAATATATTTGAAATAGGATTTTAAATAGAATATTTTTTATCCTATTTAAAACTATGAGAAAATAGAAGAACAATTCTTCTATTAATCTTAATTTTTACAAACGATGGTTTTATTAGCAATATTAATAATCCCCATGCTGATACACAATAAATATATTCTACAATAGGTTGATTTTGCCTTGCCAATACGGTTCTTTCAAACCGGAAGATCTCACACATCTGGGTTAAGTGGACTGTGCATCTGAGTCAGTATTAGGGAACTTTCTTCTTATTTCACCGCTTGTTGACACGCAGACAGACAACCACCACAGGTCCGTGAATGACAACACCTGCCCCCAGCAGAGGGAAGCATGGGGGATTTCTGCCACGGCAGATCTGTGACTAACATCCACCCCAGCGGATGTGTTTTCCTGAGCACAGACACTGTCACCCTCAGAAAGCAGGAGGACCCTGGGCCGAAGCAGCCCCAGAGGAGCTCCAGGTCCTCTTCCTCTTACCTTAAACTAGAAACTCAGATGGAAATGAATGCGTGACTTGGCCAAGGTCACCTCAGTGTCTGTCAGGGCAACTGTGACAGCCAGAGGCCCAAGCTCCGCCCTGTGCAGATGGAATCCAAGCAAGGTACCCTCAAGGCTAACCCACGACAGAAACCACACTCTCGCCTTTGGAGTTCTTCACTCAGGAACTTCACTCCCCATCACACATTGTCAGTGGTGGAATCTAACGACCAATTTTGTCAACACTTTTCCCAAGTGGTGACAATGACCTGCCTGGCACTGGCACAACGTGACAAGTGACACGTGATGGGCAGCCGTCCGCCAGCACGCAAGGCTCCAGGGGCAGGAGAGGTTCGTTCATCCTTGTGTTTAATTCCTTAGAACAATGGTTCTCAATGCAGGTGCCCAGGGGTGCTTTGAGATCCCGTGGGACATCTGCAGTGGTCAAGATTCAGAGAGTACTGGAATTTGGCAGGCAGAGGTAAGGGAGGTTGAGACGTCCTTCAATGAGCGAGACAGTCTCACCCAACAAAAACTCTCCACACACAAAACTTACAATGAACCAGAACTTCATGAGTGGAAAACATGCTTCTAACTCTCTGAACCCAGAATCTTACTCTATTCAACATTTACACACAAAACATTTTTGCACGGTCTTACTATGACTTGAATTTTCCATGAATTCAACTATTATGTAAGTCTAGAAAAAATTATACTTTGCTTTATGTGAAAGTTCATTAGGAACTGCTCACCATTCTGTAATATTCCATCACCAGCTGGGGGCTGAACTCCCAGTGTCACACCTGGGTCCATCTGCAGGGACCGCCCCCAGTCACCAGGACGCAACACACCAGGTGGGACATCCCGCTTTTTCACGGCCAACCATGACCACATTGAAATGTGTTGTCTTATTACACAATACTATCACATTCATTCTCTATAGCTAGGGCAGTCTATTAATTATAAGTTATAAATTACATTTTCTTTTTTTTTTTGAGACATAAATTATATTTTCTAAAAACTGCATTTTAGGGTAAGAGGACATTATCCCAAAAAACTATCCTAAAAAAAAAGGCATTGGGTACAACAGCTTTGCACACCTGACCTTGGAGCCCAACAGCGTCCCTGCACAGAGGACACGGTAGACAAACTCCTGCTGGGGGGAAACACGTGAGTGACAGCATTTGTGCAGGGCGAAGGCCCCGTCTCAGAGTAACACATGAACGATCCCCAGCTTCCGCCTGCGAACTGAGATGCCAACTCCACCAGCAGCAGCAGAGCTCGGAAGACGGCCGGGTACCGTTTCCAAAACCCCAGGCACATCCGAGAGTTCAGAGGCACCACTGCTTCAGCCAGCACAGCAGCCATCATCTGGAGCTGCCCCCAGACTTCCCACACTCCCTGGAGAGGTCCACAAAGCACCTAACCCAGCGCCAACCACCAGCACACATGTGCAAGGTGGCACCCGCAGCACACACGGGCAGGGTGGCACCCGCAGCACACATGGGCAGCAAGGTCACCACGGTCCTTCCAGGCTTGCTGCGGCTCTCATTCCTCGGCGTCCACATGTCCTCCCCGGCCCCCCCGCTGCCGTCCCCCCCGCTGCCGTCCCACCATTCTCTCTCCTCCCAGACACACCGGGCAGAAGGCTACGGCCAGGCCAGGGAAGCTGAAGTGAGTAGCGCTCAGTCAAAAGGCCCCTCGTCAAGCACAAAGCCATGCCATGTCCACTGCCTTAAGCAGGACTTCTTTCTGGCCAGGTGTGGGGAAGGCTAGCGACACCAGAGCCTGAGCTTCAGCGCGAGTTGTCAGCTGTAATATCTGGCAGGAAGCCTTGGATGAGTGGACACCAAGCAGGTCCGAGACTTTCTAAGACATCATAAAGCTTCTACTCAAACAGTTCGCAAACTACCACACAGCTTTCTAAGATTAGACTCATTAGACTCTACTTTTTAAAAATAAGCAAAATAAAAACTGCAGATTTGAATGAAAAGTTTGATATATTCGTGTGAAATGTATAAACACCACATACGAAGAAAAACATATCTAAAGACTAGCCAGGCGGAGCAGGAAAAAGGAAAGAAGCACACGCACATCTTCTAAGATCTGCTGGGTTAGTTCCAAAGCAAAGGTGCATGGGTCGGCTTTATGTGCAAAGGAAACGTGAGGATGACTTCAGGTCATCCTGGCAGGATGCCATGTGTTCGCTTTTGGTCTAACTAAAGTCAGCTTTGGTTAGAAACCGCCGAGACTGCTGAGGCAGACACCGCCCATCTCCAGCAAACTGAGCCACTAAGCTGCGGGCCTGGGCGAGGAGGTGACACGCTTCTCCCCAGGTGACCTGAAGGCCCCGGCACCCTGGTCTGTTCTTACCATCGCACTTTGTTGCACGTCTGGGTTGCCCCGAGAGGGGAGCCGGCCACCATGGGAACCTGGATGGGGCTGTGCTGCTTGTTCGTGACCAGATCCAGCTTTTCTTCTAAGGATTTACAAGTAGCCTCCAGGGCTTGCAATTTGGCTTCAATGCTATCCAACCGCAAGCAGATTGTCTGGTTGATGGAATACAGGAATGACTGGAAGTGAAAAAAGACCGGCTTTAGGAAGGGTCTCCTGAATTGTAAGAAGACAACCCCAAGAAACACCAAACAGCTATTTCCTGATCTCAACTCCATCTAGTCAGACAGAACAATCCCCACACTGGAACTAGCTCGTGAGCTATAAGCCAGAAACATGTGAGTAATGAGTTCACATTTTACACACGAGTCACACGTCCTGTTTCAAATGTGATGATTTAATCGTGGTTTCACTTCTATGTGCGGTTGCAATTCTTTGTTAAGCCCATTTAATTTTAAAAAAGGATATACTTTAATATGTTATTATTAATCAGTAAATTTACACATAAAACTAGTCAAATCTTCTCAACAATAAAAACAGATTACACCTAACATCAAAACAGCATAAAAGCCACAGGCCATGCACATTCACCTCACACCCTGCTGCCTAATCGGAAAAGGTGATTGGATCCCCTGTGGCCCTGACTTGGGATTTGGTCCGGAGGCTCCTGTGGGGCTCTTGAGCAGCAAGCTTGCCACCTAGTGGTTGGCAAAGCCGGACTCCACATCTGACCTTTCCGGCTGAGTCTCCTCCAGATTCCTAACTCCAAGTAACCACAGTGAGCCGTGACGTGCCACACTCCAAACCCAAGAAACAGAGAAACACACAAACCAGAAAGAGAAGAACTTCACTTCCCCAGCTGCCGTCCCAGCCAGGAGCCACCATGAGCACACGTGGAAACGTGTTAATCACGCAGAATTGCACTGTGCAAAACAGAGACCCTCTACCAGGTCTCACCAGCAGACAGGACACTCCTTCGGGTCTAGGGAGGGACAGGTTGGGGGAGCGCGCACCAGCCCTGCTTAGTAGTCAGGAAGGCTGGCACCTGCCTTAAGAATCAATAGCTGAAAATAGCACAGAATTCGTGTTTCGTCTTTCTCTCTCCTTTCCTGCCCATGACCTAAACAGTGTAGGGCCCAAAATGCACACATCAGAAGGAAGGGGGAGGTAGGCTTGGGATAGCAGGGGCGGCACTGCGGCAGCCACTGAGAGCTGGCCGTGGAGCTTGCAGCACAGGGGAGCGGGAGGCCGGCCCACATTCACAGGGCGGCAGGAGGCCGGCCCACATTGGAGCTGGAACAGCCTTCCCACTAACTGCAGCTGACCTACAACACTGCTTACGCCCACTCTCCTTTCTGATCTCAAGGGAATCTGCAGAATATCAAAATTACAGTGATATCATACATCATGTAGCTGGCATGGAAACCTGGTGTACATAGTGGCAGGGACAGCGCTGCAGGAGGGAAAATCCACATATTGTCCAACAACTCACCTTTTCTCAGGTCACCACCTCTCTCCTGGCAAGATTCACCACTGGGCGCTGATATAGACAGGAGCTAAAGAAACCAACTGAAACTCACCCTCCCTGACTGACTACTCTCTGTTGAAGGTGCGTGTGAGAGAGGGAAGGAGCCACGGCATCAGGTGGACCCAACCCAGGTGATGACACTCAATCAGCTTATTTACAAAGGAGGCACGGTCCATGGCATGACAAACATGCGTCGTCTTGAAAAGCAACAATAGATGGCTGAATCCCTGAATGGCCACGGATAACCCCGCTATTTTCAACAACTGGAGAACATCAAATGTTTGGCTCTCAAATTCTTTAAACAGTACACCCATATTATTTTAATTCTGAATTACAAATGATTCTGCCTGGGGTTTTGGGGAAAATCACTCTTATATACCAATAACACAACCTACAGCCACGCACACGACTCTACGCAACTCGCATTCAACCAGGGACCCAACCTCTTCTCAACAGTGGGACAAGGACAAAGGCAGGACCACTTCCATGCCCACTTTATCTATTTCTGTGCTATGTGGAATAGATGTGTCTTCTGATAAAATCACAAGTGCGTTTTACTTAGGGAATGATAACACAGTGTTCACTAACAGAGCCACATCCTATCCATTGGCTGGAAATAGGCATTTTACAGTGAATTTATTTGTAAGTTTTTCATACACATTTACACTGCTTCTCCTTGTTAACAAAACAAATTAAATATTACCAAACAGACACCCTGTGTAAGTAGAGGAATTCCATGAAAAGTGACTTTGGTTTTGTGTTGCTCTCGTAACCTTCTCACATGTGCCAATATTTACCTCCGTGACTCTGCAAACACTGGAACCAGCCAAGCAAATTCAAAGATCCAAAAATAATCAACTGAAGGAGCAATTCCCAAGAACCCCATCTAGTGAACTTCAGAATCTAAGTGACGTAAATGGCAGACACAGAAGTCATTCATCACTGGAAGAAAGTTCACTTTCCTTCCATCCAAGATGGGCCTGCAGGTGTGTGGGAACATGCCTCCTTCGGCAGCATCTCAAAGTAAACAATTCTTACTCTTCTTGCTCTTCAAGAGAAAAAATGGCTCACACTCTTCTGTAGCGGGCTGCCTGGTGATATGGCCACATCCTAAACTGATACATCCACATCCTAACCGCCAGAACCTATCCATGTGGTCTCTTTGGAAACTGTGCAGATGTAATTTAGAAACTCTTTGGGTCTGTGTAGATGTCATTTAGTCAATGAGATCAACCTGGATTAGGGTGGGCCTTAAATCCAATGACAAGTCCTTACTAGAGGAGAGAAGGGGAAACAGCCACAGACACACAGAGGCGGCAGCAACATGAAGAGGAAGGCAGAGCTGGAAGGAGCCCCACAAGCTGAGGCAGGCCCGGAGCCACCAGAAGCTGGAAGAGGCAGGAAGGATCCACCTTCTAGAACTTTTGGAGGGAGCGAGACCCTGCCTGCATCTTGGTTTTGGATCTCTGGCCTCCACAGCTGAGAGGCTACATTTTTAAGCCATCCCACTGATGGCGATTTGTTACAGCAGCCCTTGAAATCTGCAGTGCACTACACATAAGAGAACACTGCAGTGCACTACACATCACAGAACAGAGCCAGATTTTTACCTTTATAGACGGATCCTGGCAATTGATTTCTAGTCGCTGGCGTTTCAAAGCAGGTTCGTCTTCATCTGTCACTACATGATTCTCCAAAACAACTGAAATCAGTGACAGAGAAAAAAAATGTTTAACATGAAAAGTTTTACAGAATTATTTTAACATTAAGATAGTAAACAGTGCTGACACCTTAAGGATGAATGAGAAATAGCAGAACCTATTTCATATTTTACCTTTTTAAACTGATTCTCAGTCAGGCAAAAAAATAGGATAACTCCTTAATCCCAAGAAAAACCCAGACACTGGGTAATTAATGTGCCACGGAGTCAGTCCTCACTCCAAATCTGCAAGCTTCTGACTTCTGACTCAATGCTCTGTGGGGCTGCCCCATTTGGTTTGGTAAAACCCCATCAATAATAATGATTTCTTCCCAACTTTAAAATAAAGTTTTATCTGTTGGTCACCTCATTCCAAAATCAAAGCCACTCTATCTGCAGGTCCACAACTAAAAGGGGTAAAAAAACACTGAATATCACATGTCATAAGTGCTGATAATCAAAACAGTCTCAACCTTAACACACTAAGTGACAGAACCCCAACCCTCCCAGGCACAGCTGAGACCAGCTGCCCCCATCACACAGCAAGCGTCAGGTGATCGTCACGGCTTCCCACAGGATAAGCAACTCGGCCTCAGCTCAGGGCGGCCACAGTGTGGTCCCAGCCTCCTTCCTTTTGTCTAAAACTGACTACAAAAACAATGTCAAAGAAAACCTCAAAATCAAAGACCAACATCGGCCACAACCGCCTCATCTCTGCAAATCACGTTTCTATCTGTCTGTGACCCTTCTGGTCCTTTTCCTTAGACCCAGTCAATTTTTAAAAATTTACATATTTGCAGTTACACATACAAGCTTAAGGTCAACAGTTCTTGTTAAAGATTGTACACTGTGCCATGAGTGTTTTTTCTTCTGATTTCCTTGCCTGAAATGACAGTGTGAACTGTCTAGTGCACTCCTACCATGCTCTACATGCTCACACATTGAGATAAACAAACAGCATACATGTGGGAGGTGAGAGACCATCTACCTCATCAACAGGTTGGTCTGCAGCCTTCCTCTTCACTGAGCAACAAATATGGACTCTGGGTTAATATTAATCGTTTTGTTTGTTTGTTGTTTTTGTTTTTTAAGAGATGAGGCCTTGCTATGTCACCCAGGCTGGACTCAAACTCCTGTACTCAAGGGACCCCCCCACCTCAGCCCAAATAGCCGGGACTATCCAGGTTAATAGCTTTAAGTTTTTAACAGTAATACCAGTGTGTGGTATTTACAAAAATGAATGCCAGTATATAAGAATAGATACTATATACATGCATACATATGAGCATGCTTACTGTAACACTTCTGGTAGAAAAAAAATCAGCAATCTGAATGCTGGCCACTGGGAATACCCTACAGCACATGCACACCTTGGCACGCCATCTGCTTTCAAGGGCACCCACACCACAGCCAAGCAGGATGACCTCACTGTGGCCAGATGACACCTGCCCTGCTCTGCTGGTGCTGTGCCCCAGCCCTTCCCATTCTACCAACCCTCCAGCCACCTCCACCAGGGAAATCTAACCACCTTCTGTCCAGCCCCACTCAAACGCCGCCTTGTTCGGGAAGCCATTCCTGGAAGGGCCTCAACTCACACCTGTTTATACTGTGACACCAACAAGGTCACAGCACCCATCCCATAGCAGACCACCCTCCCAGCACCTTACATACAAGGCTGCCCACAAATGTGGGTGAAGCACTCCTGGCTGGCATTCAGATGCTCCAGGTGCTAGAGGAAAGCCAAGTGCACAGGCCTCTCTGGTCCCTGCCTCCACCTCCACCAAAGCAACTCCCCTCAGACGTGTTACATAGATTGACATTCCGAAGAAGATCTTAACAGGGAAACAAAAAAGAGTATCCATGCCTTTAAGCCTGTACACACTAGATGATTCATCTCAAAACTCTAAAACTTAAAGATGCTGAATCGTCCCGCAGTCCTAACAGGAACCTCACAGGTCCTAGGCAAAAGCAGTCAAATCTGATCTACCTGGTGGGAAATTACCCAAAGCCAAGGACCACTGTCGGCTGATTCCGGTATTTGATTTTGACGTTATCTTTGACATTGTTTTTGTAGTCAGTTTTAGACAAAAGGAAGGAGGCTGGTACCACACTGTGGCCGCCCTGAGCTGAGGCCGAGTTGCTTAACCTGTGAGAAGCCGTGACAATCACCTGACGCTTGCTGTGTGATGGGGGCAGCTGGTCTCAGCTGTGCCTGGGAGGGTTGGGGTTCTGTCACTTAGTGTGCTAAGGTTGAGACTGTTTTGATTATCAGCACCTCTGACACACTGGTCACACACTGGTATTACTGTTAAAAACTTAAAGCTATTAACCTGGATAGTCCCAGCTACTCAGGGGCTGAGGTGGGGGGGGGGGGTCCCTTGAGTACAGCACACAGCTCTGCCTTCGCCCTCATGACTCCTCAGAGGCAGGGAGTGCGTCAACCATCTCCACCTAAGCCTATGCAGATGAATTCTCACTTAATGAAACTTTTAAAACTCCATGCCTACAAGTGCCTGTGATTAGTCAAAGGTTCTCAGGACCTCATTCTAAGGCTCTTTACTGTCATTGGAAACTGGTCATCGCACCAGGCCTGGAAGAACAGAGAGAGACTCTCATACTCATTACTCTAACCTTTTAGTTTGCTGAGAAGAAAACAAGTCCAGAAAGGTTACGGGACTTCTCTGGGGTCACAGAGCTAGTTTCATCATAACAGCAGAAAAGAGGCATGCAGTAACTCCAGTAGTGACTCCACAGGTAGTGGGACAGCAAGTGACATTTATTTTCTTCTTTGTACTTTGCTGCTTTTTGTATGTGTTGCTTTTTATAATTTTGTACGCATTACTGTTACAATTAGACAAAAGAACTCCTAGTTCATTTTAAAGATATCACAATCAGGCTGGGTGCGGTGGCTCACATCCATAATCCCAGCACTTTGGGAGGCCGAGGTGAGTGGATCACCTGAGGTCAGCAGTTCGAGACCAGCCTGGCCAACATGGTGAAACCCCCGTCTCTACTGAATATACAAAAATTAGCCGGGCATGGTGGCGGGCGCCTGTAATCCCAGCTACTTGGGAGGCTGAGGCAGGAGAATCGCTTGAATCCAGGAGACAAAGGTTGCAGTGAGCTGAGATCACGCCACTGCACTCCAGCCTGGCAACAGAGCAAAACTCTGTCTTAATTAAACAAATAAAGATATCACAATCAATCAACTGCAAGGACACGCCTGATGCAAGTCACAATTTTTGCATTCAGACAGGTAGAGTGAGCACAAGCCATGGTCGGTACACACCAAGTCAGATGATCCCAGAAGTCTTTCTTTTAAACAAAAATAAGGAAAAATTGGAAAGACATACACATCAACAATTTAAAAGCTGCTATAACCAGCAGAATTATGGAAAATTTTTATTTCTTCTACTTTCTTGACTATCCTGTTAAACTTTATTAGATGCATACTTTCGAGACGAGGAAAGTACCTTAAACCCACTATGAATGCAAATGTGTTTGACACATCAAGGTACCTGCAGCTGTGCACACTTTCTCCTGGGCCAGAGACTGCAGGCTTTGTACTGGGGCAGGCCTCAGAGCTCTGCGCACAGTAGGTTGTTTTGTTTTGTTTTGTTTGGTTTTTTGAGAAAGAGTCTCACTCTGTCGCCCAGGCTGGAGTACGGTGGCGCGGTCTCAGCTCACTGCAACCTCCACCTCCTGGGTTCATGCCATTCTCCTGCCTCAGCCTCCTGAGTACCTGGGACTACAGGCGCCCGCCACCACGCCCGGCTAATTTTTAGTATTTTTTTGTATTTTTAGTAGAGACAGGGTTTCACCGTGTTTGCCAGGCTGGTCTCGATCTCCTGACTTCGTGATGCGCCCGCCTCAGCCTCCCAAGGTGCTGAGATTACAGGTGTGAGCCACCACGCCTGCCCGAAACAGTAGGCTTTTAATAAATACTCAAGAAATCGTAGTTCTCAGGCATTTAAGGAACAGAGTTGGAACAAAATCAAGATTCGAAATTATTTCTCTAAGCCTTCTTTGGGCCACAGTCTACAAAGAGAGATTTATTGGGGAAGTAGGCTGTCAGAACTTTAATGGTTCTGAAATCACTGAAAATGATGTAACTGGAACACTTTTATTTTACAAGATGACACTGTATGTTTTCTAAAGAAACTGTCATTTGCCTTCTAAACTAGAAACAGGGATTTGTAAAATAATGTGCTGTGATTGTGTGGAAAACTAACCAACAGCACTCCTGAAACGCTGCCTTCGTGTTCCCCTGGGACTGCTCACCTCACCCCAAAACTATTTCTACTGCCCTCCCCTTCCACACTACAACTAGTCTCCAAAGGTAGTTTTCTCGACTAACAAAGCAAATAGATCATATGAACAGACATCAGACTTTCTTAGGAGATTTCTGAAAACTCTCTCTTCTGGGGGAATAAACTGTCAGCATTTCGATTCAAACATTCCTGAAAGAATAACCAGGCAACCGAAACACTCAGTGACTTAACTGTGGTGGGCTGGTCACTTCAAACTTAACGGAACAATAAAACATATACTACTTTATGGAAAAAAAAAAAAGAAGAAGAAATCTTTTTAAAACAGTAAGTGTGGACAAAGTGTTTTCACAGATGAAGAGATACAGTTCCTGAAATTCAGGGTTTCATTTCTCAAGGGTCTCCTAAACAAACAAACAGTTATGATTTCAAAGTAGACATGTGCCTTTAACATCATTTTTAAAAATTACCAGCCTTAGTAAAGGTGTAGAAAAAACTTCCTCTCAAGCACTTCGGTGGAAGAATTAGTAAAACATTTCTAGAAAACCTGTCAGTGTCTTAACAAAATTTTAAACACATGTAGCAACTCTACTTCTAGGAAGTTATCTATTTGCCAAGATATATATGCAAGGATCTTCCCTATAGGGTTGTGTATGAAGGAAAAATCAGACAGACTATGCCAGGAGCCCTCTGAAAGAGAAGAGTCAACTGTGCAGAGGGCACCTGTGAATGAATCCTGCGGAGCTGCTAAAAGAGCAGACTTTTTTTTTTTTTTTTTTTTTGACAGAGTCTCGCTCTGTCGCCCAGGCTGGAGTGCAGTGGCGCGATCTCGGCTCACTGCAACCTCCGCCTCCCGGGTTCATGCCATTCTCTTGCCTCAGCCTCTCCGAGTAGCTGGGACTACAGGTGCCCGCCACCACGCCCGGCTAATTTTTTGTATTTTTAGTAGAGACGGGGTTTCACCATGGTCTCGATCTCCTGATGTCGTGATCCGCCCGCCTCGGCCTCCCAAAGTGCTGGGATTACAAGCGTGAGCCACCACGCCCGGCCTAACAGACTTACACACATAACATGGCGACGCCGCACACAGGGGATTACACACACGACATGGTAAGGTTCCATGACACTGCACACAGGGGATTACACATACAACATGGTAAGGTTCCATGACACTGCACACAGGGGGTTACACATACAACATGGTTAAGGTTCCATGACGCCGCACACAGGGATGGCAGGGGAGAGTGTAGAAGAACACACGCACACCCCCGAGGAGCGGGAGTGGGGACAGCCCTCGAGACAAAGTGTCACAGGGGCCCCCTGCAGAAGGGAGGTGGTGTTGAGGCTGCAGGGGCGCGGGAAGGGAGGGGCCGACAGTGTTCACATCTCTAGGATTCAGACTTTTCATACGCAGCATGCATTACTTTTTCTTCTACTTAAAGAAAAGAAAATAACAGGAGCAGCTTTTGGGTTTTAAAGAATAAAGAGAATAACATTTCACCTACTGTCCCACAGCTCTGTACCTGGGTGGTCAGGGCTCAGGTCTTCCACTGCAATCTGAACCACATCCGCCAGGTCGTGTTCCGACATCATCCAGAGCACAGGAGAGTGGCCAGTCAACACGCAAGAGTTCAACTCACAGCGGGGCTGGCTTTTGGTCACCTACCAAACAGAAGCAAAGGACGAGGAGAGGACATTAACCATCGCTACACGCGAAATCATGAAAACCACGAGCCGTGCACGTGTATGCAAGAGGCCCTGAATGTCTGTGGAGTTTCACATGCAGGGTTCTTCTTGCCGCAAACTACCAAAAGGTTAGTTTCTTTGAAAATTAACAAAAAGCTGAAAACGCCACCCGCTGCCTCTTTCCTTAACCACTGGATGAGCCACCCAGGGCCTCTCCATTTCCACTGCGTTCCTCATGCCCTTCCAAAGCCACCTTCCCAACACTGGCTTGGAAACGTCAGCCCAAGTCTCCAGTGGGGCCTGATTGCCTACAGCAAACGCCCTGTCACTTCCTGCTCCCGAGGGGCCTCAGCCCTGCTACACTCACCACACCCCAGAAAGCAGCATCCCTTCCCACCCACACCACCGGTCTCCATGGTGATACGCCATCTCTCCTCCCAAATCTCTCCCAGCTGCACGCTTCCATCTAGACTACAATCCACACTCCGTTTCTGCTACCCCACAAGCCCGGCGGAGTGGCAGCACCTCTGTTCTGCTTCCTTTCTGCTCTCAGGTTCTGTCCTGAAGCTGAGCATCCTGCCACCATGACCAAGGAGGAACCATCTGTCCTGTCCACAATTGTGCTGTCCAGGGCGGGGCTGTCCCCGAGCCTCGCACAGTATCTGAAACACAGTCAGGGGCTTTCCCCCAGCTCCTGTGACGCTCTGATTAGACCTCAAGAGAACTTATTTTCCAAAGTAAAAATAAGGCTGCATCATTCTAACTATGGTCTATGGACACACAGATCCGAATACAGTACTGCAAAATAGGATGTCGTAGAAATGAGGAATGAATGTGACCATAATATTTTTTATCAGATTATACTTTATATTTTAATTATTGACCCATATATGGCATAAACTGTCTTCCCTGAACTACACTACACACTTCTTGAGGGCAGAAACCCTGTGCCCAGCTCTGTACAGGGTACAGCTCCTTTCATCAGGAAGAGTCCGTTCACTGTCCCTAACCACAACCCCCATCGCAGAAGGAAAAGTAAGGTTTTCAGGTCACATGGTTTCAACTCGAGTCTATTCACAACTTCTGTTCATGGATAAGTCCCAACAGGAATGAAATTACATAAGCAGGCCTCACACGTGTCCTTACATCCAATAAATAATGCAGTTCCTCCTCTCCTTTGTCTAGATTTAAATTTTACAGCTTAAATGGCAACTCTAGAATTTTTTTCTTTTTTTCCTTTTTTTTTTTTTTTTTTTGAGATGGAGTTTTGCTCTTGTTGCCCAGGCTGGAATGCAGTGGTGCAATCTCGGCTTACCTCAACCTCCACCTCCTGGGTTCAAGCAATTTTCCTGCCTCAGCCTCCTGAATAGCTGGGATTACAGGCATGCGCCACCACACCCAGCTAATTTTGTATTTTTAGTAGAGACGGGGGTTTCTCCATGTTGGTCGGGTTGGTCTTGAACTCCAGCACACGTGATCTGCCCGCCTCGACCTCCCAAGGTGCTGGGATTACAGGCGTGAGCCACCGTGCCTGGCCTCAGCTCTAGAATTTCTTGGGGATAACGATTTGTGGAAGAAGAAGCAAAGTACTGTCTTAAGTATTTCTTTATAGAGTAAAGGCAATATTTTTCATAAATGTGTGATCAAATACACGATCAATAAAATAGCAAAGGTGTTTTTATTCCCACATTACAACTTTACACAAGATTAGATGAACTGAGGAAACATCAATTAACTGTCCTTAACAAAAAAAAAGAGCTGATGATAAATAACTGGAGGGCGAGACACAAAGCCTCAGAGTGACCAGCGCTCAACCTCTAAAAAGTCCAGTTGGGAAAGACGGAATGAGACTGATGTTTAAGCTCCCTAAATCCTCCCATACAGACACACAGAGCTCCAAGGATAGCAAAACCAAAATCCAAGTCAACACCGATAACAGAACGAGGTGACAGGATATTCCTCAAGAACCCCAAAGAACCCCAACCCAAGCAGATGGGGACACTGGAAGCCACAAGGTCAGCATGGCACACGGGCATAGGATGGAGGAAGCAGAGGGAAGCAGGAGCTGGGCCAAGAGCAGCAGCTGCCGGATCCACCAGGAGACCCACACAGGGGCCTGCAGGGCTGACCCAGAGGCCACAGTGTTCTGGACCCCAAGCCCTCTCAAAATGCATTATCCAAAGCTCCCTTTTAGGCCAAATACATTGAAAAGAAACTGCCTGCAACCGAACACAAAATGTGCAGGACATGGAAACTACAGACAAAGGAACATGAAAGCTAATTAAAGGTGGGAGGGAAGAAGACAGCCTAGAGAGATGAGAAATAAGCTGCTGCATTTTTAAAACTTCCTAAAAACAACACAGGAAAGAACCCCAAAACACTGAAATTAGAGAAACGATTCTAAACCAAGCCTCCCTTCTGAGCATTCAGAAAAGCAAAAGTCATAAAAATGAGCAACAGAAAGTACTGAGGCCAAATATCACGCAAAAAAAATGTATTTCTTACAATAATAAGAAGCAAAATAACATCACTGCAGACAACAAAAACATTCTAGAAACGTGTCCCCCAAAAAGATGAAAACTAAAAAAAAAACTATATCCTTATAATTCAAAACAAACTGAAATACATTAAACACATAACATACCATTAACCAGAAACCAGCATTAGAAAAACTCAGAAACAAGGTGCTAGAACTCAGAATATATTAGAAACAAAAGAAAAAATAACTTCAGAAATGAAGACTAAACTAGAAGAACCTTAGAACAAACAAACACAATGGTGCCTTAAGAAAAACAAAATGACAAAATTTTCAAGAATAAAAAAGAAATGGAAGAGATGAAAAAAGCTCAAGAAAAAGCAGCACATAAGACAGGAAAAGAAGACCCAACATATGTATAATAAGAGATGCTAAAGACTAAAAACTGGCCAGGCACAGTGGCTCACACCTGTAATCCCAATACTTTGGGAGGCTAAGGCAGGAGGATCATTTGAGGTCGGTAGTTCAAGAGCAGCCTGGGCATGGACTGAGACCCTGACTCTATAAAATATTTTTTAAATTAACTGGGTACAGTGGCACGTGCCTGTGGTCCCTGCTACTCAGGAGGCTGAGGCGGAAAAATCACTTGAGTCTGGGAGGGCAAGGCTGTGGTGAGCTGTGATCGCACCACTATACTCCACCCTGGACAACAGAACAAGACCCTGTCTCGAAAAAAGAAAAACTAAAGCAATGAAATGGAATACTAAAAACTGTAATTCAAGAAAGCTCTCCAGAAAACAGGAGGGAGGGTGCTTGAAACTACTCATTAAAAGGATACACTACAACCTAGGGGAAAAAACAAAAACAAAACCACCAACACCAAGACACAACACCAAGATACAGCCCAATAAAAACACTATTTAAAGAAAAATTCTTTAGCCATCCAAGCAAAAGACTAGGTGACTTATAACAGAAAGAAAATTAGATTATCAAACTCCAACAGAAAAAAAAAAAGGATTAACATATTTAAGACCCACAAGGAAAGGACTGTGAGCCAAGAACTCTATATCCAGACAAAATTACTTTCAAGTATAAAGGCAGCATCCAGTCCTCAGAGAAGAGTATTCCCAAAAATCCCCTCCTGAAGGCACTGGCAACAAACAAGCTTCGGAAAACCAAACCACAGGAGAGGCATCAGGAAGGGCAGCTAGCGGAGCACCCTATGTCCACGCAGGACTGAGACAGAGGAGATGAAGGAGCAGCATGCAAGGCTATGTGCTAAACGCAGACACAATGTAACTGCTTGAAACTGGGAGGAATTGGGAGTACATATAAGAAACAAATGTAACAACTTTCAAAAACAAAAACCAGTGTTACAACGTTCAGTGGCCATAAGGAGTGGTAGAGTTCTTTCTGAGCAATTTTCAAAAACTAACAAAAACAAATGTTACAATGTTCATTCAGTGGCCATAAGAAGTGGTAGAGCTCTTTTTCTTTCTTTCTTTTTTTTTTTTTTTGACATGCAGTCTCACTCTGTTGCCCAGGCTGGAGTGCAGTGGCAGGATCTTGGCTCACTGAAACCTCCGCCTCCCGGGTTCAAGCTATTCTCCAGCCTCAGCCTCCGGAGTAGCTGTGATTATAGGTGCCCACCAGCACGCCTGCCTACTTTTTGTATTTTGGTAGAGACGGGGTTTCACTCCGCAGCCAGGCTGGTCTCAAACTCCCGACCTCAGGTGATTCGCCCACCTTGGCCTCCCAAAGTGCTGGGATGCCAGGCGTGAGCCACCGCGCCCGGCCGATGGAGTTCTGTCTGAGAACGCCTTGTCATCCCTGATGCCCTTGTGGACAAGGAAAAGCAGATTATCAACAATGGTAACAACTTCACTGGGTTGAAAGAGAAATATTTTTAAATTCATGAGTTCATAATATTATTAAGCCTTTAATTTGTTTAATGGTAATAAAAAGAAAAAATCAAGCATTTATTCTGCCTTTCTATACAAATCATATCACTGAAAAACCAAATCATAAGCAATAGAACGTTTCTCTGTATAAAAGTATTCCAACAAAAGAACAGCCATCGTTTTGCAATCCCTGATGAATTAAGAATCTAGGTAACAGAGGTGGCTGTTACCACCAGAAAAAGAAAAACACACACTATCTGCCTCATTAATGAAGAATTCAACACCGTCTATGTGGGAGGCTGCCCTACCGAACAAACAAACATGCTGAATCTAATTAAGCTTCTAGAATCCTAACATTTTCTAAGTGACAGGATATACAGAGGCCAGAAGAACATGCTAAACTACACCACAGAAATGCAAATAGGAAAATCAAAATCAAGACTAGGAAACTCAGCCAAGCGTGGTGGCTCACATCTGTCATCCCAGCACTTTGGAAGGCCAAAGCGGGTGGATCACCTGAGGTCAGCCTGGCCAACATGGCGAAACCCCATCTCTACTAAAAACACAAAAATTAGCAGGGTATGGTGGCACATGCTTGTAATCTCAGCTACTAAGGAGGCTGAGAAAGGAGAATCGCTTAAACCCGGGAGGCGGAGGTTGCAGTGAGCTGAGATTGCGCCACTGCACTCCAGCCTGGGTGACAGAGCAAGGCTCTGTCAAAAAAAAAAAAAAGACCAATCGACCTAATCGAAAAAGAGCATAAGTAAATGAAAATGAATTCACACAAAAATAAGTTATGTAAAGATAGTCAGGCCGGGTGTGGTGGCTCATGCCTGTAATCCAGCGCTTTGGAAGGCCAAGGTGGGCGGATCGAGAGGTCAGGAGCTCGAGACCAGCCTAGCCAACATGGTGAAAGCCCGTCTCTACTAAAGATACAAAAAATTAGATGGGCATGGCGGCACGCACCTGTAATCCCAGCTACTGAGGAGGCTAAGGCAGGAGAATCGCTTGAACCAGGGAGGCAGAGGTTGCAGTGAGCTGAGATTATGCCATTGCACTCCAGACTGGGTGACAGAGTGAGACTGTCTCAAAAAAAAAAAAAAGTCAATCGCGATGTGTAATTTTTTTAAAAAAAAATTAAACAAGACAGCATTTTTCACCAATCAGATTGGCAAAAATCACAAAATATGACACACTTCGCCAGACGATATCAGAAAACATGGCTGTTGCACTTTTGCTGGGGGTGTAAATGGGTACAACCTCTTTGAAGGGCAATAGCTATCAAAATGCTAAATGGCCACAGCCCTTAACCTGGCCATGCCCCACACAGCATTCAGCCAGCACAGACATTCACATATGTGTGCAAAGACCTACATACAAAAAAAAAAAAAAAAAAAAAAAAAACGCAAGGCATTGTTTTTAGCAGCAAAAGAATGGATGTCACATTGCATAGCTAAGGAGGGTATATACCACGCAGCTTCAGGAGTCAACAAGAGCCCCTGAAAAGCGGCTCCCAAGGCGCAGGATCCCGTGAATATCAACGGGGCAGGGCAGTGTGGACGAGGGCAGTGCAGACGACAGGCTATATTTTTAAGAAGTATGTTAGATACGCACAGAATATTTCCGGGTTAAGATATACAAGACCGACAACAGCCTGGGGCATGGGTGAAAAGGAAATTATTTTTCACTTTTCATCCTCTAATAATATTTCCATTTTTATCTTGTGCATTTATCACTTTTCCAAAAAGAAAAAGAAGTATACTTTTAAAAAATGATCAGACAGGAAAATATGCAGATCTAAGCTGTGGGGGGAGGGCCCATTCCAACTCCACCTACCCACGCTCATGTTCTTCAAACACTGGTGCTAGGATCAACACTAGGATCTTGCTCAGCCTTCGGAGCTGCTCCAGGGAAGCAGAAGCCACATGGCCTGACTGAGGGGCCCTGTCAGGCGCAACTAGCATGAAACTTACATGGTGATGCTAAACCTGTGTCCTCTGAAGAGGATCTTTCAGCTCAGAGTCGTCGGTAGTCAGCTTGAAGATCAAAGCTACATGTCACCAATACAGCCTTCTTTTTTCCAAATTAAGAACCAGAAGCAAAGATTATTAAAGGGATAAACTAAACTTTTTTTTTTTTTTTTTTTTTTGAGACGGAGTTTCACTGTTGTTGCCCAGCCTGGAGTGCCATGGCACGATCTCAGCTCACCGCAACCTCCGCCTCCTGGGTTCAAGCGATTCTCCTCCCTCAGTCTCCTTAGTAGCTGAGACTACAGCTGCATGCCACCATGGCCGGCTAATTTTGTATTTTTAGTAGAGATGGGGTTTCACCATGTTGGGTCAGGCTGGTCTCGAACTCCTGGCCTCAGGTGATCCACCCACCTCGGCCTCCCAAAGTGCTGGGATTATAGGGGTGAGCCACCACACCCAGCCAACTAAATTTCCTAATGAAACCAGTAGTCCTCAGTCAAAAGCCAACCAACCAAATTTAAAGGAATTGGTGCATTTAAAACATTTTGGGGTCACAGGTTGCTTTCAGAACCTTTAAAAAAAAAAAAAAAAGGCAAAAAAAACTATAGAAGCTTTTGTGGCCAGGCGTGGTGGCTCACACCTGTAATCCCAGCACTTTGGGAGGCCGA
>NW_026652281.1:2065678-2144234 GCF_009828535.3 Hylobates moloch
TGAGACTCCATCTCAAAAAAAAAAAAAAAAAAATTGGCCGGGCGCGGTGGCTCACGCTTGTAATCCCAGCACTTTGGGAGGCTGAGGCGGGTGGATCACGAGGTCAGGAGATCGAGACCACGGTGAAACCCCGTCTCTACTAAAAATACAAAAAATTAGCCGGGCGTGGTGGCGGGCACCTGTAGTCCCAGCTACTCGGAGAGGCTGAGGCAGGAGAATGGCGTGAACCCGGGAGGCGGAGCTTACAGTGAGCCGAGATCGCGCCACTGCACTCCAGCCTGGGCGACAGAGCGAGACTCCATCTCAAAAAAAAAAAAAAAAAAAAAAAAAAAAAATTAACTGGGTGTGGTGGGGCATGCCTGTAATCCCAGCTACTCGGGAGGCCGAGGCAGTAGAATCACTTGCACCCGGGAGGCAGAGGTTGCAATGAGCCGAGATAGTGCCACTACCCTCCAGCCTCAGTGACAGAGCAAGATCCGTCTCAAAAAAACAAAACAAAAACCGAAAAACAATAAAATAAAATAAAATGTACAATTAAATTATTATTGCTGGCCGGGGGCAGTGGCTCACATCTGTAATCCCAGCACTTTGGGAGGAGAAGGTGGGTGGATCACCTGAGGTCAGAGTTGGAGAGCAGCCTGGCTAACATGGTGAAACCCTGTCTCTACTAAAAATACAAAAAAAAAAAAAGAACCTTTTCCAGGAAAAAGTACAGACAAAACTTTGCAAAGTTTCAGAGGCTCCCCTAATCCCAGAGACTCCTAGCTGCTGATGCCAGTACCTACTTTCCCCAGAGCTCACGGAAGAGCCCATGACATCTAGGGGAGCGGGGCACCAGACACGGACTTCCCTTCCCAGCCTGTCCCACAGCAGGCTGCGACACAAGCCTGGACATATGGCAGCCCCCTGGGAAACCTCCTTCGGGGCCCTGGCCTCTGGCCTTGTCCCTTCTTCCGTGCTCCTCCTCCTGCTGGTGCCAGGCGTGGAAGGAGGCAGAAGGAGCTGGCACGAAGGAGCAAAGCCCTGGAAGGAAGGAGCCCAGGCCCCTCCCGTTGAGGGAGCTGCCACACCGGCCCAGGCTGCCTGCCTCAGACTTCCTCAAAGCAAAGGAAAATAACCAACCACCTGGTTCAAAACAGGGTATTCTGGAACTCACCACGCGCAGCCAGACTAAACCCAAGGATATGCCCTGAGGCCCTTCCACAAACAGCCCTGGGTCCAGAGTGTCCAGGTGAAATTCCTGCCTCTCTTAAGGGGCTAGTGGAAATAGTTTTAAATGCCCAATTCAAGCCTTTTCCTAGTTTCTAAAAGCTCTGCAAGTGACTTCAGAAAATGCTCTGAACTCACCATAAAATCCTGAATCCTAACCTCTTCCAAATGAGGACACCACACATTATTCGAGTTGTTTACTCAAAACGCCTCCGTCGCCAGGATCAAGAGTCATTTAAAATTCTGCTAACAGTAAAGATTTCAATAGAAAAAACTAGGGCAACAAGCCTAAGAAAACTGGAACACAGCAATGCCTGTGGTTGCTATTTTGGCAAATTAAATTTGCCATTTCTCAGAAGTCCTGGGGATAGTCCAGTCTTAATACAATAAAACAGCTGGACTGAGACTAATGCTCAAGCAAGCCTCTTACTGTGACGACTATTGAGAACCCTATCAAGTCCACCAAGAGATGCAGGGCTCAGGGCGCATATGGGAAAGCAGGGCCTACAGCCCAGAGTAACACCCTGAATGTCCAGGAGAACAGGAGTGGTGAAGAATCCATGGCCATCCAGACCGCCAGACACCACAAAGTCATTCACATGGATGAGACTGATTTAATTACATGAACCAAAATGGAAAGATCTCCAGAATATGACAGCGAGAGGAAGGCACAAAAATGGAAAGTTGCACAGCGGCGTGGACGATATGACCCCAGTTCTGCTTCCTAAACAGGGTGTCCACGTGTGGCCATCTGTCCATGTGTGCAAACACATACAAGACAGTCGGGGATGACAAACAGCAAACCTCAGGCTACCCAGAGCAGGGACGCTCCAACTGCGTGAGCCCCACTCTCCTGTCCACTCCGCCCTCCTGGGCTGCTGCGCTTTCCACAGGCCTTATTCCATAGGCCTTACTTATTTATTACCTGTGAAACTGTTTCTAAAACAAAGCGACGTGTCTACAGACGAGGCCAACTACATCAAATCTTGACAAACTTTACAGAACCATCTTTAACCCGGCCTTAAATCCACCTCTCAGCCACCAAGGCATGGGAACCCACACAACCGGGCAGGGATGGGGAGAGAATCCACATCCAATCAACCTCAGCTGCGCCTGATGCCACGGGCCCCACCCAGCCCGCCCAGCCCTGCCTAGCCCTGCCCAGCCCTGCCCAGCCCTGCCCAGCCCTGTGAACTCTCCCCTGCTCCTGGACCCTCTGTGCCTCTGGCTCAGTGGGTGAACCTGCTCTCCTCCCTCTCACTTCCCAAGAATGCGCACTCCTGCCTCCTCGGGCATGTGCCCCACACCCAGTCAGCACCCCTCCCTGGTCCCTCAGCATCACCCTCGCACACCCTCCTGCCTCTCCGGCCCCACCCCCATTTCTCTGTTCCCTTTCAGATAAAATTCCTCAGAAGCCCTGCCTGTACTTGCGGTCTCCATTTTCGGTGCTCACATCCCCTCCAGATCCCACCCGTAGGGCTGTCACTCAGTTACTCCCCTAAAACTGCTCCAGCCCAGATGCTGCCCCCACTCTCCCCACCACAGGGCCTGACGGGGCTCATTCCGGCTCCTCCCCATGCTGTCCTCCCTGCCTGGCCCCCACTCCTCTGTCTCTCTGCTGGTCCCACATCCACTTCCTGACTTGAGGATACATGCCCAGGGCACAGCCCTGGGACCTCTGCTCAGCACTGACCCAGCGGCTCATCAGTCTGTGCCTTCAGATACATCTCCACGCCGATGGCGCATATCACCCTGCCAGCTCAGACCTCGCACGTGAACTCCAGGGCCACACAGCACACCACCTACTAGGCGCCTCCCCTAAGGGATTGTCTCAATGCTAACACGTCCAAACTGAGCTCCTGGCACCCACCCCAAACCAACCTGCTTTTCCCACACTTTCTAGCTCAATTTAAGGCAACACCCACTTCCCAGATGCTCAGGCCAAAACCTCAGTCCTCCTGGGTTCTCCTCTCCTTCGCCCTGATCCAGCCTCGTCTTCCCAGCCCGGCACTCCCCACCTGGACCCAGGCCGCCCCTCAGACCTGGCTCACATGCAGTCATCTCACTGTCACCTGCAGCTCTGCTGTGATCACGTTCAAGAGCGCCCAAGGCGTCACATAAAAACACGTGCCAGGCTATGCCCCTCATCTGCTCTAAGCCCTCCAAGGCTTTCCCATCTCACGGGCCCTCTGCAGCCCCTCGGGCTCTCCTCCCCGCCACGCTCACTCGGCCCCTGCATTTGGGCCTCCCCGTGCTCCTCAGGGATACACCCAGCTCGGGGTGCTACAGTGGAGCTGGCCGCCCCTGCACGCCTCCTGGACGCCTCAGCAAAAGTGACCTGCACAGCAGCCTTTCCTGCTCTACTGTCTGACTCAGTACACATCTGAAAGGTTTCTCTTGCTTAGCGTCTCCTGCTAGACGGTGAGCTTCACGAGGGCAGGAATTGGCATGGCTGTGTTCACAGCTGGGCACCAGGCCTGGCCTGCACAGCACCCAGTGAATACGTTTGTGATGAGTCCAGTGAGAACACACCACTGATGTCATTCCCCAATGCACAACGATGAATGTCAGAAATTCTATTTAAAAACCATGGATTAAGGTTTTCAAAGTGTGTTGTGCCCACGTCCTGATTTCAACAAGGACTGTACTATAAAGTTACTAATCTAACTACTCAGTTCATGAATGTGGAATCAGTGTGATTGACACGTCTGATGAACAGTGCCCATCCACTGTCAGCAAAGGCTAACGGCAGCTGGTCATCAGGTGAAACACAGCTGCAAAGGTATTTAATTTTGCTATTACTATTTCAAAAATATTGGACACCCCTAAAACAAAACCGCAAAGCCATTAAAGGAGGAATAAAAGGAAACCCACTGTAACTGGGCATAAAACTTGGCTTTAACAGTCAAAAAACAAACTGCCATAGATTATCAGTGTCACATGAAAAACAGCAGCAAGAAAAGTTAAGCCACGCTTCCTGTGCTCAACACCAGGGCTGCCTTCAACACCAGGATCTTCCCCGTCGCACCTAAGCCGCATCACATGCATCATTAGGGGTGATACAACGTAATGGGTTTTTTCCCGTCAGTATTTTTAGGGCATACATTCTTCATAGAGCTGTTTCTTCTATCAACCCTTAAGAAAAGCCCTAAGGCTGCATCTGATTTGGACGCAGTTATTTCCACAGGAAGTGGAACAATATAGCCCAGATGTGTCACCTCCCAGAGCGGGGCTCTGACGTGGTGTGAATCATAGCACCTACCCGTGACCAGATCCAGACAGAGCGGCCAGTCTAAAAAGATGCATTCCACAGCCACAGATACTCCTTACATGTCTTGAAGGGGCCTACCTCACTTTACAGATGACAAAAATATGAACTGAGTATATTCCCTGCTGTAAAAAGTTAGCACAGGGCCTGGCCTGCACTGCAGTCGGGAACTAAGGGAGGGGAACGCCCAGAACAATAAGCTCACAGTGCGTGCGACCAGGGAGAGAAGACGCTTGAGACAGTAAAGTGACGATGAGGGACCACGGCCACCAAGCTCCCAGCCCGTCCCCAGCTCATCCTAGCGCCCTTCTCCTCGGATGGCTTCCGTGTGGAGACTCCCAGGCCACCTGAGTTGGAATGGCAAGTCCAAAGAGCCATAAAAATTAGGACAGGAACTCCCACTTAAAGACGAGACTAAGTGGTACCTGGTAAAAAGCTAAATCTCCCGAAACGAGAAAACTGCCAAGAAATTAATCGTTCCTTTTAGTCAAATCCTCTCAGGATGTAAGTCTAGAAACAAAGAAAAATGAGAAAGGCAGGATGAACTGACACGAAGAAGTCAATTTTTATTAAACTGAGACATGTGAAAAAGTCTCAGCTTACTTCTTTTGCCCTAAATCAGTCTGAAGTGGAACGTACAAGAATGAGATGGGAAATAACGGGAAAGAAAACTATAGATGACTGATCGGATGCTAGATAGGCGGGAAATCAGAAAGAAGCAAGAACACTTCTCCCCAACAGCTCCCATTTACTCTTGGGGTCATTCGGGCAACACTGCTTTTTCTTTAAGATGGCCCTTCAAATGTGTGCTTGCGGGGGAAAGGGAGGAAAAATTCAAATTTGTAAGTGAGTGGTCAAATTCCAAACCTGAACATATTAGCACGCATAATTTCACCTGAGCACGCATAATTTCTAGGGACGCATCTTAAGAAGCGTGTAGGCTCTAAGGCAGTAGTTCTGACCTTCTGGCCTCAGGGTCCTCTTCACACCCTAAAGCTACTGAGGGTCCTGAAGAGCTTGCACTTGTATAGACTATACCTATCAATATTTACTATATTTGAAATTAGAACAAAAACTGTTTGAATACTTGTTAATTCATGTAAAAATCATACAAATCAACACATTACATATTAACGCTGTCTTACTCCATTTTCTGTTACTATAACTGAATAGCTGAGACTGGTAATTTCTTACATAAAGGAAAGAAATGATGTGTCTCTTTTTTTTTTTGAGACCAAGTCTCGCTCTGTAGCCCAGACTGGAGTGTAGTGGCACGATCTCGGCTCACTGCAACCTCCACCTCCTGGGTTCAAGTGATTCTCCTGCCTCAGCCTCCAGAGTAGCTGGGATTACGGGTGCACGCCACTGCACCAGGCTAATTTTTTGTATTTTTAGTAGAGACAGCGTTTCACCACGTTGGTCAGGCTGGTCTTGAACTCTAGACCTCAGGTAATCCACCCGCCTCATCCTCCCAAAGTGCTGGGATTACAGGCATGAGCCACTGCATCCAGCCTAAGAAATGTATTTCTTATAGTTCAGGAGGCTGAGAAGTCCAAGGTCCAAGGGCCCCATCGGGGGAGTGCCTTCCTGCTGGTGGGGATATGAGAGACACCCAAACTGGCTTTTATAACAGACCCCCTGTCATGACCACTAACCCACCACAAGGAGAGCCCATTAGTCTATAAACGCACTAACGCATTCCTGAGGGCTGAGCCCTCGTGATCCCATCACCTCTTAATAGACCCACCTCTTAACACTGTGACACTGGGGATCAACTTTCAACACGAGTTTCAAAGGGGACAAACATTCATAGTATATACAAAACATGTTTTATGAAAAATAACTATAGCTTCCAAAGAACAACAAAACCTCAGTGAGAAGAGGGATATTGTTGTACATTTTTACAAATCTCTAATGCCCGGGTTAATTGAAAACAACTAGAGTTTCCTATCTGCTTCCACTTGTGGTCTGCTCTGATACGTTGTTTTGGTCGATGCGTATGACAAAAACGCAGCCTCGCCAGGCGAAGTGGCTCACACCTGTAATCCCAGAACTTTGGGAGGCCCAGGGGGCAGATTCTGTGAGTCCAGGAGTTCGAGACAAACCCGGGCAACAAGGCAAAACCCTGTCTCTACAAAAAGTACGAAAAAATAAAATAAAATGCAGCCTTACAAGGAGATGCAGTTAGACAAGGGAAAAATATTTTAACAGCCTCTTCAGATAATTGTGGAGATTCTTCTTTAACACCACACGAAAACGCAACAAGTGTGCTTTATTTTTCCTTAAAGGCTGTTTGCAATATGGAATCTGAACTGTATCCATGAGCTTCTGCACTTAATGGCTTTAAAATCCATTGGCTTGATTTGGACTCTGAATGATCTTTTAACCAGGCATGGTCCTGCATCAGCCATCTGGAAAACGCTGGTTCACTGAGTCAGGCAGCTCCTGCAAATGTTGTTCAGTCTATAATATCAAAAGCACACGGTTCATCAGCATTAGCACTGGCATCCTCTTTACTGGGAGCTCTCGGGCTCACGGTGGCAGAGACAAACTTTCCAAAACTCCAACTTCACCTGAGAGCTCAAATTTTATCACTGGCAACCAACACTGTTAGTTGACTTCTTTGAGGTGACAGGCTAACTTCATTCATTTAGTAAGAGATGTCAATAATTTGTCAATTATTGTTTTATAGTGTTCCATGAAAAAAGCAGCTAGTTCAACTCGCAACTCAAATAATCCCTCAACAATCACCCAACTTCAAAACACAGCGAAAGCGCTTTCCGTGGACTTTCCGTTTTATCAAAGCAGAATCACTGATTTCGTGAAAGAGCTCATCTGCTGTGTTGGCCGCGGCACACCCAACACTGTGCCGTGAACTGCCGTCATGCGTCTTGTTAGCAACGGGAGAAACTGGGTACCAGGCACAAAGGCACTCCCTATGCCATCTCTGCCACATATGTATACATCTCAAACTGTTCCAAAATAAAAGGTCTGCAAATAAGTATGTCTTTAGGATAAAAATAACAAAACCCTGCCAACACATGATGTGCCCCACCTGCTACCACCAAATCCTTGCCTGCCAAACTCTTCAAACACATTCCAAACCCTCACCCAAGCCCATCCTCAAGTGTGGCTCTTTCCACTCTCTGCTGAATCCCAAGCAAGCCATCTGGGTCCAGATCCACCGTCAGACTGAAATTCATCTCCCAGGTGTCAGACAACAGCCCCACAAGCAAGCTCCTGGCTGTGTGAGCACCTGCACTCGGCCAGTGTTTCGCATCTCCCCTCCCCGTGGCCATCCTCAGGGTCCGCGGGGCCTCTGCTCTGCCCCAGAAGCCCCCAGGTGGGCAGGGGGGTTCGGCTGGTGTGCATGAGGGCCAGCCCCCAGTGAAGGTGCCCCTGGGGACCATCTCTCGGCGGGGTAGGGGGTGCCAGGGACACTTGTCATCCCCGGCTCTCCATCTCCTGCCTTGACCTCTCCCCGGCACTTTCTTCAGTCCAGGGTTTCAACCCCGTCTAGGCCATGGTCACTCGATCAGCCATCCCAGCACTACCACAGCTGAACCCTCCTCACTTCCCTGTTATCTTTCTCCCCAAGAACACCACCAGGAGTCCTGGCCACCTCCCTGCGGCCCCGCCCTCATCGTCCTGCTCTCGCCCTTCCGCATCCCGAGGCTCCTCCCTCTCTGACTCCCCCTCGGCCCACCCCCTCACCAGGGACCTGGGCTCTCACTGAGTACCCTGGCACCCATCGCTCTGAAGGGTGGCATCGCCCCTCTGCCACACACACTCCGATCTGACCCTCTCTTTGTCCCCCAATGCTCCGTGCGTCCCTCCCAAAACCACACGGGCTGCAGCAGGAAGACCATGGCCGCCAAGCCCTTCTGTGGCTGAGGCCAGCGCTGTTCCTCCAGGGGGCCCCCTCCCCGGAGAGCCTGCTAGTACCAAGCCTGGTCAGCCGCCTCCCTCGCTGGCAGCCTCACACCTCAGCTCCTCTGTGCAGGGCCCAGGCCTCGCCCCCTCCAGCCACTGCCTCTCTACACAACCTCGTCTTATTCCTTCCCAGGGTAAACACACTCTAGGTCAGGGGGTGGCACATGAGGGCCCACAACCCAGCCCAGCTCTCCACCTGCTTCTCTGCAGCCTGTGAGCCAGGAATGGGTTTTACATTTTAAAACAGAAAAATAACAAAATAATCCTATTTCATGATGAGAAAATCACATAAAACTCAAATGTCAGTGTCCACAAACAAGCTGCCTGCTTCTCAGCACAACAGCAGAGTCGAGTGGCTTCACAGTGGCACGACACATCCCACGCCCCACACGGCCAGAAACACATTCTGACCCCTCACAGAAAAGCGTGCCGTCCCGTTCTGGGCCTTTGGGATCCATCGGTGAACTCCACAAAGATCTCCACCCTCGTGGGCATGCATGGTGTCACCATCCAGTCCCTAGTGTACGTGCGAACATCATGCTGAGGTTGCTCCCCTCACTCCCAAGGCCCCGCAAGGTTCTCCCTCCGCCATGAGAATTCTGTCTGTCTGCAAAGAATGGACCCCAAAGCCTCCACACATTCCGGGCCTTCCCCTCTGCAAACACTGCTGGGCTGTGAGTTTGCGCCGCTGAGCTCACCGATGGGTGTTCTACTGCGAGGTTATCAGTCTGATCTCCACAGAGATTAAAATTAACTTGGATGAGAGGCCACACAGTCAACTACAGCCACCCCTAAGCAAGTGGCTTAAGGGGAAGAGTTTTGTTTGTTTTTTCTTGAGACAGGGTCTCACTCTGCTGCCCAGGCTGGAGTGCAGTGGCGCAATCATGGCTCATTGCAGCCTTGCAGCCTCCAATTCCCGGGCTCAAGTGATCCTCCAGCTTCCGCCTCCCAAAGCACTGGGAGCTTTGGGCCACCATGCCTGACCCAGTGAATGGTCTTTTAAAACATACTTTATACACTACATCCAGAGTTACCCAAATTCAGTCAAATGCTGTGCGTAACCATCCACTAGTAGACACACATCACAGAACAGTGGTTTCCGCACTCTTGACTGGGGCCTACGATAAGAAGTTCATACACTCATCACTGCAAGCTTCCTGAGTCGATACCTACCCCTTAGCCACTCCGAATCACGCTCCTTTTATCCAGTATTCTTAATGCTGGCCATGGCCCACTCAACTGATTTGGGTTCAGACCCAAAGTTTGAAAAATAATGCACTCAAAATAAGACCAACGTCAGTTTCTAGGGACTCAGAGTTCAAGAACATGAGGGAACGTGGCACAAATGACCAAGGACCATCACCTAACATGACCTACACCACAAAGAGGAGAACCAGAAATTATAAGACAACAGGCCAACTATTGCAAACTGTGTTTGCCCACTGGCAGCCACAACTGTTGGCTGGGAAACAGGGCACCCAGCCTTCTAAAAACACGTAGGGTGTGAACTTCTTGAATCTCAGGGAAGCATTTCGGCACAAAACGCAGGCTGGCAGTGGCAGCACTCTGCTCAGGGACCCACCCCCAGCTCCCACCGACACAAGAGCTGAGCTCACTTGAGGATACGCGGCAGCAGGGGTTGTCAGCATCACCGCCTCCACCGCCCACGGAGCTTGCAGCATGCCATGATGACGGCAGGGACCATGGCCCAATTCCCCCCGCGTCATCTGGTGAAAGGTGAAGGCGTTCTGCCATATTTACGGGAAGTGCATTCACACCGGCAAACAAATGCCAAGCGCGCACCAAGTTCTCCCCCCACCACCGGCTCCATCCAAACGCGTTTCTACTTTCAGGAAGATTAAGCTTTGCTTCCAGATATTTGATGACTTTTCATCTCGAGGGAAAAGGAAAATCACTACAGGCCACAATGGCCTTCTCTCAGACACAGAAGGTAACTGGTCATTAGCCAAACGTTTGTCAGTGCAGGGCCCCGCGGCAGGCCTCCGTGGGCTTGGCTCAAAACCGCCCCTGGTCTCCTGACAGGACTCCACACCAGCCCACCCAGTCCACACAGGATCTGGTCTCAACCACGACAGAACGTGGACACAGACGAGCAGAAAGGAGGTGACTGCGGCCAATACCCACCCCCGCTCCATTCTGCCCAGCCTTCCTCAGGTGTTTCACTGCAGCCTCCTCTCAGCCTTTCACCTCCTCGGCCGCCTCCGCTCCATGTGTCCTTCCACAGCTCCCACGCTGTAAGCTGGCAACCTGTGGGTTCCGACTGGAGCACTGCGCCATCCTCCACCAGCACTGACCCCTTCCCCAGAGAGACACCTCCCACGGGAGCAGCGAGTCCTGGAGTCTGCTCCACCGTGGACGCTGACGATCCAGAATGTTGAATCAAATTGGATGGTTCTTGGCGAAGTGTAGACGCCAAAGATGCAGAGCGGTTCTTTCACAACAGGAATCAAGTTCATGTGACTTCGCAGTGTCTCGACACACCATCTGCTGGCAGCTTAGGAGTTAACACTTCCTGCACATTTTAACCAAAGACAGTCACAGGCTCCTGCCACGGAGGCCCCTGGGGTGCTCCTCTCTCTGAGACCCCAGAGAGGGGGCGTCTGGGACGGCACTTCATCCTCTGCACGGGGGTCAGGACGGAGGGAGGGGAGAGTGTTTCTCTACTCCCTGAGGATGGAGACATCCTCTCTTCCAAAGGGTCAAGCAGAGTGGAGTGTTGTACTACAGACAAAGGGGAGTCCCAGGCGAGCCCACCAGGACGTGCAGACGCAGAAACCTGAGCTTGCCTACGATTACAACCAAAGCAGGCGGAGCTTGCCTACGATTACAACCAAAGCAGGCAGCTCTGCAGGCTGGGAAGGCCGCGTACCAATCGCTCGCCCCATTCTTCTCCTGCAGGGTCTGCAGGGCCCCAGGTGCAGCTGAGAACAAAACAAGTGTAGCTTTTTCAGAGCAAATTGCAACAGTGTGATTCCACCCAATACTGTTTTCAACTTCCTGAAACTCCTCCCCACAGCCCCCAAAGTTCCGGATGGTTCAGAGCACTTCTGCTGACCAAGTCAAATGATGTCCTGCTTTCACCACCATCATCCGTGTGAAGAGAAAACACAGACATTTATCTACCTCAGGCACAGGGAGCGCTTTCTAAAGCTTTCATTTCAGACATTCCCATTGAGACCCTCAAGTTGACTTTCCCCAAGAAGTCTTTCCTTCAAAATGAGGAAACGTTTAGTTTCTCTAGATTGCAGTGGCTAAACTGGTGCTGTGAGTTACACAGTCATTTTCTTTTTTTTTTTTTTTTTTTGAGACGGAGTCTTGCTCTGTCGCCCAGGCTGGAGTGCAGTGGCGCAATCTCGGCTCACTGCAAGCTCCGCCTCCCGGGTTCACGCCATTCTCCTGCCTCAGCCTCTCCGAGTAGCTGGGACTACAGGCGCCCGCCACCACGCCCGGCTAATTTTTTTTGTATTTTTAGTAGAGACGGGGTTTCACCGTGGTCTCGATCTCCTGACCTCGTGATCCGCCCGCCTCGGCCTCCCAAAGTGCTGGGATTACAAGCGTGAGCCACCGTGCCCGGCGTACACAGTCATTTTCAAGTCAGCCTTGCAACGCCATGTCATGCCAATCACTTAATCGTGTAACTGGAGATTCTGGGATTTGTACAGTATCATTGCAGATGAGAAACCCAAAGGCTAACAAACCTGATGGGGGAGCTGCAAGACCACAGAGGCCCACCCCACCGCCCAGCATCTGTGCCTGGAGCCCCCAACCTCCTACTCCCTCACCTCCCTCAAGGTTGTGGGAAGCCCTTCCCTGTGGACCAGCGTACACACATCACCTGGCCACCCGCCTGCAGGAAATTCTGAGCCTCCCTGTCTTTCAAGACCCGGACACTTTTGAGAGGCACTGGCCAGGACTGTGGTGAGCATCCCTCAGGTTGGGTGCAGCATTTTCTCATGATGAGACTGCATTTCTGGCAACACTGCCAGAGAAGTGATGTGTCTCACTGGGTCCTTGGTGTCAACGTCTTATGACTGATGGTGTTACCCTGATCACTTGCTTCACACAGGATCTGCTGGGTTTTTCCACCGAGAGGCTACAGTTTTATTTTTCCCTTTGTGACGTGTATCTTGGGGGAGATACTTTGTGACTATGTAAATATCAGACAAAAAGACATTAAGGAGACATGGCAGCCACACGCACCAGCCACCCCACCAGTGAGGTCCTGGAGGGGATCCCAAAACAGCAAGAGGGCATTGGTGCAAAACCGAAGTTCGAATAAGGTCTGTCATTTAGGCAATAATGCTGTGAACTTTCTGGAATTTATATGGATGCCTGGTTACATAAGACGTCAACATTAGGGGAAGCAGATGAAAACAGGGAAGCTCAGTGAAATATTTTTTGCATCTTTTCTGTAAAGTCAAAAACTACCTGAAAATTAAAAGCTGACCAAGCTGCAGTCTGATTCTGCATGAGAACCTGGGTGGGGCCTGAAAGTGTATTTCTCACCCATACCCAAGTGACGCTGATGGACGCTCTGCTAGCAAGGTTCTGGCAGACAGAGCCCACCGCACTACGCACAACTTCCCAGGGACAGTCAGCTACCATGCAGCAAGATCATGCTCCCAGTACGCTCGCCACTGCGTCACTGCAGGCCCTCCTGGACCCCAGCAGGGCACACGGCCCGCTTGGCATGCTGACCCAGCGAGGAGCCAAAGTCAGGGTCTTTGCTACCACACGGGTCTGCGGGGCCTTGCCCAGGTACGCTGGCAGCCCTCCAAGGCCACAGGGCCAGAGCCACCAGCACACACTGCAATTCAGAGGCGGCTGTGGAACGGTGGCTTGGCACCTCATCCCGTTGACTGTGGGCAATTACCAAGGCCACAAGGAAGCAGGAAGGTGGAGTGAGTAGAACAGGCTTGCAAATTCCTGCTCAAGGGGAGTGACTGGCCACACGGGTGACCTCCTCTCACCCCATTATCATCATCTTTTAATAGAGTGTTATAAACCCACAAGAAAGAACACCCTCCTGACAGATGCAGAGGACCCGATCAGGGCAGAAGGAACGCACCGGGGGCACAGGCGTGGGGCTCCAAGCCTCACAGAGCCCTGCGGGCAGGACAAACCCGCACCTGCCAAGTCGGTCCCGCACAGGAGAGCTAACTCCCCCACGGCCAGCAAAGGGGCCTTCCTAAAGAAACGGGAACAGCCCAGAGAAAATATCTGCAAGTTGGTGCTCCAGGTCCCAGGGTGACAGGCTCCAATCACCCGAGGGGAAAATGGACTCTTTCAAAAGCACCCCACAGACCCGGGGCTCTCCGCCAGCTTCCTCCTGCCTCAGACAACAGTAAAGATCAGTATGTGAGGAGGACTTGCCATACAGAGGAAGAAGCCAACACTTTAAGTGACATTAGTGGAAACAAGAAATCAGAACAAAGGAGAACTGAAAAGAATCCTTACTAGTTTCCATAGAGTCACCGAGATGAGGCATTTGTAAAACAGTATGCTACCATGAAAAAGAAACAAGACAAATACACGCTTGGAAATCAAAAATTTGATTGTGAAGACGTATTAAAGCCCTCTCCCAGAAATGAGGATAAACAAGACACAGAAGGAAGGATAAAGACGCAACTCCAGGGGTCCATGTAGAACATCCACCACAAACGAACTCCTAAGACAGAAGAGCAAAGCTGGAGGGAAGAACTTCTCAGACAGAACACCAGAACTTCCCAGAGCTGAAGGACAAAGCACCAGAGTCAGAGTCCCCGGCGTAGGAATCCACACACCTCAGCACACACAAGGGTAAAACATCATTAACACCAAAGAGAAGATCCAAGAGCGTTCAGGGAGGGAGAGGGGTCTCCACAAGGAGGAAGAGCACTTGCCAGAGGTGCCTGTGGAAACGAACAAACCCGGGATGAAAACATTCCTGAACACACCCGCCAGAGAAGAAAGGAAAGTATCAGGGTGGCTCGTGCGCAGGCTAACCCGTCCAGATGAGAAAAAGGACAGGGTCTGAAGGAGGAAGGGGACCTGACCTTACCCTCGAAAATTTAAAACAATATAAGGAGTCGATGGGAACAGAAAGTGCCAAGAGAAAAGCCATGACTAACAGAAAAAACCACGCTGTACAGGAAGGGAAACACTCAATTTTTCTGTGAAGAGAACAGTATTTGCGTAGGCCTAACACAGACAGTCCAGGGGATAGAAGAGGTGGGATATGACAGAAGGGCTCCATCACCCCATCGTAACAGAAAGTCAAGGCTGTGTAAAACAAAGTATCAGCTTAGAGCTAGGTGCAGTCACTCACACCTGTATTAACGGCTACTAAGGAGTCTGAGGATCCACTTGAGCTCAGGAGTTCCAGTACGGCCTGGGCAACATCTGGGGATCCTATCTCAAGAAAAAAATAAACAGGATCAGCTTACTTAGAGCTGTGGAGAATGACCTAGAGAAACCACTCAAGATGGAAACCTCTTTGAAGAACGGGGCTGAGAGGTGTGGCAGGGACCATTGCTTTTCACTGTAAGTCTTTCATTGACGTTCCTATTGTATACATCATATTGATTAAAATACTAAATATATGGGCTTTTTTTTTTTAAGAACACAGGCTTCAGACAGACTGAATTCAAACCCTGGCTCTGTAAATCTGAGCAAGTCCCTTAGTGTCTGCGGGCCTAATCACCTCATCTATAAAGTGGGGGCAGCCTCTGCCTCCCCGGTCATCATGAAGCACCCGAGATGTTGAGCTGCCCCCACGCAACGTGGAATCACAAATGGAAGCTCTTTTTTAAAAAGATTAAAGCCCCAGGCTGGGCAACAAGGTGAAATCCCCTCTCTACTAAAAATACAAAAATTAGCCAGGGGTGGTGGCGTCTGTGGTCTAAGCTACTCAGGAGGCTGCGGTGGGAGGATCACTTGAGCCAGTGAGGCCGAGGCTGCAGTGAGCCAAGATCACGACACTGCATTCCAGCCTCGGGGACAGAGTGAAACCCCATCTCCAGCCTCGGGGACAGAGTGAAACCCTATCTCCAAAAAATAAAAATATTAACGCCAATGATGACAGAATCCAACATCGCAAGAATATATTCTTATTTTAATTGCCAGACACGGGAAGTGGACCTACATACATAATTTTACCGGGTTTTGGTGTTTTCTTCTAGCACTGGATATCTGCGAGCTGCGTGTTAAATGACCAGATCCAGTTTTTATTTGATGTTTCCTGAGCTTACTCAGAACCACTCACTACTCCAAGTTATTTTTCTGTCCCCCAAGAACTTCCAGCTAAAAGTGGACCCCACAACTGCCTCCTCTTATCAATTATTTACTGTAGTGCGAGTTCCGCCATCGCCATCAGGCCCTGGAGTACATTCCTGGGCAGAACAGGCAACTCCAAACAGGGCAATTACCTGTTCCACATCCACAACTGTGTGACCCGAGCCCTCCCCGGTCAGGGTGCAAGCTCGCTACCCTTCAAAGCCCACACTCGCTCCGCTTGCTCACAGTTCTTCAGGGATGATGTGTTTCTCCAACAGCAAGACAACCCCTACCATCTCATCAGTGAGGAACATCAGTCCTCTATCAAGGCAGTCTCTCCAATGTGCTCACACAGTGTGGATGGAATGTCATCTACTTTCTGCATCCTAGGGGGAGAAAAAACGGCCACCTTTCTTAAGGACTAGATCACAGAAATCGCACAAACGTGCTGGGGAGGGGGCACCCCGAAGTCCTCGTTCATCGGGGCCCCTCGGGGGACGGGCTGGGGTCCTCGCCGAGGTCTGCGGTCGCCCCGAGAGCGCCCCTTCCGCTGCCTCGCCAGAGACTTGCGTGTGCAAGTCCTGGGCTATGGGGCTCCGGTCCACAGCCACGGAGGAGACACAAAAACGATCCCTGTCGCTCCCGCCGGGCTGGCAGAAGCGACCCCCTTGGGAGACTTCGGTCCCCAGGAGAGCCCGGGAGCGGTTCTAGGCCTTTCCAGTCTCCCCGCCGTGGCTCCGGGTCCTTCCCGCGGGGCGAGGCCCGGGACAGAGGTCGGGAGCGCGAGGCCCCCGGGTCGGGCTGCGGCAGCCGCGGCTCAACGGACGCCGGGCGCGGCGGGGCCGGGGGTGCAGAAGCGAGGAAGCGGGAGCCCCTCTTCCGGGGCGCGGCCGGGGACGGGGAGCGGGGCCCGGGGGGCGGTCGCCCTGCCCGGGCGGTTGGCGGCAGCGGGGCTGCGGCGCGGGCGGCCCGGCGGGCGGGAGGAGGAGGGAGGAGGGAGATCTCGCTCTCGCTCTCGCCCCGCGGGAAGGGGGAGGCGGAGGCGCGACCGGCTGCGGGAGCTGCAATTACCGTGTGGGCTGCGGAATTCTCGTGGTGTTTGTCGGGGAGATGCGATAATGGCGTCCGTCCTCGCGAGAGAAGCCGCCGCTCTGCGCAGGCGCCGCGAGCCCCTCCCCGCGACGCTCGGCCCCTGCCCTCCGCGCAGGCTCACTGGGCGCGCGGGCCCGGGGGCGGGGCCCCCCGTGACAGAGAGGCCTGCTGCGCGCGCTTTTCCCGCTCGGCTTCCCGGTGAGCATGCGCAGGCGGCCTTCTTCCGCGATGGTACCGGCTTCCCAGGGCTTTTTTCCCCCCGTTTTTCGCCCATATCCATGGCCTGCGTGAGAAAAATCACCTCAGTGGACGGTCTGAGGAATTTGCATCTTCTTTGAGACGGAATGAATAGGTATTAGCTCCCTGAACTACTACACCTCCCAGGGTGCCGTGCGCAAGCTAGGAGCCATGCATTCGGGGACTCGTAGTCCCTGCGTCTGGGCCATGCCTGCCGGGACTTGTAGTCTCTCCGGACTCCGGTCGCCCGTCCTGTCCCCGCACCAAGGGTTGCTGGGACTTGTAGTTACGATGTCTCAGGTGGGCTGTGCGCCCCCAGCGGGTCCTACCTGCTGCTGCGGCGGGTCTTGCCCTGAGGTTCCGGAGCGCTTGGTGGCGTTTTCCCAGACATAAGTGGTCAGGGGTCCCCAGGGTCTATCCAGAGGGGCCTGAGTGCACGCGCGCGGTAGTTAGTACACGCGGCAGTTATTATGGTCTTAGATAAGTCCTATAGGTAACACATAATATAAATAAGTGATGGCGGCCGGGCACGGTGGCTCACGCCTGTAATCCCAGCCCTTTGGGAGGCCAAGGCGGGCGGGACACCTGAGGTAAAGGGTTCGAGACCAGCCTGGCCAACATGGCGAAACCCTGTCTCTACTAAAAATACAAAATTATGCCGGGCGTGGTGGCGGGCGCCTTGTAATCCCAACTACTCAGGAGGCTGAGGCAGGAGAATCGCTTGAACCCGGGAGGCGGAGGTTGCAGTGAGCCGAGATTGCGCCACTGCACTCCAGCCTGGCGACAGAGCGAGACTCTGTCTCAAAAAAAAAAAAAACTGATGACGTGAATGTGCACACATTCTATTTTATGTAGAATAAATGTGCAAATGTGTGTTTGTGGGTAATCACAGGAAAAAATTCCCAAACTATAGGGCAGTTCCCAGAAATGTCATTCCTGGTTATCTCCCTGTGCTTATCCAGGATTACCTTGCCTTTCATTTTCTTCTTTATACTCACCTCTGTTTCCTGAATTATTTGCAATGAGCAAGAATGCCTTTGATCTCCCAAACACAGGGCAAGGGAGCTATTTTCACTGGGAAAAAGAAAATGCTGGCCAGGCGCGGTGGCTCACGCCTGTAATCCCAGCACTTTGGGAGGCCGAGGGGGGTGGATCACGAGGTCAGGAAATCGAGACCATCCTGGCTAACACGGTGAAACCCCGTCTCTACTACAAATACAAAAAATTAGCCGGGCGTGGTGGCGGGCGCCTGTTGTCCCAGCTACTCGGGAGGCTGAGGCAGGAGAATCACTGGAACCCGGGAGGCGGAGCTTGCAGTGAGCCGAGATGGTGCCACTGCACTCCAGCCTGGGCAGCAGAGCGAGACTCCGTCGCAAGAAAAAAGAAAAAAAAAAAGAAAAAGAAAAAGAAAATGCTTTACCTTGAATTTCCTGCCCAACTCCCTTTTGCCAATAATAAAAACAGGATTCAGTGCAGTCCCGGGCTATGCGACCTTGGGCAACCTTACCGAGTTAAAGTCTCCGCCAGAATTAGGCTCAGAGGCTCCACTGAGGCTGGTGGCTGGCTTCCTTCATGGCAAATTGCCTTACAAACACTCCAAGGAGGAGCCTTGGCAGAATGGCAGCGCTGGGACAGGTGTTGATCTGAAGATGGGACCTGTCCTTTTTCAACATGAAGATCAGCTCCAAAGAGATTAGAAAAACTGCCCAGCGAGGCCACAGGGCTGGAGAGAGGCACAAGCTGAGTTCGCAGCCCAGAACGCCTCGCTTAGAGTGTGGAGTCCACTCACACGGAGGGAAAGGGTGCGTGCAGTAGCTGCCACAGAATATTCCCTCCGGCACTGGGGACAAAACATGTTCTAGGGAGGCATGCCTTTTGTCTCCACCTCCATCTCAATCACGGCTGCATTCAAATATTAATGCTTGCCCATGTAAGAATTCTTAGCATCCACGCCTGAATATCTGGCTTGAAAACAGACAAACCTAGGGTGTTGTTGTTCCTGTTATTTCAAAACATCCCCAAGTCCGTGTCTGGAGCTGCCTTTCCCCTATCCCCAGGCCTTGTGCAACGCTGGGCTCGGCGTCATGAACAGGTGTGAATGGACGAGAGAAGGAATTTGTGGGCAAAGGTGAATCCATCTGTGACCATCCAACGAGCTACAGTGAGGTTTGTTGAAGGCCACTGCTTTCTAGGTCATGATCAGAAATTAAGCCAATGAAAACTGTGATTGTGACTGTGCTGCAGTTAGTGATTGTTTTGTTTTCTTTTGTTTTGTTTGTATCAGGGTCTTGCTCTCCCATCCAGGCTGGAGTGCGATGGTACAATCAGAGCTCACTGCAGCCTCTACCTCTTGGGCTTAAGTGATCTTCCCGCCTGAGCCTCCGGAGTAGCTGAGACTACAGGCATGCACCACCACCATTGCCTAATTTTTTTTATTTTTTGTAGAGTCAGAGGTCTCAATATGTTGTCCAAGCTGGTCTTGAACTCCTGGACTCAAGCGATCCTCCCGCCTTAACCTCCCAAAGTGTTAGGGTTACAGGCATGAGCTACTACACTTTTTTGTTTTTGATGGTTTTGATTTATTTTGCTGCTCAGGAAGCTAAAAGAGGAAGGTATTGTTCAATATTGGCATACAGTTGATTCACCGTAATTTTTTTAAAATGGAGTAGCTAGTCATCAGCAAAGACAGCTGTCTATAGTGAAGGTTCACTTGCTCACTAGTCGGTACAAGGATCCAGTCTGGTCCCCTGGAGTTAATGAAGTTACAGTCACATTAGTGAGGGCATTATAAGAGGAGCGGGAAGTGCACTCTGGCCTGTGTGGCACCAGATATGTGGGCCACTTACAAGTGTGTGCACTAGGCCATTCGTAAAGGTCACAGAGGTCCTTTTGTCAACACCTCGAAATGCCCACATCAAGAAAACCCCGGAACCGTCCGATGGTTCCTCTTTCTGAGAATCTGAGAATGTCACTAGTGTGGAGAAAGAGAAATTAAACACGATGCACCCAGGGGCCCAGGAAAAGCCCAGGAGACTGAGTGGAATGCTGGAACGCTGAGCCTGGTTGTCCTTAAGTGCGAGGACTTGGAGTTTGCCTGGCCAGGGCTTAGAGTCTGAGCCTTCACTGGGCAAGTTGCTGAGGGTCTCAGGCCTCGGTTTCCCACTCTGGGAACTGGTGTTTAGATCTCACAGCTCACAGGGATATTGGGAGGGGTCCATGGCATGGAGGTGATGAAGCATTTAGAGTCCGATTCCGGATGTGCTCATGTTACCATGGGCTGAGTGACCACGAGCTGGGCACATTTCACTGCAATCCCTATTCTTTGTGAAGAACAGGAAGATAAGAGAGGTTGAGCGATACACCTGGGGTCACACAGCCATAGTGGGGGTAGAGACGAGAGGAGACAGGTGGTGAAATGTGGCGGCAAAGGTAGCGAAGGCGCAGCTGCGTCCTTGTCAGCGAGGAAGGGGTGTCGTCTTGCTCCTGAGGCAATGGGGAAGACTTTACAAAGTTTGGGGCCAGAGTGGGTAGGATCAGATTTGTGTTTTGAAAGGTCCATCTGGCGCCTGGCACGGTGGCTCACACCTGGAATCCCAGCACTTTGGGAGGTCAAGGTGGGCAGCTTACCTGAGGTCGGGAGTTCGCGACCAGCCCAACCAACATGGTGATACCCCGTCTCTACTAAAAGTACAAAATTAGCCGGGTGTGGTGGCGCATGGCTGTGATCCCAGCTACTCAGGAGGCTGAGGCAGGAGAATCGCTTGAACCCGGGAGGTGGAGGTTGTGGTGAGCCAAGATCGCGCCACTGCACTCCAGCCTTGACAATAAGAGCGAGACTCTGTCTCAAAAAAAAAGGAAAAGTCCGTCTGGCTGGAGGGCTGGAAAAGGAATGGGAGGAGGAAATACATCATCCTACATGAATCTGTGGAGAGCAGTGGAGAAGGCTGTCACAGGCTCCAAGTGAGAGACGGAGGCTTGCTGCAGGGGGTTGCAGTGCAGACAGGATGAAGAGAAATGGACAGATTGGAGAGGTTCCACAGGGTGAAATCCACAGGACTTGCCCATGAGCCCGATGCTGGGAACAGCTAAGGGACGGGGTGTCCAGGTGCTGTACTGGGTGGTAGACACACAGCTCCAGGAGGTGGGAGACTGGCCGTCATGGCCACTGCCCGTGGTCGTGAGGACTGTCCCTGAAATACATATTTGCAGTTGTCTCCCCAGGAGGGCTCCTTCTGTAATTCCTCCTCCTCTCTCCCCCACCCCCGACTTTGCCACTTCATGCAAGGGCACCGTAAGGGTTTGAAGGTCTCACTGGAAGAGGTCAGCTTTGGGGTGAAGTAGAGCCCTGAAAGGAGACCCCACTGGGAAACAAAATGATGATCCAGGGGTGACGGGAGGGGGTGGCAGTCAGCACCACTCAGCCCCGCCTGGCATGGATCCCACCCTCTCCGCGGACAGGCCACACACTCTGGGCCGTCAAGAGAGACCAGGACCCTACCCAGTCACTGCTGTGTGGATACGGTGCCCTCTGAAACTGGGGAAGCAACCTACGCTTCCTGCACCTTACCTTCCTCACTTGTAAAGTAGATCAGCAAGGCCTCAAATATGGGAGCCACTTGCATGTGTGTGCACTAGGCCATTTGTAAAGGTCACAGAGACCCTTGCTATCTGCGTAGTAACATGCATTTGAGAGAGAGAGGAGAGAGAGAGAGAGACTGGCGTTGCTTCGGCCCAGCAATTTTGCTGATTTCTCCTTTGTCTTGGCCAAACATATGGCCAAGCAGCCTTTGTGGTCGGTTCATAATCTGGGCTAATATGAAACCCTCTGAAAACACCAAAGCCTGCACCTCCAGGACTGCGGCCAGGTTCAGCGGCTCCAGAAACCCCTGGAGTCCACTGCACGGACTCTCTCATCTCTGTCTCTGACTCTCTCTCTCTCTCTCTCCACCGCGTCCTTCCCATCTTTGGGCTTGGTTTTTCCCCATTTTTTTTTTTAGGCGGAGTCTCGCTGTGTCACCCAGGCTGAAGCGCAAAGGTGCGATCTTGGCTCACTGCAACCTCCGCCTCCCGGGTTGAAGTGATTCTCCTTCCTCAGCCTCCCGAGTAGCTGGGATTACAGGCACCTGCCACCAAGCCTCGCTATAATTTTTGTATTTTTTTAGTAGAGACGGGGTTTCACCATATTGGCCAGGCTGGTCTCGAACTCCTGGGCTCAAGTGATTCTCCCACCTACGCCATCCCAAAGTTCTAGGATTATAGGCATGAACCACCTCGCCTGCCTGGTTTTTCCCCATTCCTGAGCGGGATCTCAGGAAGGGGTCCCAGCAACTACCAACAGGTTTTTCCAGTTCAACCATTGCCTGGGAGAGAGGGCCTCTTTCCTCATCATTCCAGCAAGTCTCCCGGGGGCAATGCTTACTGGCCAGGCTGTGTACCCGGCAATGACCCCCATTCCGAGTGGCCAGTCCTGAGACATGTCTGGGGGAGGGGTCAGCCTGGCCAAGCCTCGTGGAGGGCAGGTGGGGAGGGCTGGTCTCCCAGAGCAAACCCAGCAGCAGCCAGGAAGAAGAACTGGGTGTGCGCAGGAAGAAGAGCTGGGTGTGCGCAGGAAGAAGAGCTGGGTGTGTGCAGGCAGAAACAGCACCAGTCCCCGGCGGGGTCCCTCAGGGCTCTCCTCCTGCACACGTGAACGCTGACGTCAGCACTGACGTTCTGTCCGGCTGGCAGCTCTCTCCTCCTGTCTGAGAACAGTCTGCAGCCGTTGATGCGAACTCCCCAGGAGAGGCTGCGTACGGTGCAATTAATCCAGGCCACCCAAGCCAGACAGCTGATTAACATCTCAACAGGGGCTACTAGGTGTTCGAGTCGTTATTAATGAGAAGTTGCCGCTACGAAGCAGTTGGTGGAAACGTGTACAAATCCACACAATCAGTAAAAAACGCCTGTGGGAAATGGACCCATAAGAAGTCCAGCAGCAGTGACGGTAACCCAGGGTGCCAGGGAACTGTTGCTTTTCCGACTTGCTGTCTTCCAGGCTCTGTCGGTGGTCGGCATGGCCCGTGGAAATCAACGAGAACTTGCCCATCAGAAAACATGAAGAAAACCCAGGATATTAGCCCATCTCTACTAAAAAAAAATGCAAAATTACCCAGGCATGGTGGCACATGCCTATAATCCCAGCTACTAGGGAGGATGAGGCAGGAGAATCTCTTGAACCCGGGAGGCGGAGGTTGCGGTGAGCCAAGACCGCACCATTGCACTCCTGCCTGGGCAACAAGAGCGAAACTCCATCTCAAAAAAAAAGAAAAAAGAATAAAACACTAACCATGGGGAAAAAAAAGTCCAGTGGCTCAGCAAAAAAAATTACTCTGAACAAAACTCGTGCAGAAACTTTTGTGTGTTTTGAAGAATTTTGTCCAATGCAAGTTTTTCCTATTTGATTTTTTCACCTAAAATACCATTTCTTCATGGACAGTGTATCATTTTGAGATCACGGAGTACTATGGAGTGCAGTCGGTGCATTTAGAAATGACTTTCAATTTCTGGCCGGGCACGGTGGCTCACGCCTGTAATCCCAGCACTTTCGGAGGCCGAGGCGGGCAGATCACCTGAGATCAAGAGCTCACGGCATGCATTACATCGTTTCTTACTTTTCAAGGAAAAACATATTTTGCAAATTGAGCAACGTGGAGAAACCTCGTCTCTACTGAAAATACAAGATTAGCCAGGTGTGATGGCTCATGCCTGTAATCCCAGCTACTCGGGAGGCTGAGGCAGGAGAATCGCTTGAACCCGGGAGAAGGAGGTTGTGGTGAGCCGAGATTGCAGCACTGCACTCCGTCCTGGGCAACAAGAGCGAAATTATGTCTCAAAAAAAAAAAAAAAAAGAAATGACTTTAAATTTCTATCACATGAGAATAAAGCCTTATTTCAAAAAGTGGTGCAAATTTGAGGGTTCTCAGAGAATGGTGGGTTCCAGGCCTCTCTCAGTCACACACACTTGCCATGAACATGCATACGTGTAAATTTACATCTCTGTGTTAGGTACTAACGTAGTGTGTGCTCTAGGGAACATATGAAAAATAGAAAAAATAAGAATAGAAATTTCAATCTTCTGCAGGTGGAAGGGTTATCTGGGTACACATGGTCCATTTTAGAAAATATCAATTAAAGAAGGTTTGACTTAAACATTTTGGGTTCAAATATGAAGAATGTTTGTAAACAGGCAGAGAGGAGCAGTTTCTTGATCTCCTACCTTCTAATTTAAGAAATGAAGGCCGAGTGCAGTGGCTCATGCCTGTAATCCCAGCCCTTTGGGAGGCCGAGGTGGGTGGGTCACGAGATCAGGAGTTCAAGACCAGCCTGGCCAACATGGTGAAACCCTGTCTCTACTAAAAATACAAAAATTAGCTGGGCATGGTGGCGGGCACCTGTAATCCCAGCTACTCGGGAGACTCAGGCAGGAGAATTGCTTGAACAGGAACCGGGGAGGCAGAGGTTGCAGTGAGCCGAGATCATGCCACTGCACTCCAGCCTGGGCTACAGAGCAAGACTCCATCTCAAAAAGAAAAGAAAAAAAAGAGAATGAAAAAATCTCCTTTAGTTATGGATTTTTATTAATTCCTGTAAGGTTCTCCACAGAAACAGACCAACAGGATGTGTGTGTGTGTGTGTAATACAAAAATTAGCTGGGCATGGTGGCGGGCACCTGTAATCCCAGCTACTCGGGAGACTCAGGCAGGAGAATTGCTTGAACAGGAACCGGGGAGGCAGAGGTTGCAGTGAGCCGAGATCATGCCACTGCACTCCAGCCTGGGCTACAGAGCAAGACTCCATCTCAAAAAGAAAAGAAAAAAAAGAGAATGAAAAAATCTCCTTTAGTTATGGATTTTTATTAATTCCTGTAAGGTTCTCCACAGAAACAGACCAACAGGATGTGTGTGTGTGTGTGTGTGTGTAGTGCGTGTGTGTGTAAGTAAACCTACACCTAGCTACCTATCTATCTATACATTGGGAGAGAGAGGGAGATTTGTCTGATTTATCTTGAGGAATTGCCCTATGCAATTGGGGAGGCTTGACAAGCCCCAGATCTGACGAGAGAGTCGCAGTTCAAGTCCAAAGGGAACCTGCTGGCAGAATTCCGTCTCAACGGGGTGCGGGAGAGGGGGTTTGGGGGAATAGGGAGGGAGGTAAGTCTTTGTTCAGTTTTTTTTTTTTTTTATTTTTTTTTTTTAGACGGGTTCTCGCTCTTTCTCCCAGGCCGGACTGCAGTGGCGCTATCTCGGCTCACTGCATGCTCCGCCTCCCGGGTTCACGCCATTCTCCTGCCTCAGCCTCTAGAGTAGCTGAGACTACAGGTGTCCACCACCGTGCCCGGCTAATTTTTTGTATTTTTAGTAGAGACGGGGTTTCACCGTGTTAGCCAGGATGGCCTCGATCTCCTGACCTTGTGATCCACACGCCTCGGCCTCCCAAAGTGCTGGGATTACAGGCGTGAGCCACCGCGCCTGGCCTAGTCTTTGTTCTGTTCAGGCCTTCAACTGATTGGATGGGAGCCACCCACATTGTGGAGGGCAATCTGCTTTATTCAACGTTCACTGAAGTATAAATGTTAATCATGTTCAAAAAAACACATTGATGGAAACATCTAGAATAATGGTCCACCAAATATCTGGGCACCATGGCCCAGTCAGGTTGACAAAAGTAACCATCATGACTCCGCATGAGAAATTTTCAACTCTGGCAGAAAATTACAGACTATATGAAGCCCACTGATTGGTGTTTTCTGTGGGAGGTAGAAACTAAGAAATTAGGAAGTGTTGGGTTGGATACATGTAAGACATTTTGGCCCAGAATACAAGGTGGGCAGGTGAGAGCACAATCCCTTGGCTGAGTAACCTGGCACATCTATTAGCAGTTCAGTGGATTTACCCTTTGACCTATGTATGTCAAACCTAGGAATTCTATTCAGGATATTCAGTGCAGTGTTAATTTTTTTGTTTGTTTGATTTTTGTTTTTCGGTTTTTTTTTGTTTGTTTTTTTTTTGAGACAGAGTCTCGCTCTGTTGCCCAGGCTAGAGTGCAATGGTGCAATCTTGGCTCACTGCAACCTCCGCCTCCCGGGTTCAAGCTATTCTCGTGCCTCAGCCTCCCGAGTAGCTGGGATTACAGGCACCCACCACCGCGCCCGGCTAATTTTTGTATTTTTAGTAGAGACGGGTTTTCGCCATGTTGGTCAGGTTGGTCTTGAACTCCCAAACTCAGGTGATCCGCCCGCCTCGGCCTCCCAAAGGGCTGGGATTACAGGCGTAAGCCACTGCACCCGGCCAAGTGCAGTGTTAATTATAAGACCAAAAAAAAAAAAAACCCATAAAAACTAGAAAAACAGGCTTGGCACAATGGCTCACACCTGTAATCCCAGCACTTTGGGAGGCTGAGGTGGGCAGATCACTGAGGCCAGGGGTTTGAGACCAGCCTGGGCAACATGGTGAAACCCCATCTCTACTAAAAATACAAAAATGAGCCGGGTATGGTGGGCAATGCCTGTAATCCCAGCTACTGGGAGACTGAGGCAGGAGAATCACTTGAGCCTGGGAGGTGGAGGTTGCAGTGAGCCCAGATCGCGCCACTGCACTCCAGCCTGGGCGACAGAGCAAGACTGTCTCAAAAAAAAAAAAAGGAAAAACACTGTAAGATAATTAATTTAATAAATTATCATATATATATATATATATTTTTTTTTTGAGACAGAGTCTTGCTCTGTCACCCTGGCTGGAGTGCAGTGGCACGATCTCAGTTTACTGCAACCTCCACCTCCCAGGCTCAAGTGATTCTCCTGCCTCAGCCTTCCAAGTAGCTGGGATTACAGGCGTGCGCCACCACACTCGGCTCATTCTTGTATTTTTAGAAGAGACGGGGTTTCACCATGTTGGCCAGGCTGGTCTTGAACACCTGACCTCAAGTGATCCACCCGTCTCAGCCTCCCAAAGTGCTGGGATTACAAGCGTGAGCCACCACACCCAGCTGGTACTTATTTTAGTAGAACATTCTGTAGTTATTTCTTTAAAAGAAGAGCTGTGTACACCATCTATAAGAGAAGTAATTTAATAAATTATGGTAATATTTCAGTGGAATATTTTGTAGTTATTTCTTTAAAAGAAGGGAAGAGCTATATACACTGTTATAAAAATTATTCCGGATAAATTAGTAGGTGGCATATATATGTGCATCTATATGTACATGTCCTCTATACATAATTCTTTCTTGTATTTAAAAAGAGAATACGTATGTAAGAGATTTCTGACATGGAAATTCCCAAAAAGAGCCGTAAGAAACTGCTAACCAGCTGGGCGCCGTGGCTCACACCTGTAATCCCAGCACTTTGGGAGGCCGAGGCGGGCAGATCACGAGGTCAGGAGATCGAGACCATCCTGGCAAACATGGCGAAACCCCGTCTCTACTAAAAATACAAAAAAATTAGCCGGGCGTGGTGGCGGGCGCCTGTAGTCCCAGCTACTCGGGAGGCTGAGGCAGGAGAATGGCGTGAACCCGGGAGGCGGAGCTTGCAGTGAGCCGAGATCGCGCCACTGCACTCCAGCCTGGGCGACAGAGCAAGACTCCGTCTCAAAAAAAAAAAAAGAAACTGCTAACCACACTGCACTCTGGAAAAGACAGATTGTTACTTTTCCCTTGAGGGCTGCTTGACATTCTTTCCAGAGGTGTGCGTGTGCGTGGCCTGCTTGCCTCTAGTAATGGTGGGAGTTTCCATTTCTACCGTAATAGAATGGAAATGGTGCCGTGAGTCCACTGTTGGGAGGGTGCAGGACAAGCTGGGTGTGACGGCTCAGGTAGGGGTCATTGGACTGGCTGCAGGACACCCGGACACCTGGCAGAGCTTGATTTTCGGGTGTCGGGAAGGTGTCTCCAGCAGAGACTGGCATCTGAGCCTCGCGGACCCGGTGGTGAAGAGCTCCCTCTGTTGCAGGATGGATAAGGAATCACAGAGACCGACGGGTTGAGGAGGAGATTTATTATTTAGGTGCACCGGCCCAGTCGGATTAACATCCAAAGGACTGAGCCCTGAACAGAGTTAAGTTACCTTTTAAGCATTTCGTGGGGTGGAGGGAGATCTGTGCAGGCGGAAGCATATTACAGAAGCGAGAAACAAAGACAGTTATTCCATTAATTGAGACATGCATCATATCATTTCTTACTTCTCAAGGAAAATCATGTTTTGTGACTTGAGTTTATCTGTTTATGACTTTGCAGCTGCACGGCTAGAGACACAGGTCTTCACGATGCCTGGGAAAGGGAGAGATAAGGCTCACTAGCCACAGAAAAACACGCAGTTAATTTTAAAGGACTCCAGCACTTTCTCTTTCTCAGGGGGAACTGCGTTTTCTTACATACAGCTGAGTTTCTGCTTACATATTCTTTAATTTCTTTTAATTCCTGTTCCACCTCGATGTGGGCGGCACCATCCAATCTGCTGGGACCCAGAGAGAACAAAAACAGAGAAAAGGTGAATGTGTCCGTCTGTCTGCCGGACTGGGGCGTGCTCTTCCTCTCCTTCCCTTGGACAACTCCCAGCTCCCCGGCCATGGGACTCCAGGACTTACACCAATGCCACCCTCTGCCCCAGGTTTCTCAGGCCTTTGGCCTTGGACTGAGAGTTACATCTTCAGCTTCCCTGGTTCTGAGGCCTTCGGACTTGGACTGAGCCATGCTACCAGCACCCCAGGGTCTCCAGCTTGCAGTGGCCTGTCCTGGAACTTCTCAGCCTCCATAATCATATGGGCCAATTCCCCTAATTAATTTCCTCTCATCTATCTATTATCTATCTATCTATCATCTATCTATCATCTATCTATCTATCATCTATCATCTATCTATCTATCTATCATCTATCTATCATCTATCTATCTATCATCTATCTATATATCTATATATCTATCTATCTATCATCTATCTATCATCTATCTATCTATCTATCATCTTTCTATCATCTATCTATCTATCTATCATCTATCTATCATCGATCTATCTATCTATCTATCATCTATCTATCATCTATCTATCATCTATCTATCTATCATCTATCTATCTATCATCTATCTATCTACCTATCATCTATCTATCTATCATCTGTCATCAATCTACCTATCATTTATCTCTTTATTTCTATCTATCACCTACCTGAGGCAGGAGAATAGGGAATGAGGGTAACCCAGGGTTAAGGCAGAAGCAAAAGAACAGCCGGAGCAGCCGGTTCCAGGCAAGATTGGGCAGCACACGGGCCACCGTCTCACTCCTGCGGTAACAGAACAGAAGCCTCCACTTCCGCCTCTGATTGGTCGGGGGCCAATCCTTCATAGGATGTAACCAATTGGAGCCCTCTAAAGGGCACCTGGGGGTGTTACCAAATTCTTTTAGCTTAACAAAAACCCTGAAGAACATTGTAATCAGGGCTCTTGAGCCACTTGCTTGTTCTTTTCTTGCTTTGATTGTGTGTTTTGCTCAATTCTTTAACACGCCAAGAACCTGGACAACTCGCAGTTAGGACTCTCCATCTAGTAACATGTCTGTCTGTCATCTATCATCTGTCTATCACCTATCATCTAGCTGTCATCTACCTACCATCTATCTACCTACCAATCATCTTTCTTCATCTATCCTTTATCTACCATCTATCTACTTATCTGTCTACCTATCTATCTATTGTCTGTCATCTGTCTACCTATCTAGCTATCATCTCTCTCTCTAATCTGTCATCTATCATCTCTTTCTCTCTCTCTTTCTCTAATCTATCTGTCTGTCTATCCCATTGGTTCTGTCTCTCTGGAGAACCCTGACTAATACACTGGGGCTGGTGATATTTTGTAAGTAAAGCAGAGTCCTGCCATGGGGCAGCAGGGAGATGAAGAAGACAGGGAAACCCCCAGCCCACGAGTACTGCTGCAACACAGTCAACCTAAACTGGGTAGGCTGAAGAGGGCAGGACGGCTGAGGATGGCAAAGGACATGCCCCAGGAGCCTGTGCGGCATCATCGGCTGCCCAGGTGAGCGTCCTCAGGAGATGCCAGTGCTCACATGGGGCTGGCAAGGCCTGGGGTGGGAGCTTGGCCCACAGCAATGGAAGTGCCACTCTAAGGACGTCACTTGTGTCAACAACAGCTTGACAGAGTGTTATCATGTATGATGGAATCCTAGAATCTTCCCTACTTTACAGATGGGGAAACGGAGGCAAAAGCCAATGAATGAATCAGTGAATGAATGAATGAATGAGTGAATGAGTGAGTGAGGGAATGAATGAGTGAATGAATGAATGAGTGAATTAATGAGTGAATGAGTGAATTAATGAGTGAATGAGTGAGTGAATGAATGAGTGAGTGAGTGAATGAGTGAATGAATGAGTGCATGAATGAGTGAGTGAATGAGTGAGTGAGTGAATGAGTGAGTGAGTGAATGAGTGAGTGAATGAACGAGTGAAGGAATGGGTGAGTGAGTGAATGAGTGAGTGAATGAATGAGTGAGTGAATGAATCAGACTTCCCAAGGGTGGGTGCATTTCCACCATGACTATGAGAAGGAGAGAACATCATCCAGACTTAGTTTTTGTTGCTCAAAACAAATGCAAGCAAACTCCTGGGCCCACTAGGGCAATGGGCAAAAGCCGCAGACCCTATCCATTGCGTGCGGGATTTCGGTGGGATTCTTGGGCTTTCAGGAGCCTACAAGTGGACTCGCATTTCAACACCTGTGTTCTGTAGGGTTTTCTAGATCTAAGATTCTAGGATTCTATGAAAAGTTACGATATCCCTGCCCCCTAAAAGATTGTAAATTTGAACAACAACAAGAAGTCACAAACTGGTGCATCCCAATCCCGTAGGTTCTATTTCACGGGTAAAAAGTGTCTGGGTGAATAAACTGCTGTGCCGCTCAAAGGACCCAAAGGAGGGTTCTTTGTGGGTTGGCATTTGCAAATATCACCAGCTGCCTGGCTAGGGTGACCAGCTAACATACTGTCCCCATGTGGACCCTGGGCATGAAGGGAGGTACCAGGCCAGGGGCAGTGGCTCATGCCTATAATCCGAGCACTATGGGAGGCCAAGCTGGGAGGATTGCTTGAGCCCAGGAGTTCAAGACCAGCCTGGGCAACATAGCGAGAACCTGCCTCTACAAATAATTTTTAAAATCAGCTGCACATAACGGCATGCACTACAGTCCCAGCTACTTGGGAGGCTGAGGAAGGAGGATCACTTGAGCCTGGGTGACTGAGACTGCAATGAGCCATGATGGCACCACTGCACTCCACCTTGGGTGACACAGCAAGACTTCACCTCAAAAAAAAAAAAAAAAGAAAGAAAGAAAAGAAAAGAGGCTGGACACAGTGGCTCACGCCTGTAATCCTAGCACTATTGGGAGGCCGAGGTGGGTGGATTGCCTGAGCTCAGGAGTTCGAGACCAGCCTGGGAAACACAGTGAAACTCTGTCTCTACTAAGAATACAAAAAATCGGCTGTTGTGGCGGTGTGTGCCTGTAATCCCAGCTACTCAGGAGGCTGAAACAGGAGAATCTTTTAAACCTGGGAGGTGAAGTTTGCAATGAGCCAAGATCATGCCATTGCACTCCAGCCTGGGCAACAGAGCGAGACTCCATCTTAAAAAAAAAAAAAAAAAAAAGAAAGAAAGAAAAAAGAAAAGAGGCCGGGCGTGGTGGCTCACACTTGTAATCCCAGCACTTTGGGAGGCCGAGGCAGGCCAGATCACCTGAGGTCAGGAGTTCAAGACCAGCCTGGCCAACATGGTGAAACCCCATCTCTACTAAAAATACAAAAAATTAGCTGGGCATGGTGGTGGGCACCTGTAATCCCAGCTACTCAGGAGGCTGAGGCAGGAGAATTGCTTGAACCTGGGAGGCGGAGGTTGCAGTGAGCCGAGATCACGCCATTGCACTCCAGCCCGGGCAACAGAAGTGAAACTCTGTCTAAAAAAATAAAAAAGAAAGAAAGAAAGGTGGCCCCATTAATGTTTATGCCAAGACAGCAGGCATGACCTGGAAGTGTCCCAAGCCACAGGGCATCTTGCTTCCGGGGAGGACGAATGAATCAAATCGCACCTATTTGGAGGCAAGCAAGGACTCTATGACTTCAGGAGCCCTGGTGGGTGGACAGAAGCTCCCTGCTCCCCCAGCCTGTCTACCTAGCAGCGCTTTGGCCTGCCGCATTCCTGTACTTCTGAGCCTGCCTGCCAGTCCCTCCTCACATGCACACCGTGGCTTTGTGCCTGGTATTGAGTGTCCCGGAGCCCCAAACCACAGGGCCAACACCATGAAAGAAGCAGGGACTCTGCTCTCATCCGCTCGCCCCCGCCCCCTACATAATCCCCTGGTGCTCACGCAGCCCCACCGTAAAGCTTTTCTAGCTCCCTGGCAGACTTGTGCCACTGTTTGCCAGATCAAAGCCCAGTGACCTGAGTGGCCTGTCCCCAGCAGAGGCCACTAGTCCCTGTGGACCCACCCCGTTGGGAGAGGCATGGGTTGAACTTTAACCATTAGGCTCAGGGGTTGGGATGAGTTTCTACAAAAAGAGGTGGGTACACGCCAGTCCACAGTGGTCCTGATCAAAGTGAGAACAGACAGCAGGGAACATCACCCTCTTCAGATTGGAGTCAGCGGGAACAGAACCAAGATGTTGGGGAGGAACACTTGGAAGACCTCAGCTTTCTCCTTCTGGGTTAAGCAGATGTGGGCCCCTCTCTGGAGTCGTTCAGTGAGGCCAGGGCGATGGTGTTCTCAGCGTTCCTGTGCACGGCGAGCCAGCAGTAACACGTGTAAGTAGAGCCTCAAATTTCCCAAATGCAACTGGATCCTTGTCGTAGCTGATGGGGTCTTTCGAGATGAGAGAGGAGAGACCATCCCGAGCCACATGCATTAATATTTCCACTCCGTTTCTTTTTTTTTTTTTTTTTTTTTTGAGATGAAGCGTTGCTCTGTGGCCTGGGCTGGAGTGCAGTGGCGCGATCTAGGCTCACTGCAACCTCCGCCTCCCGGGTTCAAGAGATTCTCCTACCTCAGCCTCCTGAGTAGCTGGGACTACAGGCGCCTGCCACCACTCCCAGCTAATTTTTTGTATTTTTAGTAGAGACAGGGTTTCACCGTGTTAGCCAGGCTGGTCTTGAACTCCTGACCTCGTGATCCGCCTGTCTCGGCCTCCCAAAGTACTGGGATTACAGGCATCAGCCACGGCACCTGGCACTCTTTTTTCTTTTCTTTTCTTTGATGAAGTTTTGCTCTTTTGCACAGGCTAGAGTGCAATGGCATGATCTTGGCTGGTTGCAACCTCTGCCCCCCGAGGTTCAAGTGATTCTCCTGCCTCAGCCTCCAAAGTAACTGGCACTACAGGCACCCGCCACCGCACCTGGCTAATTTTTTGTATTTTGGTAGAGATAGGGTTTCACCATGTTGGCCAGGCTGGTCTCGAACTCCTGACCTCAGGTGATCCACCCACCTCAGCCTCCCAAAGTGCTAGGATTACAAGCATGAGCCACCGTGCCTGGCCACACTCTGTTTCTCTTGTATTTGGTGACCTTGGGTGAATCATTTAGCCTCCGGTTCAGGGGTCCTGGGGAGGGCAAGATGCTGGGAGCAGGTGGGTAGTCCGTGTTCGCACAGGACACACTGGCATGACTCACCATCCAGACCCGGCGGAATGGGCTGCACTAACCAGTCACGATCGCTCCTAAACTCTTCGGCAAAGAATGCTTTCAAGCAAACCTGTAACAAGTAAACCACTCAGTCAGCTCTGCCAAGAAACTGCCCCGTGCCAGCCCCTCTCAGCTTCATGGTCAGTGCCTTGTGACCTTGGACGACGCCTTTCCTCTTTCTGGGTCTCAAGTGCTTCCTCCGTAGAATGAGAGCCTGCTTCGGCAGCTGCCAACTTCTCTTCTAACTCAAATCTTCCACGTGTTCCGTGTTTGGGCCATTTAAAGAGCACGGGCTTAGGAGCCAGACCCCAGGCATGCGGTGCTGCTGATGGTTGCCAAGGTGGAGCATCGGCAGGTCTTCACCCCCGAGCCTCCGTGTCCTGATCTCGAGATGGGGGTGGCCAGACTTTCTCTCCAGGGCCATGGAAGGATGACACGATGCGTGTAGAAAGACTGGCCCACCCCAGACTCTCAGTGAGCTCCACTCATTCCTTCTGTTGGGGGCCACACCTGTGGACTGGAGTGCAGTGGTGCGATCTCGGCTCACTGCAGCCTCTGCCTCCTGAGTTCAAGCGACCCTGTTGACTCAGCCTCCCAAGTAGCTGGGACTACAGGTGTACGCCGCCATGCCCAACTAATTTCTGTATTTTTAGTAGAGATGGGATTTCGCCATGTCGGCCAGGCTGGTCTCAAACTCCCAACCTCAAGTGATCTACCTGTCTCCGCCTCCTAAATTGCTGGGATTACAGGCATGAGCTACCGCACCCACCCCCTTCTTTTATTCTTACTACCACCGTTAAGAGCACTAGGCTGCCTGGATTGGAATCTTGGCCCCACTGCTCTCTATGGCTGTTGCCCCTCTGTGGGCTAATTGAGGCTAATTTCTGTCTTGTTGCCCAGGCTGGAGTGCAGTGGTGCAATCTCCAGCTCACCGCAACCTCCACCTCCCAGGTTCAAGCAATTCTCCTGCCTCAGCCTCCCGAGTAGCTGGAATTACAGGCATGCACCACCACATCCGGCTAATTTTGTATTTTTAGTAGATACAGGGTTTCTCCATGCTGCTCAGGGTGGTCTTGAACTCCCAGCCTGAGATGATCCGCCCGCCTCGGCCTCCCAAAGAGCTGGGATTGCAGGCGTGAGCCACCGCACCTGGCTGTCCCCTCTGTGACTTTCTTAACTTCTCCCAGCCTTGGTTTTGTCCTAACAGGGGGTTGATAATGGTGCTTACTGCACAGTGTCGTTGGGAGAAGGGTCCGAGATGGGGCCTGCAAAGGCTGGGGACAGCACATGGCTCCAGGAAGCCCTCGCTAGATGCCAGCTGCTGCTGTTGCTAACACAGGCAGCGGTGGGTGCCCTGCGTCTATTTAAGCATTTCCCTGTCAGTGGGCAACAGGTAGCATTCCATTTCTTACTATGGCAACATGTCCTCTTACGTCTTGTGCTAGAGAGAGTCACATTCTGTATCGGCACCTAAATCCATTTACACCATGGTCCTCAATCTGTTCCCAGTGAACAGAGGGCTCTGCCAAATCATTTCAGAGTTCTACAAAGAGCAGAATATTCTGCCAAGCAGAGAAGATTGGAACATCGTAAGGAATTCATCCTTCTATGTCAGTGTTTTATTTATGGGCATTCTGAACACTATTTCATTTGGGAAAAGAATATCGTTACTAAAAATTATTGAAAAATCACTGGTGGTTTGGCCTTGAGAGAAAAGTCAAAGAGTTAGAAAACATTCAGTGATAATTCTAGAACCAGGCATGGGGGCTCATGCCTGTCATCCCAGCACTATTTTGGGAGGCTGACGTGGGAGGATAGCTGAAGCCCAGGAGTTCAAGATCAGCCTGGGCAACATAGCAAGAACCCATCTCTAAAAAAAAAAAAAAAAAAATTAAAAAATTAACTGGACATGGTGGCACACACCTATCATCCCAGCTACTTGGGAGGCTGAGGCAGGAGGATCGCCAACACCAGGAATTTGAGGCTGCAGTGAGCCCTGATCAGGCCACTGCACTCCAGCCTGGGCTACACAGCAAGACCCCGTCTAAGAAAAAAAAATAATAATAATTTTAGGGATCATTGAATGCTTTCTAGTCAGGTTTCAGGCGTGCACTGGCAGTGCCCATCTGTTCCTAAGTGTGTGATCAGCAACATTATGTTGGTAACTTAAAATTGGCCATGGTGAAAGTATTTACACCACAGTCACTGGCAAACACCAGAAATCAAAGATTCTAAATCCCTGGGAGAACGGCTTATTAAACCTCAACCAGCACACGGCTGCACATTGTTGGACATTTTACTGGCTATTTCCTGCTCAGGCGTGTGTGTCTTCTTGGGTTTGGCTCCCCCCGGGCTGAGCGTGGCTGGGCTGGGCTGGGCTCCCCGCTCTGGGTGGGTCCAGGCCTGCTCAGTGCATCTCTCATCCTCCCTCCACAGCCACCTGAGGCCTGTTCTTCTCACGGTGGAGGGCGGGCACTCACAGGGCTAGGCCAGCGGCGCCCATGTATTCCAAGCTACTGCTCACGTCACGTCTGCTAATGTCCCAGTGGTCAAACAGGTCACCAGGTGGCCAAGCCTAGTGACAATGGGGGAGGGGATATCTCCTCCCATGGAGGTCAAGGGGGAAGGAATTTGAGATTTGCTGAACCACCATCAAACCTGGAGACTGAGAATGCATCGGGGAGAAGGGGTCTCCTTCCAGACTGTGCCCGTGTGAATTAGGGGCAAATACTGGCCTCCTGGGGCAGGGGACTTGGCGTCTTTGATTCCATGTCCCCTGCACCTGGGCCAGGGCTTGACCCATAGGAGCAGCTCTGTAAATATTTGTTGACTGATTGAAAAAGAGGATAACATTTGTATTGCCTCCCATCGGAGCCCTACTGGAATTAGCACAGAACCCACCTTGCTGTGCACCAGGGTCAGCTGCGTGGAGATTGGAAGCCTGTTCAGCACCCAGGTGGCGTCGCCTCAGTGCAGGTGGCAATGAGCCCATCCTTTTGTTGGGTGACACACGCTGAGTTCAACGCGGGTGTTTCATTGTTGGTGGGCCCGTTGGTGCAGCTCAGCAAACAGAACCTAAAATTACCCTCTCTTCCCACATCCTGTGTCTCTGTGAGCCAGGGAAGCCTGTGTCTCCTGCATAGATGAGCGCCTCCTCTGTGGCATCAGTGGCTTTTTGGTTCTGTGTACATTCAGGTCTGTGCGCCGTGTTAAATACCCCTTGCCCGGCGAGGAGAACCAGAGGCAGCGGCCGTGGGAGGAGGGTAGAGTGCACTAAATCCTGCTTGCCGTTGGATGCAACAGAGATTTGTGAGGCCTCAAAGGGGCTTTTTTTTTCTTAGATGTAGTCCGCCTCTTGTTGCTCAGGCTGGCGTGCAATAGTGCAATCTCAGCTCACTGCAACTTCCACCTCCTGGGTTCAAGCGATCCTCCTGCCTCAGCCTCCCGAGTAGCTGAGTAGCTGGGATTACAGGCGTGCACCAGCACGCCTGGCCTCAGAGAGGCTCTTTGGAGAGAACAGTCAATGGAAGTTCAGGGCTGCTGGTGTCGTTCTGAATTAAAGCAGACGCTGGGACGAAGGACACACAGACAAAAGCCCCTGTTGTGGCCGCCGGCTCCTGTGTCCATAGTTGTCCATCAGGTGAGAGAGAACAGAACACATCTGCAGGACACTGCAGGGCCCACCGTTTCCCAGCGCTGGCTTAGTCACTGCTTTCGGGCACGTAGCGAGTTCCGTGTATGACCGCAGGGTTGTGGCTGGGCTGTAAGGCAGGGGCAGGGAAATGCATCTTCCCCGTCTATCACACGTGGGAAGGCATTCCAGGCCTTCGCCAGCACCAGCGAGCTTATCTTCTCAGCAAAGCTGCTATGATTATACTCCCTTATTCTCCTTCCTGCAGATAAAGAAGCTGAGACTGGGGGGAGGTGGTAAATAATATGCCAGGTAACTCAGAGAGTGAGTGGGGAGAGCCGCCAGGGTTTTGGCCCACAGATGTGTCTTCCCCGCTGCACAATGTGTAAAACTTAAAAAATTACTTGGCAAGGCCAGGTGCAGCGTTTTATGCCTGTAATCCCAGCACTTTGGGAGGCCGAGGCAGGTGGATCATCTGAAGTCAGGAGTTCGAGAACAGCCTGGCCAACATGGTGACATCTCGTCTCTACTAAAAATACAAAAATTAGCCGAGCGTGGTGGCGAGCACCTGTAATCTCAGCTACTCGGGAGACTGAGGCAGGAGAATCACTTGAACCCAGGAGGCGGAGGTTGCAGTGAACTGAGATCACGCTACTGCACTCCAGCCCTGGCAACAGAGTGAGACTCCATCTCAAAAAAAAAATAAATAACTTGACAACACCTGAATGTTGGGACACTCTACCTGAACATCTATATTTCTATCTTCTCTTTAAAATTCCAGGCCAGGCGCAGTGGCTCACACCTGTAATCCCAGCACTTTGGGAGGCCGAGGCAGGCGGATCATGAGGTCAGGAGATCAAGACCATCCTAGCCAACACGGTGAAACCCCGTATCTACTAAAAATACAAAAATTCCCCAGGCATGGTGGCGCGTGCCTGTAACCCCAGCTACTTGGGAGGCTGAGGCAGGAGAATCGCTTGAACCAGGGACTTGGAGGTTGCAGTGAGCCAAGATCACACCACTGCACTCCAGCCTGGGCCACAGAGGGAGACTCTGTCTCAAAAAAAACAAAAATAAAAATAAATAGATCCAAAGATCTGGCAGCAGAGGGCTCCCTCTCCCTCTCTCTCCCGCCCAGTGGGGTAGCAGCAGCCCGTCTCAGAACCACCCTGTGCTCACCACACGCCGCAGTCCCCACCACTCCCTCCTGCCCACCCAGCCTGCCAGGGAGGGCCCGTTGCCCACAGCAGCTTTACTCGTCAGCATCCTCTGTCCTCAGAACACGTCCACTTTGATAGGGAAGCCAGGCGCCCGGGTCTGATGTTGATGGGATTCAGGCCTCAGGTTGCACTGGGGAAGGGCCCGGGGGGGTCCTCCCCGCTGGTCTACAAAGAACAGAGGAACACTCTGGAGACCTGGACACCAGCCTGGAGCAGCCAGAAGCTCTAGTACAGACTCCCAGAGGCCAGGATCTTAGTTCAGACTGCAGCGAGCTTGCTGGATGTCTTGGAAAAGTAACTCCAGCCCCTGGCCTTCTGCTTTCCCATCTGTAAGGGGCAGGGGCAGTTAATCCACAATAGGGATTATTCATTCAACAAACATTCATAGTGCCAGATGCCATCGAAGCATGGAATGCACAGGCCAGCAAAATGACCAAGCCCCTGCTTAGATTCTGGTTAATGAGACAGACAGCAGACCCCTAGCAGATGTTACCGCACACGTTGACAGGGGAGAGAAAAACCAAGAGAGAAAATTAAAATAAACAGGCACACAACCAACCTACTATCTGTCATCACCATTACCTCCCATAGAGCTTTTTAACACTGACGAATAGAAAAGATGTGATTTTAGAGCAAACATTCTGCGATTTTGCAATCTTTAACTTAAAAATGTATTGTACATTCTACTGACCTCTGATGGTTTACTTATTAAATAATGGCTAAAAAGTTTTTCAAGTTCATTAAAGAAGAAAACAGAGCAATGCGCTAACCATTCGACTTAGGTGGAGATGCATTTCTGAAAGAGCTATACATCTTTTTTTTTTTTTTTTTTGAGACCGAATTTGCTCTTGTCATCTGGGCTGGGATGCAATGGTGCCATCTCTGCTCACTGCAATCTCGGCCTCCCAGGTTCAAGCCATTCTCCTGCCTCAGCCTCCCGGGTAGCTGGGATTACAGGCATGAGCCACCACGCCTGGCTAATTTTTGCATTATTAGTAGAGACAGGGTTTTACCATGTTGGCCAGGCTGGTCTCAAACTCCTGGCCTTAGGTGATCCACCCACCTCAGCCTCCCAAAGTGCTGGGATTACAGGTGTGAGCCACTGCACCTGGCCTAATTTTGTTTTTTTTTTTTTTTTTTTTTGAGACGGAGTCTCACTGTCACCCAGGCTGGAGTGCAGTGGCACGATCTCGGCATAGAGATGGGGTTTCGCCATGTTGGCCAGGCTGGTCTCAAACTCCTGACCTCAGGTGATCCACCCAGCTTGGCCTCTCAAACTGCTGTGATTACAGGCGTGAGCCACCGCGCCCAGCCAGGGCTATACATCTTTATCCTTGTTTTCTAGACTTCTGCTGGACACACCCTTTGACCCAGCGATTCTGTGGTTAGCAATTTGTAAGAAGAAAATAATCCAAGACTGGGCGCAGTGGCTCACGCCTGTAATCCCAGCACTTTGGGAGGCCAAGGCGGGTGGATCACGAGGTCAGGAGATCCAGACCATCCTGGCTAACACGGTGAAACCCCATCTCTACGAAAAATACAAAAAAGTAGCCAGGTGTGGCGGCGTGCACCTGTAATAGAGCTACTCAGGAGGCTGAGGCAGTAGAATCACTTGAACCTGGGAGGCAGAGGTTCCAGTGAGCCGAGATGGCACCACTGCACTGCAGCCTGGGCGACCGAGTGAGACTCTGTCTAAAAAAAAAAAAAAAAAAAAGAAAATAATCCAGATGAGAATCCAGAGAAAGAACAGCAACTTCATCACAGCTTTGTTTAATTGCAATAAGTTGGAAATAACCTAAATATCATCACCAAATAATGGATTTTAAAAATCGTGTCATAACTATACAATGGAAATGTACCACCATTAAAAAGAATTGTATATATATATTTTTTTGACAAAATGAGTTCATAATGTTAAATGAAAAAAGGCAACTTACAAGATAATATACACAGTAAAATCCTTGTTCATTAAAATAAAAAATCCTGGCCGGGTGTGGTGGTATCCACCTCTGACCCCAGCACTTTGGAAGAAGCCTGCCTCACTTTGGGAGAGGCAGGAGAATCGCTTGAGACCAGGAGTTTGAGACCAGCCTGGGCAACATAGTGAGACCTCGTCTCTACAAAAAATGAAAAAGTTAGCCAGGCATAGTGGTGTTTACCTGTAGTCCCAGCTGCTCAGGAGGCTGAGGTGGGAGGATCGCTTCAGCCTGGGGGTTCGAGGCTACAGTGATTGGCACCACTGCACTCCAGCCTGCGCGGCACAGTGAGACCTGATCTCAAAGAAACACTATTCCATTTAATCCCCTTTAAGAACAGGTTTAGCTCAGGCCTGTGAAGGTGAGGACAGCAGCCGCAGGGCACGCCAGGCCTCTGGGGTGACGTCCCCAAGCCGGAGCACTGTGTATTCGGAAGCTGCTCTAAGGTTTCGAGAGCAGGATATCCCAAGGATTCTGTCTCTTAAGGACAAATAAAAATAAAAAATCCAGCTTTCTCTTCGCATGAGGCTATTGCACAGAGGACAGGTGGGGCAGACACACACCAGGGGGTGCAATCATGGGACAGCTGCTTCTTCACTCATAAGCTTTTCTGCATTTTTTTTTTTTTTTTTGAGGCAGAGTCTCTGTCACCCAGGCTGGAGTGCAGCGGTGTGATCTCGGCTCACTACCACCTCTACCTCCTGGGTTCAAGCCATTCTCCTGCCTCAGCCTCTGGAGTAGCTGGGATTACAGGCAACCGCCACCATGCCCAGCTAATTTTTATATTTTCAGTAAAGATGGGGTTTCTCCATGTTGGTCAGGCTGGTCTCAAACTCCTGACCTCAGGTGATCCGCCCACCTTGCTTCTGAAAGTGCTGGGATTACAGGCGTGAGCCACTGTTCCTGACCTCTGAACTGTTTTTGATTAATGGCTCTTATTTTAAAAATGACAATCAAAGCAGTTTGAAATGAGCCTCCAGGAAGTGGGTAGAGGGGGGCTGCCACTCTGTTAATTTTCTCCACACTGGGGTCTCATTTCCTCCTTGCCTGAGGGCTTGGAAGGAGAGACTTCCAAAGCAGCTCCAGTTTCCACAGGACCCATCAGGTGGGATTCCTGTGAGTGGGAAGGGAGGTCTCAAGCCCTTCCCGAGAGGCAAGAGCCCCACTGCACTCAGCCTGCCTTCCCCACAGCGCCCTCCTCCGCGCACCTGCCCTCCCCAGCGTCTCTCCGGACTTCCCGTGGCCACTCTGTGACGAGGGCAACACAAAAGTAAAAAACCCATCAACGCAGGCGGCACGGGCCGAGAGGGAGTTGCTTCCGGGTGGGAAAGAAAGTCCCCGAGTGGTGCGGAAAGGAGAGGGGCAGGCGAGCACCCTGTGGGCGCGCGTCCAGCTGCCCAGGGGCCCCCACGCGCCCGTTTCCCCGTGGGTCAGTTTCCCGTGAGCCGGGACCTGTGGGGTCTCGGGTGCGGCCGGGTTTCTGCTCTGTCCGTCCAAGACACAGGATGAAGCTCATGCCTCACTCGGGGTCTCCTTCTTTCTCCCTGCAGTGCACCCACTCTGGACGGGCCCGGTCTCCGTGCCAGGGGGCACACGGCAGTCTCCTATCAACATCCAGTGGAGGGACAGCGTCTATGACCCCCGGCTGAAGCCACTCAGGGTCTCCTATGACGCAGCATCCTGCCTGTACGTCTGGAACACTGGCTACCTCTTCCAGGTGGAATTTGACGACGCCACCGAGGATTCAGGTGAGCGCCAGCTGGGGCTCGAGGGCTTTCTCCTCTCCCGTTGTTCTGGGAGCAGCGTCGGGGGGCTTCGCGGAGAAGGGGGAGGAGAGCAGGAAGGTGCTGCTTTCCTTGTGCTGCGGGGGCCAGGGACAGAGACTCGTTTGAGGGAGGACACACCGGGGGGATGGTGTGAAGGTTCTCACGGGGACGGGAGCCTGGTGCTCACTTGACAGATGAGAATATCGCCAGCACCTGCATGCACACAGGTGCACCTAGCAAAGAAAAACCCCTTCCCGCGGGGCTCGCCTTGCAGGGGGTGGGAGGAAGAGACAAGCTCATTGAAATGCGAACACTTTGCGCGTGGGAAGAGGAACTCAGAAGGCAGCGGTGGCCTGGAAATGAGACCCCTGCAGGCTTGAGCAGGCGGTGACCTGGCCGACATTTTATTTTATTTATTTTATATTTATTTTATTTATTTTATTTTATTTTATATTGAGACAGAGTCTTGCTCTGTCATTCAGGATGGAGTGCCGTGGCGCGATCTCAGCTCACTGCAACCTCTGTCTGCTGGGTTCAAGCGATTCTCCTGCCTCAGCCCGAGTAGCTGGGATTACAGGTGTCTGCCACCATGCCCGGCTAATTTTTGTATTTTTAGCAGAAATGGGATTTCGCCATGTTAGCCAGGCTGCTCTCGAACTCCTGATCTCAGGTGATCTGCCCACTTTGGCCTCCCAAAGTGCTGGGATTACAGGCGTGAGCCACCGCGTCCGGCCCAGGCTGACCTTTTAAATGGACTCCCCAGCTGCTGTGAGCACAGACTGAGCAGGCGCCTGGAGGGGAGCACGGGTTAAATGGGAGGTGGTCTGGGGAGATGCAGGTGGGAGACGGCGGTGGAGGGACGGGGTGGGCTGGGAGGTGACTTGAGAGGTCCTGAAAGCCACCAAGCCCTTACTGGGTTCCAGCGCTTGGCCAAGGGCTTCTGCGGATCATCTCATCAAACCTTCACCATGATTCTCGGAAGTTCCAGGCAGATGCTCTGAGGTTTGGGAAGCTTCTCTCTACGCCTGTTATGTTTGCATTTTTATCAGGACTGGCTACGAGGTGCTACCTGGTGTTTTCCCAGCACCAGCTGGAGTCACTGTAAGCCGCCTTCCTGCCGAATGCCTGTTCTCCCTCCTGCTGTGAGTCTGGAATTGGGCCACGTGCTGGGTATCAGGTGCCTACGTGAACAGCTCCCAGTAAACCCTTGGGCACTGAGTTGCTAGTGAGCTGCCCTGGTACAGAACACGTCACACTGGTTTAGTGTTGCGGCTGGTTTAGAGGAGAATTAAACCGTCCTGTCCATCTCACCTGGTGAGGACTCCAGAAGCTCCTGCCTGGGGCCCTCAGACAGCCCAGGCACCTCTTCACGTGGCTGATCTCGCTCTGCGTCCTTTTGTTGAATGTAGCTTAGCTCTGAGGGTGGCTCTGTGCTGGACCCAGTGACTCTTCCTGGGGAATCATCAAACCTGGGGGCCCCGACGCAGCCGCAGCCCCACGTCCTCTCTGGCAGGCATCCCATCTGCCTCCTCCCGGGCGTGTCCCACGTGCCTGGGGATCTTGCTCACTCACTGTTGCTCCCATGAGGATGTAACGCCACTGGGGCGGGTCTTTGTCTTATTTGATATTTTATGCGCCAGGCGTCCTAGGCACTCAGCAAATTGACGGATGAACAGAGTTGAAGGCATAAATGAGCCTTCCTTTCTTCCTCTGTGACTGGGGAGAGAAGGGATGGCCACTGCAAAGGCTGCGGGGAGAGAATCGAGGCCACCCCAGGCCAGCACTCAGCACCACATCTGCACAGAAACTCCCACATGGCTGCCAGCATGCCCGGAGGCTGAGGCAGGAGGCTTGCTTAAGCCCAAGAGATTGAGACTACAGTAACCTGGGATTGTGCCACTTCACTCCAGCCGGGGCAACACAACGAGATCCTGTCTCTCAAAAACAAAATAATAATAACAATAACACACACACACAAGAATACAACCTGTCCTTCCTCTAGACATTCTGACTCGGCAGGTGCAAGGCAGATCCAAGAATCTCATGCCAGCAGGCTCCCAGGTGCCGCTGATCCCGCCAGTACGTGGCTTTGTAAGGGCATCTACTGTGTTGCTGGCTCAGCTTCCATCCTCCTTCCTGCTGGGTCCAACATTCCTGTTTTCTTTGGGAGCCCGTCCGCGACTCCCATTCACGGGGTCCAGAGACAGGAGTGGTTGGGGACCTGGGCATGGCCACTCAGAACAGCCCTGTCACTGGCTGCAGCAATTGGTACAGGCATAGGCACGTGACTCAAGACCGGCCAATGAGAGCGAAGGAGTTTTTTTCTAGGACGTATTTAAAGAGATTATTTCCATGAGTGTGCCAAGGCCAGCTGGGCACCGCAGCAGATGAGGGCCTCCCTGAGAAAGTGTCCACACGGGAGGGCAAAGCCAAGAGGGGGAGAAATCAAGGCCCAAGCCAATTTCGAGGCCTCTGAATGTAGCTGTACCTGAAGCCAAGTCAGCCCCTGTACTAATAAGCCTCTTTTAAAAATCATTTTAAGTTCCTATCATTTGCTTCCAAGAGTCCTGATACAAGCAGACAAATGAAAGTGGCCAGGCGCGGTGGCTCATGCCTGTAATCCCAACACTTTGGAAAGCTGAGGCAGGTGGATTGCTTGAAGTCAGGAGTTCGAGACCAGCCTGGCCATATGGTGAAAGCCCATCTCTACTAAAAAATAGAAAAATTGGCCAGGTGCAGTGGCTCACGCCTGTAATCCCAGCACTTTGGGAGGCTAAGGCGGGCGGATCACCTGAGGTCAGGAGTTCGAGACCAGCCTGATCAACATGGAGAAAGCCCATCGCTACTAAAAATACAAAAGTAGCCAGGCATGGTGCTGCATGCCTGGAATCCCAGCTACTCGGAAGGCTAAGGCAGGAGAGTCGCTTGAACCTGGTAGGTGGAGTTTGCGGTGAGCCGAGATCGTGCCATTGCACTCCAGCCTGGGTGACAAGAGTGAAACCTGGTCTCAAAAAAAATAGTAAAAATACAAAAATTAGCTGGGCATGGTGGTAAGCACCTGTAATCCCAGCTACTGGGGAGGCTGAGGCAGAAGAATTGCTTGAACCTGGGAGGCGGAAGTTGTAAGTGAGTCGAGATCACGCCACTGCACTCCAGCCTGGGCAACAAAGTGAGACTTAGTATCAGAAAAATAAAATAAAATAAAAGTGACTAAATTGGCCAGGCGCAGTAGCTCACGCCTGTAATCCCAGTACTTTGGGAGGCAGAGGCAGGTGGATCACCTGAGGTCAGGAGTTCCAGACCAGCCTGGCCAACATGGTGAAACCCCGTCTCTACTAAAAATTAAAAAATTAGCCGAGTGTGGTGATGCGCACCTGTAGTCCCAGCTACTTGGGAGGCTGAGGCAGGAGAATTGCTTGAACCCAGGAGGTGGAGGCTGCAGTGAGCTGAGATCGCACCACTGCCCTCCAGCCTGGGCGACAGAGCAAGACATCGCCTCAAAAACAAACAAACAAACAAAAAACAGTGACTAAATTGATAGCAAAGAAATGGAAGGGAGGGAGCAGGAGGATCATCAGTTTCCATCCTTTTACTGTGTGCGCAAATGTAATTTGGCTGCAGGTGGGGTCTGTGCAGACCCCGGGTGAGGGGCGAGTGGGCTATGGCCTGTTTAACTCCACCTATGCAGACTGCAGCGCAGCCTTCTCCATGCTTCGTGACTCAGCCTTGTCCTAGGGGAAGCTGGGGCTGGTGCAACTTTCAGAAGTGGTCCCAGGTAAGCCCAGCCCTCTTGTGTCCATGGGTGGGGAACGCCGGTACAGGCCTAGCAGCTGGCTTTCCGGGGCTAGGTGGAGGGACAAGAGCGGTGACGTGTGGTGTTCGCCACTTTCCATGGTGCAAATACTCCTGCATGGCAGAGTGCAAGTGTTCAAGGTGCAGTCACCGGCAGTGGAGTTGGGAAGAGATTTGCATTCAGCTCCAGAGCCAGCATGAGCCATCTCCCACCCGCCCCTGCCCCATGCTTTCTTCCCTCCTGGCCCTGCTGCCTGGGATCTCACTGCTGCTCTCCAAGTGAGGAATTCCATTAAGACTTCTTAAGACTTCTTTTCGGTTGACCTGGCAGAACCCCACCTCAAATTGGCTTAAGCAAAGAAGAGGGAGATTTGCCGGCTCCAATCCTAAAGAATCCGGGCTGCAACCAGGTGTAGGGGTCGTCGACTGCCAGGGCTCTGAGTGCTCCCCCAGGCTCTGCTTTTCCCAGAGGATACTCATGGGGCTTCCCTGATGGGGGGAAGGTGGCCGCCCGAGGCTGTGGCTTGGCTTCCAGTGGAGCGACATCGCCTCTTTCCCGGCAGTTCCAGCCACCATCCCAGGGCTGATTCTCAGAGGCCCGGCTTTGGCCTCTTGTCTGGCCAGCCCCAGGGTGACCCCGCCCGGAGCAAGGTGTGATCGGAGAGTGGGGGGCAGCACTCCCGCAGGACAGCCGAGGATGCTGTTCCCAGAGTGATGATGGGGCGCCCTCCTCACTGGACGTGCGCCCTTGCCATGGACCCCGAGCCGACCTCAGCCCCTCCCTGACTCGGTTGCTCTCAGGTCCAAGGCCACTGCTGCTGCCTGTGTCTCCCAGCGTCAGCCTCTGACCTTGTCCTGACCCCACTTTTGGCTTCCCCACTGGCTTCACATCTGCTCAAAGGATTTCAACCCTCCCTGTCAAAGACCGAAAGAAGGATCTTGTGTCTCTCTCGGGCTGTGGAAATGAGCTGGGTCATCCCTCCCTTGGCTCCCGTCCACACGGGGCAATCTGGTTTCACTTTATTTGTCATTTTCTCCAAAACCCAGTTTCCTTTTTCTTTCTCTCCCACTCAGCTTCACGTGCTCCCCATCCCCTCCCCGTCTCTGCAGCTGATTTTTCCAGGTTCTCGGTCCTCTCCTTCACAGATTTTCTGTCCTCTTTGTTCACCCAGATTGGGAATCGGGAGCCGCTAGGGACGGTGGGAACGAGAACCTCAGATGAAGGACAGGTAGGGCTAGAGAAAGGTTTTCAGAGAGAAACAGAGAAGAACGAGATGAAAACACAGCAACCCCTGGATGGAAGGAGGGGCAGTGCCCATAAGAGGAAGGGAAGGGAGTGGACGATGTGCAGAGAACTGAGCACAGACAGGCTCCCGAGGCCTGGGCCATGCCGTGGCAGGGCCAGAAACAAAGCGAAACAAACGGAGAGGCCAAGGAAATTTCCGTTGGTGCGGACACTGCCAGCAGTTTTCCTAGCAGCTGGGGGTGCCAGCAGTTGGAGCAAGCACGGGCCAAGGATGATGAGTAACAGAGGTGGCGGCAAAGGCTCTTTCCAGGGAATGTGCATGGCCTTGAAGGCCAAGGAGGAAAGGCTGGGGGAGCAAAGCGGGTGGAGGAGGTAACGGGGAGAGGAGAGGTGCCAGTCACAAAGGAAAACAGCAGCCAGATCCACGTGCTGCCACACTGTGCCTGTCCCACCTCGAGTGCCCCCGCAGGCAGCTCAGCTCATTCCCTAAAGGTGCGGGAGGGCCCAGCTCATTGGGCAAGGCTGTTTGAAGCACTTGGCACCGTTCTGGGAGAATTAAGCATTTAGTAGACAATAGCTTCCTTCAAAATGAATCCAAATGAGGCCTGAGAGCCCGGAGTTGGGGGGTGCCTGCCAGGCTGTCCGCATGAGAGGAGGAGGCTCTAGGGACCTCTTGACTCCTCTAGTGGGGCACAAATCGGCAGCTCCAAGTTGAGAGACAGGGGAAGAGTGAATTCCTTGGAGGGGAATCCTGGCACTATGAGGACTGGGACGGTGGCTGTCTGGTTCAAGGACGACCCCTGGACTGAGAGGAAAGGATGTGACCATCACGCGTATATCCTGGGAAAGTTATTTATCGTTGCAAATTCATAAACTGGCAGTCTAGTTCCTAAAACGACTATATGTGTGTGCACGTGTGTGTGCATGTGTGTTTGTGTGTGTGTTCATGTGCGTGTGTGCACATGTGCACTGTGTATACATGTGTGCATGTGTGTTCATGTGTGTGCACGTGTGTGCATGTGTTCGTGTATGTGTTCATGTGCGGGTGTGCATGTGTGCACTGTGTGAGCATGTGTGTATACGTACATGCACGTGTGTTCGTGTGCATGTGTGCATATGTGTGTTTGTGTGTGCGCATGTGTTTGTGCATGTGTGCACACATGTGTGTTTCCATCTCCATTCTGTATGTAGCTCCTGTTCCTTCCCTCAGGCTTGGGTGTGAATATTTTGGGGGAAGTTAGGTAGAAGTCAGTGTCCCCTTGTTCTCTACAGATGTTTTCTCTGCTTTCTGGTCCTCAAGACTGAAAAATGAAAATGTATCAAACAGCTTCCAAAGTTTACCTGTTAGCGATTCAGCCACTGGGGAGCCACTGTTCCTGTTCTTGCTCACTTCCAATTCTAAATTCCCAGAGCAGTGACTCTGATTGGCCCAGCCCTGCACTAATTAGGAGTGGGACTGAGGAAGGGGCTCTGATTGGTCCAGCATGGTTTGAGTGCCCATCCCTGTCCAATCAACTGTGACCAGGGGTGGGATCATGCTGGACAAAATGTCAGGCGGTGGAGCCACTGTTGTTATCATTTGGATCCAAAAGCCCATTTCTTTTTTTTTTCTTTTTTTTTATTTGAGACAGAGTCTCGCTCTGTCGCCCAGGCTGGAGTGCAGTGGCGCGATCTCGGCTCACTGCAAGCTCTGCCTCCCAGGTTCACGCCATTCTCCTGCCTCAGCCTGCCGAGTAGCTGGGACTACAGGTGCCCGCCACCACGCCCGGCTAATTTTTTTTTTTTGTATTTTTATTACAAATGGGGTTTCACCGTGCTAGCCAGGATGGTCTCGATCTCCTGACCTCGTGATCCTCCCGCCCTGGCCTCCCAAAGTGCTGGGATTACAGGCGTGAGCCACCATGCCCAGCCCAAAAGCCCATTTCTAATCGTCCAGCTTCCCAGATGGTTCCCAGGTGCACGGCAACCCCCGTGTGCTGTGTAGTCTTTTGTAGGGACAAAGGATCAATCAAGACAGGGAAATCCCTGCTCCCATAGAGCTTGCATTCTGTTGGGATAAGAAAATTGGTAAACATTAATTAATAAATAGGTACTTCTCTATGCAAGTTTGCAGAATAATAAACAAATATGTACATAAGAAAGAAGATGGTTTTGGATAGCGATAAGTGCTGTGATGAAAATGAAACCAGGTGATAGGCCAGCGATGACTCCACTGAGGGAGGTTGTGAGCATTACACAGCATAGTCAGAAAAGACCCCGTTGGACCCAAGTCCCAGCTGGTAAGAAAGTGCCAGCTTCGTGACGGTGGGGAGAAGCATTCCAGCATCACCGTTTTAAAATACGAGCATCCTAAATGTTACACAAACCATACTTATGCTAAATATTTGAGATCTACACTAAAAATGGGTTGCTTTCTTTGTAATTCAAACTTAACTGGGCGTCCTGTGTCTTCTCTGAGAACTCTTCTCTGAGAACTCTTCTCTAACTGTGAAGCTGCAAGTTCAAGGGGCTGGGCAGAAACAGGCCTGGCAGGTTCAGGGAACAGGCAGAGTGGCTGAGTGTAGGAGAGTGTGGAGGGAGTGGACTGAGTCTTTATGTTAATATTCACAGGCCAGGGATGTAATTTTTTTTTTTTTTTTAAGATGAGGCTTTGCTCTGTGGCCCAGGCTGGAGCACAGTGGTGTGATCTTGGCTCACTGCAGCTTCTACCTCCCGGATTCAAACGATTCTCCTGCCTCAGCCTCCCAAGTAGCTGGGATTACAGGCATCTGCCACCATGCCCAGCTAATTTCACCATGCCCAGCTAATTTCACCATGCCCAGCTAATTTTTGTATTTTTAGTAGAGACAGGGTTTTGCCGTGTTGGCCAGGCTGGTCTCGAACTCCTAAGCTCAGGTGATCCGCCCGCCTCAGCCTCCCAAAATGCTGGGATTACAGGCATGAACCACCGCGCCCAGCCTAGGGGTGTAATTTAGCAAGTAGCTGTTTTATATGCTTTGTCTGTGTCCCCAGCAAATCTCATCTTGAATTGTAGCAGTTTCCCCATCCTGTTCTCATGGTAGTGAATAAGTATCACGAGATCTGATGAGTTTTTTGTTTGTTTGTTCATTTGTTTTTTGAGATGGAGTCTCGGTCCCTCAAGCTGGAGTGTAGTGGTATGATCGCGGCTCACTGCAACCTCTGCCTCCCAGGTACAAGCGTTTCTCCCGCCTCTGTTTCCTGAGTAACTGGGATTACAGATGTGTGCTACCATGCCTGGCTAATTTTTGTATTTTTAGTAGAGACAGAGTTTCACCATGTGGGCCAGGCTGGTCTCGAACTCCCGACCTCAAGCTATCCACCCACCTCAGCCTCCCAAAGTGCTGGGATTACAGGCGTAAGCCACTGCACCCAGCCAATCTGATGGGTTTTTTTTTTTTTTTTTTGAGACGGAGTCTCGCTCTGTCACCCAGGCTGGAGTGCAGTGGCGCGATCTCTGCTCACTGCAAGCTCCGCCTCCCGGGTTCATGCCATTCTCCTGCCACAGGCTCCCGAGTAACCCCTTTTGCTTGGTTCTCATTCTCTCTCTTGGCTGCCGCCATGCAAGACCTGCCTTTCACCTTCTGCCATGATTGTGAGGCCTCCCCAGCCACGTGGAACTGTGAGTCCATTCAACCTCTTTTTCTTTGTAAATTACCCAGTCTCAGGTATAGCTTAATCAGCAGGATGAAAACAGACTAATACACTGTTGTTACTTATTAAATGTTATTGGCTTATTTTGAAAAGAAAAGCTTACCAAATACACGTGGCTATGGGAAGGGGCCAGAAAGTTACACTGCAAGTAAAAATATCAGTAACTATGTTTACTGCGCGGTGATGGCATAAACAATAGTTTTTCCTTTTTTTTTTTTTTTCCGAGACAGGATCTGGCTCTGTCACCCAGGCTGGAGTGCAGTGGTGCGATCTCTGCTCACTGCAGCCTCGGCCTCCCGAGCTCAATTGATCCTCCCACCTCAGCCTCCTGAGTAGCTGCATCTACAGGTGTGAGCCACCAAAAAAAAAAAAAAATTATTTTTGACACAGGATCTGGCACTGTTGCCCAAGGTGAAGTGCATCTGGGCTCACTGCAAGCTTCTCCTGAGCTCAAACCACCCTCTCACCTTAGCCTCCCAAGTAGCTGGGACTACAGGTTCACTCCACCACGCCCAGCCTTGTTTTTCCTTTGTAAACATCATTCTACAATGCTGTGGGTACATCACTTTTTCCTTTTTTTTTTTTTTTTTTTGAGATGGAGTCTCGCTCTGTCACCGAGGCTAGACTGCAGTGGCACGATCTCGGCTCACTGCAACCTCCGCCTCCCAGGTTCAAGGAATTCTCCTGCCTCAGCCTCCCGAGTAGCTGGGACTACAGGCGCCTGTCACCACGCCTGGCTAATTTTTTATTTTTAGTAGAGACGGGGTTTCACCATCTTGGCCAGACTGGTCTCGAACTCCTGACCTTGTGATCCACGCGCCTTGGCCTCCCAAAGTGCTGGGATTACAGGCATGAGCCCCCGCACCTGGCCACACTTTTTCAATGTGAAGTTTTCTTTGGAAGTTTATACATCCAGTTTGGGCCTTGGAGGAAAGCAGTCAGTGACAGAAATTCCATGACTCAGAGTGAGTTTGGTGGAGCTTCGAATTGTAGATTGTTTCCCACGGACCGCTGCAGGCACAAAGCCCTGACTGCAGGACCCCGGGTGATAAAAGTGATCAAAGGCGAGTGTGGTCGGATGTGCGCTGCAACGCGAGTTGAGGTTTCGTGGAGCCTCCTTCAGTGGCTCCTGGGGCAGTTGTGTGGATGATGAGGGCCACGTCCGTGAAGCGCTCAGGATGGAGCTGATGGTGGGGCGGTCATGCCGGCCACATCGCTCACACTCCTCACCCGTCTACTCGGTGCCCCGCGTTTTCCTTGGCTCCTCTGTGGATTAATTCTCGTTCTGAAGATAGGAGAGGCCGAGGTTTCATCTCAGCTCTGTTCCTGGCTCATTGCTGCGCTTCTCTGTGCCCCCCCCCCGCCCCGCGCCCCCGACGAGGGGAATGAGAACCTTGCCTAGGGAAACACTCTGGGGACAGTGGCCCGTGACTCCATGCCAGCCCCTCCCAAGCCCAGCCGCCAGCTCAGGTCCTGACCACCTTGTGGACTGCCTGGTCCTCCAGCCCTGCGCCCGTCCCCGTGTCCTCCCTCCTGCTCTTGCGTGGTTCCCTCGTGTTGCTCTCTGCCAGTAGCTGAGCCCCCGTGCCCACCCACTGCAAGTGCACTTTCCCTCCCTCCTGGCTTCCCCACTGCGTTGCTCCCCTGCAGGGGCCAGTGAGTGGCTCTAGCTGTGTTCAGACGGCTCTTTGCCTCCTCCTTCCACCCCAGTTCCTCAGCCTTGGAGACAGACGCGGGTGCAGCAGGGCTGAACGGCACTCCAAGCTCGTGGGGCTGGCGGTCCGCATCTGAACCCGCCGCGTGGCTAGCACCCCCTGAGCGTTTTGGTCAATTTGCCATTGTCCCACCCCTCAGTGCCGTGGGCGGTTGCCTGACGAAAAGCTGCACTTAATAGAAATCCCTGTGGATGCGGGAGATGGACAGTGATGAGCTCAGGACCAGCCAGCAACCCCGTCAGGCGGTAATGCCCACCATGGTCACCTGTGACTTCCTCTCGCCACTGCTCGGAGCTCCGGCAAAGCCACGGGCAAGAACACGTTTCTGCTCCATACGAGAAGCTCCTGTTGTAAGTCGGTGACGTGGCTGCGGTTTCCTCTCAGCAAATACTGAGCAAACACGGACTGTGCCAGGTGATGTGCTGGGTCCCAAACCCTTCCCAGACCCAGCCCTGGCACTCACGGAGATCCAGCCAGGAAGTCCGGGAGAAGGGCATCGGGGAAATAAACGAAGTCACGCACAGTGGATGAACGTGCTGCCGCCACTCCCCACGCCTCTTGTGGTGGACATCCCTTATGCTTCCTCGTGGTGGACGTCACTTACGCTTCCTGGTGCCCTCCCAGATGACCCCCCTTGGGCCACTACACACGACCACACCTGGCAAGAGCAGACAAGGATGGTCTACTCACCGAGCCTGCAAGGCTGGTGTGCAGGACGGGCCAGCTACGCTCCCCAGGTGTGTGCAAGACCGGGGAGGAGTCAGTCATTGGGAGGTGAGGTGCTGGGGCAGTGTGGGGTGGAGGAGGAGGGAGGGAAGCTGAGTGTGGGCTCTTCATACTGGAGAGGAGGGGAGGGCCATGGCGCAGAGACTCAGATGGGAAGGTGCAAGAAAGAGCAGAGATTTCAAAGAAGCTACGGTGGAGACCCACGGAAGAGGAATGCTGAGGCTTTTCTGTCTGAAATGCTGAATAGACTCTAGCACACGCAAATAGCCCACCACAGCGAGCTGCAGGATTCTTCTGGGCTTTTAACAGTGGTCTGGTCAAAAAAAATTAGCCGGGCCTGGTGGTCTGAGCTACTCAGGAGGCAGAGAGGGGAGGATGGCTGCAGTGAGCCATGATCGCACCACTGCACTCCAGCCTGGGTGACAGAATGAGACCCCTGTCTCAAAAAAAAAAAAAACAAAAAAAAAGACTGGAACATTCAAAACCTGTTGATGGGCCAGGTGTGGTGGCTCACACCTATAATTCCAGCACTTTGGGAGGCTGAGGCAGGTGGATCACCTGAGGTCAGGAGTTTGAGACCAGCCTGGCCAACATGGCGAAACCCCGTCTCTACTAAATATACAAAAATTAGCCAGTTGTGGTGGTGCGTGCCTGTAATCCCAGCTACACGGGAGGCTGAGGTAGGAGAATTGCTTGAACCTGGGAGGCAGAGGCTGCAGCGAGCCAAGATTGTACCACTGCATCCAGCCTGGGTGACAGAGCGAGACTCTGTCTCAAAAAAAAAAAACCCTGTTGGGGTTTGTTGGCGAAGGCCCCCCTTCCTTTCGCCACCACCGGCGCCGACCCTATGCCCCTCCAATCCCATCTCCCGCTGCCCCGACAGTGCCTTTGCCAGCTGGTACTTCCATCTGTTCTGTCATGGTGGCTGCTGTCACCAGGGTCCCTTCCACTGGTCGTCCCTTTCTGCCTGGAGCCGCCATTATCTTCACCTGACAACTAGAAATCCATCTTCAGGGCTCCACTGAAACGCCGCTTCCATGGGGGCCCTCCTGGGCGTCCCAAGCAAGTTCAGGGCCCCCAAGCCCACGCCCTCACCTCTTAGACACACAGCTTTTCATCTCTACCACCGTCTGCCCCTCCTGGATTCCAAGCTCTGCGAGGGCAAGTCTGAGCCCAGAGCCTCCTCCCTCTGTCCCGGCACAAGGGAAAAACTCAGCGGGTGTTGTCCGATGAATGAGGGACTTTTCTTCTTTCCTGCTTGCATGGCTGACAAAGCCCCTTCTCATGGACGTGTTCTTAAGACGTATGTATCTTTCGACGTCTTTATGTGCAGGTCTTACCTTGAGACTCATGGTATCTGTTTCAGGGGACTGTGGATCTCTGCCGTAGAGAGATGATGGCGGTGATGATAGCAATTTTATTTTATTTTATTGTTTATTTATTTATTGAGATGGAGTCTCCCTCTGTCGCCCAGGCTGGAGTGCAGTGACGCGACCTCGGCTCACTGCAACCTCCACCTCCCGGGTTCAAGCGATTCTCTCACCTCCGCCTCCCAAGTAGCTGGGACTACAGTCGCGTGCCAGCATGCCCAGCTAATTTTTGTATTTTTAGTAGAGACAGGGTTTCACCATGTTGCCCAGGCTGGTCTCAAATGTCTGACCTCAAGTGATCTGCCCGCCCCAGCCTCCCAAAGTGCTGGGATTACCGGTGTGAGCCACTGTGCCTGGGCGATGACAGTAATTTTAATAATAACAATAACACCAGTCATAGTAATAGTAAGTGGCTACTATTCTTTGAGCTCTCACTGCGTGCCAGGGACTGTTAAGGAGGTACTTTGTAAGCGTCACAGTACTCAATCCGTGCCATGGCCCCCTGAAGTCGCCATCATTGTCCATTTACAAACGTCTAATCTGGGCCACAGACCTATAAACAACTTGCAAAGCCCCACCGTGTGCAGCCAGGGTTGGAGCCCACGTTTGCCTGGCTTTCAAACCAGCGCCAATATGTGATGGTCTCAGAGGCTAACTTCCAGGGAGCAGTCTAGGTTCCGTTGTCTTGGAGTTCTGTGGGCAGGGGCTTGCAGAGGCTGCGGCCCCTTCCTGCCTGGAGAGGTGGCACACAGAAGCCCTCAGCCGTCACCCGTTACAGCTTGGGAACGTGCATTAGCTCCCAGGGCGGCCCCGGAAGCAGGCCAGTCCCTTGCAGCATTGTGTTATTTGAAATTTCCAGTAATTAGAACATCTCAAACTCCTCTTGTACTAATTTTAAGCCTCTCAAACTTCTCTTGTACTAATTTTAAGCCTTCAAACAACCCGTGCCTGCCAAAAGCCTGCTCATCTTGATAAAAGCCCCAAACTACAAATAGATGGCTATTAACAGCATCGGTTGTAATAGCAGAGTCAATATTCTCTGGGGCCAGCACGTCACAGCCTGGAGCTGGCCCCAAATGTCATCTGTTGTTATGTTTGAGGAGTCTGGCACGCGCTGAGACAATCATTCAAGTATATCTCCATGAGCCGGTTCTGACGCACCTGCTTGCACAGAACGCTGAGGCAACAGTGGCCAGTGCTGCCCAGTGGACCAGCCCTGATGATAGCAGAGTCTGGGGGATGGGGGCTGGCAGCTTAAAGACCCCTTTTCGTGAATTGGGCTTGCCTTTTTTTTTTTTTTTAATTAAGGAGAATACCCTGATATTGTATTGTCATTATGAAAAGTCACTTTAGGCTAGGCACAGTGGCTCATGCTTGTAATCCCAGCACTTTGGGAGGCTGAGGCGGCAGATCACTTGAGGTCAAGAGTTCAAGACCAGCCTGGCCCACATGGTGAAACTCCGTCTCTACTAAAAATACAAAAATTAGCTGGGCATGCTGGCGGGTGCCTATAATCCCAGCTACTCGGGAAGCTGAGGTGAGAGAATCGCTTGAGCTCAGGAGGTGGAGGTTGCAAGTGAGCCGAGATCTGGCCATTGCACTCCAGCCCAGGTGACAGAGCAAGGCTCCATCTCAAAGAAACAAAAACAAAAACAAAAATTAGTGGGGTGTGGTAACACATGTCTGTAGTCCCAGCAACTCAGGAGGCTGAGGCGGGAGGATCACTGGAACCTGGGAGGCAGAGGTTGCAGTGAGCTGAGAGCACCCCACCACGCTGCAGTCTGGGTGACAGAGTGAGACTCCACGTAAAAAAAAAGAAGTCACTTTGAGATTATTTTATCCAGGTCTGCAGCCTTAAATTGGGTCCCTAACTTTACTGGCAAGGGAAGTAGCAGAGTTTGGCCTGAACCCTACTACAAAAGCTGAGGGCCTGGACCGTCAGATCTGGGTGAGGTTGTCGGCTAAACTGGGGCAGGTGACCGAACCTCTCTGCGTCTCAATTTCCTCATCTCAAAGTTAGGCTCACAGGACCTGCTCTGTAGGGCCATTGTGAGGAGTTCATCCTGGGAGGAACATCAAGTTACCTCGCAATGCCCAGCAGGTAGCAGGTGCCCAGTGAACGCCAGCTCCTCTGTCACACTCTGGTACGCACGAAGCCTTCTCCATCACAACAACGACGTGAGCTCATGGACAGGATGCGTGGTGCCCGGGACACTCCAGAACCTGGCCATCGAGAGCCTTTGCTCCTTCATTAGGTGTTGCACCCCATGAAGGCTTCAGTGGCTTTCAGTTGGTTGTTGTTTTTTTGTTTGTTTGTTTGTTTTAGAGTGATTCCTTTACGTCAAGCGTGCTAAGGACTTCGTATTTCCCATGTGACTTAATCGTAACAACAGTCCTATGGTGGGGATTCAAGGATCATCCCCACTTTACAGATGGGGAAACTGAGGCTAGGAGGGGTGCAAAATCTGGACCTAGAGCACACAGTTTGGGAGTTGTGGCCCCAGCCTCTGAACGTGCGTCCGACTCCAGACCCCACTCCTGACCCCCATGCTGTGTTGTCTACAGGAAGAGCAACGAAACACAGCTTTCCAGTTTTTAAAGACACACGCGTGGCATTTTGACGGTGGGCGGTCTTTGCGGCACAGGTCTAATTTTGGAATTTACAGTGGGATTTAAAATTTGCAGTGAGATTCTCTGTTTCACCTTGAAAGAGGCTCAAGGTGTATGAATCCCACACTAGACTGATGCTGAAGAGGATCCTGTGGAATCCACACCCGCTGGCATTTTCCGTGAAAAGGTCTCTGTGTCTTCCGGAAGTGCGTGCGCCCCGCGCGGGCCGCGTTGCCAGGTTCCGGGTGCCTCTCCACGGACCTGCCACCAGGGGCCGCTCCAGCCCAGCCCGAGTTATCCATCGGCCCCTGCACCTGCTGTTCCCGAAAACGCAGTGGCCCAGCCTTCCTTTGCAGTTTGCAGTTACCCGCTTAGACGAACGAACGTTTGGCTTCCCTCCTTATTTGCGTATCATAGAGCCAGTGAGACACAGTAGCCTTTTTGGGTTTTCTCCTGAGCGTGCTTGGTTCAGAGCCTAGGGTGGCCGCCGTTTCAGGCAAGTCCCTTGTTCATGTACAGGCGTGCAGACGCCCCGAGCCAGCCTGAGGAGGGGCCGCATGTTCCCAGGGCCCCATGATTCCCCTCAGAAGGCAGACTGGAAAGGGCTGACTTGTCTTTTACTCCAATGGGTAGAGAGGCGGGGTCCAGCCCGTCAGAGGCTGCTGCAGTAAAGAATTCTGTGACAGGGTGGGCACAGTGGCTCATGCCTGTAATCCCAGCACTTTGGGAAGCCAAGGTGGGCTTATCATGAGGTCAGGAGATCGAGACCATCCTGGCCAACATGGTGAAACCCCGTCTCTACTAAAAATATAAAAAAAAAATAGACGGGTGTGGTGGTGCACACCTGTAGTCCCAGCGTCTTGAGAGGCTGAGGCAAGAGAAACTCTTGAACTCGGGAGGCGGAGGTTGCAGTGAGGTGAGATCACGCCACCGCATTCCAGCGTGGGTGACAGAGTGAAACTCCATCTCAAAAAAAAAAAAAAAAGAGGAAGAAGAAGAAGAATTCTGGGACAACCCGGGGTCGGGAAGGGTGAAGAGATGCTTGTGGGCTCCAGCCCTGCTGGAAGCCCTTAGGAAAGTCTTCTAGGCCCAGAGTTAGCACAGCACCTTGCCCTGCAGAGGCTCAGGGCTCACAGGTCCCTTCTGCTTCCTGCAGCTCCCGTTCCTGGCCCTCGTTGGTTGGCCACAGTCTGCAGGGTGACTTTTCTACTAGGTTTTGTGGGTGGAGGTCTGGAAGGCATCGGCTGTCAGTGGACTTATGCCTCATGCAGTTGGCGTCGCTCTCTTTGGAACCCTATTTATGTGCCTACGTAGAACCCTAGGGTGCTTGAGCTGGGACCAAGAGAAACGTGTAGTAACTCTCTTTACACAGATGAAGCTGCAGAGCCCCTGAAGGATGTGCGATGCACAATCACCGCCACTGCCGTCATCAGACAACACTTTACAAAATGCTTCCTGCCTTGTCTCCATTTATCCTGCCCGCTCTTCTCACTTAACAGGTAGAGAGGCTTAGGCTCAAAGAGGCTAAGCTACTTGCCCAGGGTCACACAGCAAGTTAGAAGCAGAGCTGAGTTGCAAATCCAGGTCTTTAACTATTTCTATGTTCTGTGGACTTTCCTAGAAATCCCAGGCAGTTCCCAAACTGCTGTGAGAAAGGCTCGATTCCACTGTAACACACAGAGCTGCTTACCAACCGAGTGATTCGATGAATAAATCAATGAACTGACTAATCCCATTCCTTGCCGTATTCATTCACCCCGTGAGAGTTCGTTGTGTGCCTTCAATGACCCCTTCCTGCGCTAAGTCCTGTTGATACAGTGATGGTCCAGACGGAAACAGCCATTTTTGTTTGTTTTTGTTTTTTTTTTTGAGTTTCCCTCTTGTTGCCCAGGCTGGAGTGCAGTGGCACAATCTCGGCTCACTGCAACCTCCGCCTACCAGGTTCAAGCAATTCTCCTGCCTCAGCCTCCCAAGTAGCTGGGATTACAGGCACCCACCAACACAGCACACCCGGCTAATTTTTTGTATTTTTAGTAGAGACGAGGTTTTACCATGTTGGCCAGGCTGGTTTCGAACACCTGACCTCGAGTGATATGCCCGCCTTGGCCTCCCAAAGTGCTGGGATTACAGGCCTGAGTCACTGTGCCTGGCCTAACAAAGTGATTTTATGTGCTTTTTGTGGGAAGGACTCTTTCTGTGTGTTTTTAAAAATTGAGATGTAATTCATCTGTGTATATTTAAGGAGAATAGAAGACTTGCTCATAATGGTAGAATTTGAAAACTAGATATGACTCCAAGTTTGCTGCAGACCAACACTGAGACTTTGAGTGAAGAGGGGCCGTGAGCAGCTCTGTGGCTTGGTCCAGCGCTTGCCTAGCCCCTGACTGGACCAAAGCCAAATCCATTTTCCATTTTCCAGTTTACACCTTGGTGCCTCCAACTATGAGTACTTTTTTGTTTTTTTTTTTTTTGAGACTGAGTCTCACTCTGTCTCAGAGGCTGGAGTGCAGTGGCATGATCTCGGCTCACTACAACCTCTGCCTCCCAGGTTCAAGCAATTCTCCTGCCTCAGCCTCCTGAGTAGCTGGGATTACAGGCGCCCGCCACAACACCCAGCTAATTTTTGTATTTTTAGTAGAGATGCGTTTCACCAGGTTGGCCAGGCTGGCCTCCAACTCCTGACCTCAAGTGATCCGCCCGCCTGGGCCTCCCACAGTGCTGGGATTACAGGTGTGAGCCACCACGCCCAGCCCAAGTACTTTTGTTGTCGGGAAACCGCAGGGAGTGAGCAGTGTCAAGCTCCCCAAGGCATTCGTCACACGCTCAGTGCTTTCCTGGCTTTTGCCACAGCAGGAGACGACATGAGCAAGGCGGGTGACACTAGGCTCCTCCACAGCTATGGGAGGCACCCAGGCCACCCCGAATTCGTGATCAGTGCTCCGGTTCTGCCAGCGCCTTCCAGCTTTGCCCAGCCATCCCATGAGCACACTGTGCTCCTTTCAATGAAAATGTGTGGAACAGGTACCACATTTGTAGCAGCTGTTGATGGAAATCTGTCAGTGACAGAGTGCTTAGACACAGGAGAAGCCACCCACATCAGAACCCCTGGGAGCTCATTAAAAGGCAGACTCCCAGCACTACCTGGACCTGGGGACGGCAGCCATGACTCTGCAGGGCAGAGCCAGAGGTCTCAGTGAGCGATGCTCACGGCTGAGCCCCACGTGTCAGGAGAAGCAAGCTCCTGGGAGGCCGCACCTGGCACTGTGCAATGGAGGGGGGCGCCCCGAGGCCTGCAGGTGGAGAGCGCTGACTCCAAGCTGAGTGTTTAGGGTGACTTAGGAAGGAAGGAGTGTTCCAATAAAAGCTGGCCCTGTGGTGGGCTAGATTAAGCAGGGACTGCCAGAGATCAGGACTGATCCTACAGCTCAGGGTCTGCTTATTTAAAAACCTTGCGCACCCAGGTGCAGTGGCTCACACCTGTCATCCCAGCACTTTGGGAGGCAGAGACGGGTGGATGACCTGAGAGCAGGAACTTGAGACCAGCCTGGCTAACGTGGTGAAACCCCATCTCTACTTAAAATACAAAAATTGGCTTGGCCTGGTGGCACATGCCTGTAATCCCAGCTACTCAGGAGGCTGGGGCAGGAGAATCACTAGAACCCAGAAGTGGAGGTTGCAGTGAGCTGAGATCGTGCCATTGTACTCCAGCCTGGGCAATAGAGTAAGATTCTGTCTCAAAATAAAACAAAAGAGGCCGGGCGCGGTGGCTCACGCTTGTAATCCCAGCACTTTGGGAGGCCAAGGCGGGCGGATCACGAGGTCAGGAGATCGAGACCACGGTGAAACCCCGTCTCTACTAAAAATACAACAACAAAAAAATTAGCCGGGCGTGGTGGCGGGCGCCTGTAGTCCCAGCTACTCAGAGAGGCTGAGGCAGGAGAATGGCTTGAACCCAGGAAGCGGAGCTTGCAGTGAGCCGAGATTGCGCCACCGCACTCCAGCCTGGGCGACAGAGCGAGACTCCGTCTCAAAAAAAAAAAAATAATAATAATAATAATAAAATAAAACAAAAGAAAACAAAACAAAAACTTTGCTCATTGTGTGTTATTTTATAACATTATTTCGTGATAGGATTTAAGGTGCTTTTAAAAAATATTTGGAAGACATCTTTTTTTTTTAATTAAAGTCTGGAAATCTTATAGGACAGGCAGCCATCTTAGAAATGTTCCTTGCCGATTTCTGCCTGCAGGGATTTGAGGCCCCTTACCACCACCCAGTGGCAGCACTGGGACCCTGTCTTCATTCCGCATTTACTGTGAACCTCTGGGCAGGCGTTGGGCTGGCGGTGGGGCAGAGTGAATGGGACAGACAGAGCCCACCTTTCACAGAGCCCACCTTTGGCTTGTCACTTCAACCATACAGCGAGTGAACTCATATAACCCTAATGTAGACAATGCCTCAGGTAACACCACAGCTCAACAAACAGACAAAATGACACACACGTATCCCTGCCTTTATTTCCAGGAATTAGCGGCGGGCCCTTGGAAAACCACTACAGACTGAAGCAATTTCACTTCCACTGGGGAGCAGTGAACGAGGGGGGCTCAGAGCACACGGTGGACGGCCACGCGTACCCCGCAGAGGTTTGTAGACGTGGCCTAACAGCACATATCTGGACGCTTTCTATGTCTCTGGCTCTATGGTGGGGGGTGAGCAAGCCATGCCCGCTGCCCAGATGTGAAGGATTTCCTGGGGCCTGGGACTGTCAGTGCTCAAACCAGAACAGTCGGCCGCCCCGCTCATTCAGTCACACCCCTCTCCTGCGAAGAAGGCACTGTAAGCTCTCTCATTTAACGGAAGAAGAGACTGAGGTTCTGAATGGTTACGGAACTTGCCAAAGCCAGACAGCTGGGATTCAAAATCAGAGCTTGAGCTCTTTGCCGCACTTCACTCAGCTGTGTGCTTGCAGCTGTAGGGTCTAGCAAATCCACACGGCCCTCTGCTGAGAAGCTGAACATGTTTGCAATAGAGATCATCTTCTTTTGTTTGTTTGTTTTTTGTTTTTTTTTGAAACACCCAGACTGGAGTGCATTGGTGCAATCTTGGCTCACCACAACCTCCGTCTCCCAGGCTCAAGCCGTTCTCCTGCCTCAGCCTCCTGAGTAGCTGGGATTACAGGTGCGTGCCACCAGGCCCTGCTAATTTTTGTATTTTTCGTAGAGATGGGGTTTCTTTTTTTTTTTTTTTTTGAGACGGAGTCTCGCTCTGTCGCCCAAGCTGGAGTGCAGTGGTGCAATCTCGGCTCACGGCAAGCTCCGCCTCCCGGGTTCACGCCATTCTCCTGCCTCAGCCTCTCCGAGTAGCTGGGACTACAGGCGCCCGCCACCACGCCCGGCTAATTTTTTGTATTTTTAGTAGAGACGGGGTTTCGTCGTGGTCTCGATCTCCTGACCTCGTGATCCGCCCTCTTCGGCCTCCCAAAGTGCTGGGATTACAAGCGTGAGCCACCGCGCCCGGCCGATCATCTTCTTAAAGCAGTCTTATTTTCAACATTCCAAAGTAGGAGTCAGTAGAGAAAATGAGTGCAGAATTGGTTTTTGTAGTTTTTTGGAGTGATAGGTGATGCCTTATAGATTTCCCCAAATATTTCTTTATGAAATGTTTGCAACATACAAAAAAATGAAAAGAAATGAACGAGAAGAATCCACGAGTTTGACGTCTCAGTCCTGTGATGATCATTTTTGCCCTATTCACTTTATCACACCTCTGCTCGCCCACTCACCTGACTTTTTGATGCTTTGTCAAGTTGAGGACTCTTTCTGTTTTTTGAACTTGTTGTTGTTATGAAAGTAATGCAGCAGTTAATATGGAACTAGAGTCCACCCAAACCAAAAAGTGAAAATTGCTTGTAATCGCACACCCAGAGGTGACCTGGGGACATTTTATAAATAGGGAGTGATATCTATTGTCATAATCATACACATATTTATAAATAGTTCCAAGAATGAGCACAGCAATGGCTTCTGTGTGCTTCTTTTCATTTAACAACATGCCTTTTATTTTAGTACCTCTATCTGCAACTTTGTTTTTGATGAAGAGATATTTTATTTATTTATTTATTTTTGAGACTGCGTATCACTCTGTTGCCCAGGCTGGAGTGCAGTGGCGTAATTGCGTGATCTCGGCTCACTGCAACCTCTGCTGCCCAGGTTCAAGTGATTCTTCTGCCTCAGCCTCCTGAGTAGCTGGGATTACAGGCACCTGCCACCGCGCCCAGCTAATTTTTGTAGTTTTAGTAGAGACGGGGTTTCACCATCTTAGCCAGGCTGGTCTTGAGCTCCTGACCTCATGATCCACCCGCCTCGGCCTCCCAGAGTGCTGGGATTACAGGCGTGAGCCACCACGCCCAGCCAAGGCCTGAGTTTTTTCTGGTAATTCTTGTCCAAGGATAACTAGGAAGTAGAAAATAATGAAACCACCCATTTCTATTGGATGAGGTTAACATGATCCTCTCCTTTTTCCCCCCACCAGGAAGACTGAGGCTCTTCCTTCCCGTGGCTTCATCAAGTGTCTGGGAGCTCAGAGTTGCTGGTGGTCCTGGGATCTTACACATCTGGCTGCAACAACTTAGTTCTTTTTTTTTTTTTTTTTTTTTTTTTGAGATGGAGTCTTGCTCTGTCACCCAGGCTGGAGTGCAGTGACACAATCTCAGCTCACTGCAAGCTCTACCTCCTGGATTCACACCAGTCTCCTGCCTCAGCCTCCTGAGTAGCTGGGACTACAGGTGTCTGCCACCACGCCCGGCTAATTTTTTTTTTTTTTTTGTATTTTTAGTAGAGACAGGATTTCACCACGTTAGCCAGGATGGTCTCGATCTCCTAACCTCGTGATCCGCCCGCCTCGGCCTCCCAAAGTGTTGGGATTACAGGCATGAGCCACCACGCCCAGCCATTTCATTATGATTAAGTGGACACATAGGTCAGCCATTCAGAAGGGGAAGTGACTGTCTTATTTCTTGCTGATCAGTTTAAGTTTTCTTTCTCCTATGTTTCAGCTGCATTTAGTTCACTGGAATTCTGTGAAATACCAAAATTACAAGGAAGCTGTCGTGGGAGAGGACGGCTTGGCTGTGATAGGCGTGTTTTTAAAGGTAATCGTTTGCTGGGGTGTAGGTCTAATGAAGAAAGTGGTGATCCATCATTAGGATTGCTTTTTTTTTTGAGACGGGATCTCGCTGTGTCACACAGGCTGGAGTGCAGTGGCACAGTCTTGGCTCATTGCAACTTCCAGCTCCTGGGTTCAAGTGATTCGCCTGCCTCAGCCTCCCCGGTAGCTGGGACTATAGGAGTATGCCACCACACCCAGCTAATTTTTTATATTTTTAGTAGAGACAGGGTTTCACCATATTGGCCAGGCTGGTCTCGAACTCCTGACCTTAGATGATCCGCCTACCTCGGCCTCCCAAAGTGCTAGGATGGCAGGCGTGAGCCACCGCACCTGGCCTAGGATTGCTTTTAAAACGTGGTGTATTTACAGTGCAGCGAGCTTCCCCGCCCATCCACTGTCTTTTCAGCTAACCCCTTGTGTGTCTGCCATGCAGCTCGGGGCCCATCATCAGACGCTGCAGAGGCTGGTGGACATCTTGCCGGAAATAAAACATAAGGTAAGCTGCATATTTGAAATCAGCAGGCCAGGCGCGGAGGCTCACGCCTGTAATCCCAGCACTTTGGGAGGCTGAGGCAGGTGGATCACCTGAGGTCGGGAGTTCGAGACCAGCCTGACCAACATGGAGACACCCCCGTCTCCACTAAAAATACAAAATCAGCCGGGTGTGGTGGCGCATGCCTGCAATCCTAGCTACTCGGGAGGCTGAGGCAGGAGAATCGTTTGAACCCAGAGGTGGAGGTTGCAGTGAGCTGAGATCACGCCATTGCACTCCAGCCTGGGTGACAAGAGTGAAACTCCATCTCAAAAAAAAAAAAAAAAAGAAAAAAAGAAAAGAAAGAAATCAGCATAATTTGACAAGCAAAATTGTTTAGCGCAGCGATTCATTTGCAAGGAAAAAGAAACGGCATGGTGGAAAGAGCCCCACCGAGGGGCTGTGGTTCCAGTTCTGGGAACGGGATTCTGCAGGGTTCATGCTCGCGTGTCCACAGCTGGCTGTCTCTGACTTCGAATGCGTCACCACTACTCTGGGACCCTGTTTCCTCCTCCATAAAATAAGGGTGTTGGGCTCAATGGAAGTTCCCAAAATTCAGCCATGCAGGCAAGATCGTGAAGACATTTGACATATCTGCCTGCCAATGGGACAACTTTCTACTGAATATTTTTCTTTTCTTTTCTTTTCTTTTTTTTCTGAGGAGTCTCCCTCTGTCACTCAGGCTGGAATGCAGTGGCGTGATCTCGGCTCACTGCAACCTCCGCCTCCTGGGTTCAAGCAATTTTCTTGCCTCAGCCTCCCACGTAGCTGGGACAATAGATGCACACCACCACACCCAGCTAATTTTTGTATTTTTAGTAGAGACGGGGTTTCACCATGTTGGCCAGGCTGGTCTCAAACTGCTGACTTCAGGTAATCCGCCCGCCTCGGCCTCCCAAGGTGCTGGGATTACAGGTGTGAATCACATTAAGTACAGCCTACTTAATATTTTTCATTAAATTGATTAGCTTGAAAAATTTTTAGCCTTGTCCTGGGTGAGGTGATGATATTCACTAATGATAAAGTTTGTTTTAAAACAGATTGAAACAAAAACCTCAAATCCCTAAGTAATAACATTTAAGAATGTTGACTCATGTACCACCCAGCACTCTCCTTGAACAGTCCCTGTCTGACTCCAAGCCCAAGGGCAGAGAGAACAGAGAGAAAACTGCCCAAATCCGCCCAGCTCTCCATACACTTCCCGGCATGCAGCGCAGCTGGAAAAGATGGCGGGGACCAGAGTGTCGCCTTTCTCCAAGATCAGCTGAGAAAAGGCTTTGAGGGGGAAGGAGAAATTCCAAAGAAATGTAGTTTATTTATTCAGCAGCAAACAAAAGAATTCCAGGGCAGAAGGAGTCAACGCAAGCCTCAGATGTGCGGACGGATGAGGCTTCAACCTGTGTTAACAATGGTGCGGTCGGGTCCAGATGGAGCTGGGGCAAGCCCTTCCTCGCGGTTCAAGGAGCCGTTTGATCTGTACGTGGCCTTTGCCTTGACGCTGGCTTCGGGGTGGCCTCCTGGGACTGGGACCAGATCACCCCCCGCCGCCCCATCTGCCTGCTCGGGAACTTCGCAAGGCCACGGTTCTGAGAGCTCTGACGTCCTGTCCTCTTCCTCCGCGCGGGTCCACACCCGGAGGAAACCTGGGGAGGGGATGTTTTCCCAGCGAGCCTCCACCTCCCACACCGGGGGTCCCACCTTTTGGTGGGAAAGAAAAGAGCTGGCTGTGAAGGACGCTTTACCCAAGGGCTGTTTTCCTCCCGGGGAAGGTTCTGGAGCATTTCTTTCCCATGGGGTAAGTCAGAATTTTCTAGGCAAACCGCAGGGGAGGAATGATGCCAGGGACAGGGGAAGAAGTGCCACCGGGGCCTCAGCTCTGGTCCTGATGCCGATCTCTGGGCTCATCCCCTCAGCTGAAAATAAAGAGTTAGACTCTTTTTTTCTTTTTTTTTTCTTTTTTTTTGAGGTAGAGTCTCACTCTGTTGCCCAGGCTGGAGTGCAATGGCACGACCTCGGCTCACTGCAACCTCCGCCTTCCAGATTCAAGTGATTCTCCTGCCTCAACCTCCTGAGTAGCTGGAAGTACCAGCGCCCACCACCATGCCTGGCTAATTCTTGTATTTTTGGTAGAGAGGGGGGTTTCACCATGTTGGCCAGGTGATCCTAACACTTTGGGAGGCCAAGGCAGGCAGACCACCTTAGGTCAGGAGTTCGAGACCAGCCTGGCCAACATGATGAAAGCCCATCTCTACTAAAACCACAAAATTTAGCCAGGCATGGTGGCGGGTGCCTGTAATCCCAGCTACTCAGGAGGCTGAGGTAGGAGAATTGCTTGAATCTGGGAGGTGGAGGTTGCAGTGAGCCAAGATCGTGCCACTACACTCCAGGCTGAGTGACACAGCGAGACTCATTTCAAAAAAAAAAGAAAAAAAAGACCTTAGGAGGTAAAAGGCCTAGCCTTGGGGGCAAGAGTCTGTGCTTCGTGGGTCAGGGACTGGGAAGAGACTTGAACAACCGTCTCATCTAGAGGCTCCTGTCCTAGGACTTCTGGGAGCTTCTCCCATAGCACAGTGTATCAGAGAGCCCCACAGTTGGACTCCTGGTTCCAGAGCCCTGATCCACCACTCCTGAGCCACGCACCTCTGAGCCTCACCTTCCTCGCCTGTGAAATGGAGATATTAAACATCCACAGTAGCCCGGGCGTGGTGGCTCACACCTGTAATCCCAGCACTTAGGGAGGCCGAGGTGGGTAGATCACCTGAGGTCAGGAGTTCAAGACCAGCCTGGCCAACGTGGCAAAACCGCGTCTGTACTCAAAATACAAAAATTAGCTGGATATAGTGGCACACTCCTGTAATCCCAGCTACTCAGGAGGCTGAGGCAGGAGAATCGCTTGAACCCAGGAGACAGAGGTTGCAGTGAGCCGAGATCGTGCCACTGCACTCCAGTCTGGGCGACAGCTCGAGAATCCGTCTCCAAAAAAAAAAATCCACACGAGAGCAGCATTCTCACCATGTAATGGAATAAGGAGCATGTCTGGTTCTTGGTTAAGTGTGCAGTTGAGTTTAAGGCCCAGCTGTGGCCAGCACTCACACACACGCGTCTGCTGTGGAATGCACAGGCTGCTGCTGCCCGTCACAAAACGAAAATCTGCCAGCCCAATCACTAAGGTTAAAATCGCTTTTTGTTGCTGCGGGTACTTTCAGTCAGCTGATTCCCAGAGAGAGCTATTACCTTTTGGGAGTCCGTGAAACTTTAGAATGATGGCCTTGTGATGGAAAATGCTAGAAGTGTGGTTGAATCTAACTCCTGATTGGAGGGCAGTGCAGGGCAGGACGGGGCTGTGGTGGCCTCAGGCTCAAGGGCAGATGGCCTTGGCTTCGAATCCCAGCTCTGCCACTCACCCCCAAGGACTCAGCAGTCTTCACCTAGGGACGGGCTCACCTGCAGCTTCTGGGCTGCTTTCCTGGTTTCCTCCAGTTAAGGAACAAACTGTCCTGAACTAGGGCAGGAAAGACCAGAGTCATGTAGTCCCCATCATCTCTCCTGGTTCCAGGCTGGTCCGGGCCCTGCTGTGGGACTGACTCGGCAGAGACCCTCCAGGAATGCCTGCCACGGTCGCGCCCTGGGGACCCAGCTGGCTTCTATGCAGTGCTCAGGGCTCCCAGGTGCATTTCCAGAGACAGCCAGAGGGACACGATGTCCTTTTCTGCCCTGGCTTCCAGAGTCACAAAGCACTGCTCCTGCAGCATCCTGTTCACCACTCCCACCAGGCTCAGGGCAAGGGGACATCACCCCACACCTCGGTGGGAGGGGTTCAAAGAAGCGACAGCCCTCCACATAAATTATCACACTGAATCTTCCAATCACTCCACGGGGCAGGGCCTGTGATTCATCTGTCTTGCACATACAGGGAAACCAAAGCTCAGAGAGGCAGAGAAGGCCTTGCCCGGGCACACAGCTGGCAGGTGAAGAGCCCGTTTCAAAACCCAGGAAGTGGGTCCATGGAGCCTGAACTCCCAATCATCCCAGCGCCCACCTCCCACGTGCAGTCAGAACCCAGGCTGAGCCGCAGCCCCTGCTGCACACTTCTGAGCTTTTCAGCAGCTTAGAGGGAAACACAGGCAGTGTCTGTAATGAAAACCACATCAGGCGCTGCCTGGAAGCCCGGACCCCCACCCCCACCCTCACCCCCAGCGCCATCCCATCTGCACGGGCCTCTACCAGTGCCGACCTCTCACTATGCTCTCAGCTCCCAGCATGCAGGCACAGCCCCATTGTGGCCCCGGTGACCCTGGGCAGACGATACCAGAATGGTGACCTCGAGGCTTCACCTTTGACCCTCTCACCATAGCCAGAAGTTTTGGCAAAAACTGCCCACAGAGGGTCCCCACCCTCCATGCCAAGCTGCAAGCTCCTCAGGGTGCTGGGGCCCCCCCTCGTCCCTGCCTTCACAAGAGTCAGGGCTACAGGGAAGTTGTCTGCCTTGTGGAGTTGGAAACAGCCCACCAGGTCCAGGGGATCCAGGGAATGGCTCTATGCCCTTGTGGGGGCTCTTCTAACTTTGGTGACAGCAGCAGCAGCACCTACCGAACCCCACGCCCATGTGGCAGGCACTGACGGAAGCCCATTACAGCCACCACGCTGCCTGTCATTCACCTGGGGAAACTGAGACTCTAAGAGGACAAAACAAGGGCAGAGTTAGGCTGGGTGGGGCTTGATGTTCATAAGATGTGGGGTCCTGTTTAAGAGAAAGAAGACAAAACCAGGAATAGGGCAGTGGCTCACGCCTATAATCCCAGCACTTTGGGAGGCTGAGGCGGGCAGATTACCTGAGGTCAGGAGTTTGAGACCAGCCTGACCAACATAGAGAAACCCCATCTCTATTAAAAATACAAAATAAGCCAAGTGTGATGGCGCATGCGTGTAATCCCAGCTACTAGGGAGGCTAAGGCAGGAGCATCGCTTGAACTGGAGAGGTGGAGGTTGTGGTGAGCTGAGATCGTGCCATTGCACTCCAGCCTGAGCAACAGGAGCGAAACTGTGTCTCAAAAAAAATAAATAAATAAAAGAAAAGAAAAGTGGAAGAAGTCACCAACCCACTTCTGCCAGCAAAGGCTTGTGGTGCTTTCCACAAGTAGCTGGGCCATCCGTGCTCAGACACGGGATGTGATGATCTTCAGCCTCATTGGTGTGCTCACCGGTGTCCCATTCTAGCTGTCTGGGGCTCAGCACACGCATAAAGGTAGGGCCCGAACTTGCTTTGGGGGCCCCGAGGGGGAGCGCCTTTCTGTAACCACATGGCTGCTCCAGCCCTCATGCATCTTAGAGACAGGACAGGAACTCCTGGGGGTGATGAGGCAACACACAGGCTTCCTCTTCTCAGCCCAAGGCTAGAAAGCTTAATTGGCAAGAAACCTGCACGCAGTGGAATGGCTGGGGCCTGCCGCTCCCCCGAATGATTCCTGCAGCCCTGGGGAGGGAGGGAAGAGCGTGCACCTCGGAACGGGCCAGGCCTCAGTGGCCCTGACTGGCAACATGGCTTTGGGCAAGTTGTTTATATCCGTCTGTCTGTCTTCATCAGTAAACTAGAAATACTTCTCAAAGGGTTGTTCTGAAGATTTGAAGTAGTTGCTCAGAAAGTGACTGGCACATCTATGCCCTGGGAGTGGGGACATGTGGCAGACAGGAGGAGACAGACATCTCAGGGGACACCCACCTATTACCCATGTGCACAGAGCAACGTCTCACTGAACACCGGCCTGTTACCCACGTGCACAAGCAGCCTGCTCCTTCACAGCCCAGCTAGACCGTGCAATGGGGCGTCAACCCAGCTAGATCATGCAATGAGATATTTCTTAGCAGTCAGAAAGGACACAGTTCTAACTCACGCTGCGGTGTGGGTGAGCCTCAAAAGCACCATGCTAAGTGAGAGACACAAGACACAAATGTTCCACATGTTACATGACTCAGTTCCTATGAAACCCACAGAGACAGAAGTAGCAGGGCGGGGGTGGGGACGGGAGCGAAAAAGTACCAAGCTTCCTCCTCGAGGTGCTGAAAATGTTCTAAAATTGACGCGGGATGGCTGCACAACCGTGAATATACCCAAAACCATAGAATTGTACACTTCTTATTTACTATTTTTTTTTTTGAGACGGAGTTTCACTCTTGTTGCCCAGGCTGGAGTGCAACGGCATGATCTCAGCTCACTGCAACCTCTGCCTCCCAGATTAAGGTGATTCTCCTGCCTCAGCCTCCCGAGTAGCTGGGATTACAGGCGTGCGCCACCACGCCTGGCTAATTTTGTATTTTTAGTAGAGACGCAGTTTCGCCATGGTGGTCAGGCTGGTCTCAAACTCCCGACCTCAGGTGATCCACCCGCCTTGGCCTCCCAAAGTGCTGGGATTACAGGCAAGAGCCACCGTGCCCATCCTATTTACTTATTTTAAGAAAGGATCTCACTCCGTCACACAGGCTAGAGTACAGTGGTATGATCACAGCTCACTGCAGCCTCGACCTCCAGGGCTCAAGCCATCCTCCCACCTCAGCCTCCCCACTACCTGGGGTCAAAGGCATGTACCACTGCACCTGGCTAGTTTTTGTATTTTTTGTAGAGTCAGGGTCTTGTTATATTGCTTAGGCTGGTCTCAAACTCCTAGCCTCAAGCAGTCCTCCCACGTCAACCTCCCAAAGTGCTGGGATTACAGGCATGAGCCGTCGCACCCAACCAGGTTGTACACTTTAGATGGGAGAGTTGCATGGCATGTCAATTCTGTCACAATAATGCTGTGGGTTTTGTTGCTGTTGTTGTTGTTGTTTGAGACAGAGTCTCTCTCTGTTGCCCAGGCTGGAGTGCAATGGTGCGATCTTGGCTCACTACAACCTCTATCTCCTGTGCTAAAGCAATTCTTGTGTCTCAGCCTCCCGAGTAGCTGGGATTACAGGCACCCACCACCATGCCTGGTTAATTTTTGTATTTTTACTAGAGACGGAGTTTCGCCATTGTTGGTCAGGCTGGTCTTGAACTCCTGACATCAGGTGATCTGCCTGCCTTGGCCTCCCAAAGTGCTGTGATTACAGCCATGAGCCACTGCGGCCAGCCTATAATGCTGTTTTTTTTAAATTAACTGGATAATTATAAACGTGAACATGTGTGCACACAACTGATGCATGTGTCTGGCGCCATGGACACTCCCAGGCTTCCTTCTGGTAGCTCAGCTGCTTCTCTTGACCCTGACCCTCACTGCTTGATGTTAGGAGACAAGCCCAAGGCATCTGGGTTGACAGCTTCCACCTGGGAAGGCCAGGGCCCAGCAAAGTCAAGGTGATATGGCTGAGCAGGGAGGCTGCCTTCCTTGCAGACAGGGACTCTGTCACTTCAAACTGGACTCTTGTCCCACAGTGCTGGCCAGGGGCAGGTGCAGAATTGTGCTTGGTTGGCATGGGACGCTGATGAGGGCTGTGTTGCGGCCAGGCCCAACCACCATGAGCCGAGATCACGCCACGGCACTCCAGCCTGGAAGACAGAGTGAGACTCTGCCTCAAAAAAATTAAAAAAATAAAAAGTTATAAATAGAACTACCCTATGATTCAGCAATCACACACTTCTGGGTATATATCCAGAAGAGCTGGCTGGGCCCAGTGGCTTATGCCTGTAATCCCAATATTTTGAGAGGCCAAAGCAGGAGGATCACTTGAGCCCAGGAGATGGAGAACAGCCTGGGCAAGATGGCAAGACCCCCTGGCTACAAACAATTAATTTTAAACCCTGGTGTGGTGTCCCGGCTACTTGGGAGACTGAGGCGGGGGGATCGCTTGAGCCTAGGAATTAGAGCCTGCAGTGAGCTATGATGGCGTCATTGCACTGCTGCCTGGGTGACAAAGTAAGACCCTGACTCTTTTGTTTGTTTTTTGGCTGTGAGGGTATTCAGTGCAAAATAATCCTGTCTGATTTTACTGAGGTGGCTGGCCATGTCCACGACAAAATCTGCCTCTAAACTGGAATTTGGTTGCTGACCCAGCCCGAACCTCGGCTTTCTTGTCAGCACCAGGTGCACAGCACTCCATCTGTGGGTATCTCTGTCGGCTTCCCCTCTTGTGAGTGTTGCAGGTCGTCCACCCTCCAGACCTTTAGGCCGAGGCCTGCCAGACCCTGGACGGCTGCAGCATAGGGTGGCAGGCACAGTTTCCAGGGACAGATGAAGGTAATCACGGAGATACTGGATACCCTCACTGGTAAGGTAGCAGTAGAAACGTCTGCAGGCAAGCCGGGCGCGGTGGCTCACACCTGTAATCCCAGCACTTTGGGAGGCCGAGGTGGGCGGATCACGAGGTCAGGAGATCGAGACCATCCCGTCTAACATGGTGAAACCCCATCTCTACTAAAAATGCAAAAAATTTGCCAGGCGTGGTGGCGGGCACCTACAGTCCCAGCTACTGGGGAGGCTGAGGCAGGAGAATGGCATGAACCCAGGAGGCAGAGCTTGCAGTGAGCCGAGATCGCACCACTGCACTCCAGCCTGGGCGACAGAGCGAGACTCCATCTCAAAAAAAAAAGCAACAATGCAGGGACTCCTGACACATGCTCCAATGTGGATAAACCTGAAGGACATTATGCCCAGTGAAATAAGCCAGATACAAAAGACAAAAACCACAGGATCCTACCCACATCAGGTCCCCGGAGTCCTCAGATTCAGAGAGACGGAAGCGGAATGGTGGGTGCCAGGCCTGGGGGAGGAAGCTGGACTTAGTGTTTAGTGGGGTCAGGACAGAATTTGAGTTTGGGATGATGGAAAAGTCCTGGAGACGGATGGTGGAGACGGTTGCACTACAATGTGACTGCATTTAATGCCATCAAACTTTACACTTAAAAATGGTTAAGATGGGCCAGGCATGGTGGCTCATGACTGTCATCCCAGCACTGTGGGAGGCTGAGGCAGGTGAATCACCTGAGGTAGGGAGTTCAAAACCAGCCTGACCAACATGAAGAAACGCTGTCTCTACTAAAAATACAAAATTAGCGGGTGCGGTGGCGGGCGCCTGTAATCCCAGGTACTCAGGAGGCTGAGGCAGGAGAATCACTTGAGCCTGGGAGGTGAAGGGTTGCAGTGAGCCAAGATTGCACCGTTGCACTCCAGCTTGGGCAACAAGAGCAAAACTCCATCTCAAAAAAAAAAAAAAAAGGTTAAGATGGTAAATTTTATGTTATGTATATTTTATCACAATAAAAAGTAATATTTTTTGCAGCCAAGTTATGCTAAAAGAAATGGCTTTATTTTTATTTTTTATTATTTATTTATTAATTATTATTATTATTATTATCTGAGACAGAGTCTCACTCTGTTGCCCAGGCTGGAGTGCAGTGGCGTGATCTCGGCTCATGGCAACCTCTGTCTCCTGGGCTCAAGTGATTCTCCTGCCTCTGCCTCCTGAGTAGCTGGGACTACAGGCGCCCACCACCACATCTGGATAATTTTTGTATTTGTAGTAGAGACAGGGTTTCACCATATTGACCAGGCTGGTCTCGAACTCCTGACCTCAGGTGATCCACCCACCTCGGCCTCCCAAAGTGCTGAGATTACAGGGGTCAGCTACTGCACCCCAAGAAATGACTTCAAAAGGAAAAATGTAAGCACCAACGTAAGCTGGTATAATGTAACTCCCACCAATGTAAGTTGGCAGGAATCCTTGCTCTGTATAGAAGGGTCACATTTTCTCACCACTCCTTCCAAGTGTGACAGCAGTGGCCTCATGGCCTTATCTCGGGGAAAGTTCTTCCTTCCAAGCCCCATGAAGGCCTCACATGCTGAGATAAGGTGGAAGCTCCTAGTCTCGCCTGAGGACCGACACGGCCTGTGCTTCTCGGTCTCTCAGGACGCGTGGGCGGCCATGCGCCCCTTTGACCCCTCCAGGCTGCTGCCCACCTGCTGGGATTACTGGACCTACGCGGGCTCGCTCACCACCCCGCCACTGACCGAGTCGGTCACCTGGATCATCCAGAAGGAGCCTGTTGAAGTGGCCCCAAGCCAGGTGAGCCGTGCCCATAACTGGCATGATGGCGCTTCATGAACGGTGTCTCTCTTGCTTGGCAGCGTCACTAACATGCTGCATAAGAGCATTGTGGAGTTATATATATTCTTTCATGCATTTAGGGCGTTCTTACACAAGAAGAAATTTCCAATTGAAGTAGGAGCTTGTTGAGATTGGACAGCGGTTCCAGTGATCACAGCGAGCATGTTCTGAGCATTGCCCTAATCTTTCACACACACACACACACACGAGGCATTCATGGGAGTGTCCCAGGGTCATGGGTCTGCATGGTTTTTGTTTTCTTCCTTTTTCTTTTTCTTTTTTTTTTTTTTTTTTGAGACGGAATCTTGCTCTGTCGCCCAGGCTGGAGTACAGTGGCGCAATCTCGGCTCACTGCAAGCTCCGCCTCCCAGGTTCATGCCATTGTCCTGCCTCAGCCTCTCCGAGTAGCTGGGACTACAGGCGGCCGCCACCACGCCCAGCTAATTTTTTGTATTTTTTAGTAGAGACGGGGTTTCACTGTGGTCTCGATCTCCTGACCTCGTGATCCGCCCGCCTCGGCCTCCCAAAGTGCTGGGATTACAAGCGTGAGCCACCACGCCCAGCCTGTTTTCTTCCTTTTTCTTTTCTTTTCTTTTTTTTTTTTTTTTTTTTGAGACAGAGTCTCGCTCTGTCGCCCAGGCTGGAGTGCAGCGGCGCAATCTCGGCTCACTGCAACCTCCACCTCCTGGGTTTAAGCAATTCTCCTGCCTCAGCCTCCGGAATAGCTGGGATTAGAGGCACCCATCACCACGCCTGGCTAATTTTTGTGTTTTTAGTAGAGACAGGGTTTCACCAGGTTGGCCAGACTGGTCTTGAACTCTTGACCTCACGTGATCTGCGTGATCTGCCCACCTCAGCCTCCCACGGTGCTGGATTCCAGGCATGAGCCACCGAGCCCGGCCTCCTTTTCCTTATCTAAATAGTTTCATTGCTTTTTTTTTTTTCAAAAATTAGTTAATAATATTTGTATACATTTTTTAAAGTTATACTCTTGGGATGGGCGTCATGGCTCATGCCCATAATTTTAGCACTTAAAGAGGCCAAGGCAGGCAGATCACTTGAGGCCAGGAGTTCGAGACCAGCCTGACCAACATGGTGAAACCCTGTCTCTACTAAAACTACAAAATTAGCCAGGCGTGGTGGTGCACGCCTGTAATATCAGCTGTTTGGGAGGCTGGGGCAAGAGAATAACTTGAAGCCAGGAGGCAGAGGCTGCAGTGAGCCGAGATCGCGCCCCTGCACTCCAGCCTGGACAACAAGAACAAAACTCCATCTCAAATAAATAAATAAATAAAAATACAAAAATTAGCCAGGCATGGTGGCATGTGCCTGTAGTCCCAGCTACTTGGGAGGCTGAGGTAGGAGAATCACTTGAACCTGGAAGGCAGAGGTTGCAGTGAGCTGAGATCGTACCATTGCACTCCAGCTTGGGCAACAGAGTGAGACTCTGTCTCAAAAAATAAATAAATAAAAGTTATACCATCATTTTTTTCTGGAAACCTTAAGAATCTGTAGCAATTCTGTCTGTCCAAGGCAGTTTAGAGCCACAAGTGTGCTCCGTATGCCCCGCCCCCGCCCGGCAGACGTTTCTCAGCAGTCGCAGCAGGACTTAGCATCTCTGGTTCATCTCTTTCCGAGGGCTCCAGGTGAGCTCTTAGAGGGTCTTTCAGTCTCCTGAGCCTGTGAAAATATTCCCTTATGTACAAACCATGGCATGATGTCATTTGCACTTGGAGATGTGGGAGGCAGAATATCTGCCTGCCTCCAAACCAGAGCTGTTGGACATGGGGAAGGCTTTTGTTGAAGGTGGCCCCTTGTCAGCAAGGCCCTTATGCCACTCAACAAGCATATATGTGACAAGTGTCCATTCTGGGTCTGTGCCACCAGGAGAGGGTGGGAGGTGGGCAGGTGTGGAGGGGCGGCACAGGAATAGGGCATTCGTCTCAGAACACTGCTGTCTGGTAGGAAAGTAGAAGCAAAGCCAATAGTATTAAGCCAGGGTGGCTGGTGTCATATAAAAATGCAGGACAGGAGCCCCTTATCCTGAGCAGGGGAGCCAGGAAGGCACCTGTCCTGGAAGGTGGGGAGTTTTCCAGGGGAGGAGAAAGGCTGCCTTTCTGAGACAGTCAACAAGTGTGCAGACCACAAATGTGGATGAGCACACCACGGTCACGGCCCAGGAGGCCACGTGCACCATGCGCGTGCAACTCTAGGGGGCGCTGGATCATCACGCAGGGGTAACTGGCCCAGTATGCCGTCAGCATGTAGGCATAATCTCACTTCTGAATTTAATCAAATGCGTGAGTTACCTCACAGAGTTCATAAGTATATTCTGTGAACAAGTGAGATAATACATAAAAGTCTTTTTTTTTTTTTTTTTTTTTTTTGAGACAGAGTTTCCCTCTTGTTGCCCAGGCTGGAGTTCAATGGTGCGATCTCGGCTCACCACAACCTCTGCCTCCCGGGTTTAAGCGCTTCTCCTGCCTTAGCCTCCCAAGTAGCTGGGATTACAGGCATGTGCCACCACACCTGGCTAATTTTGTATTTTTAGTAGAGATGGGGTTTCTCCATGTTGGCCAGGCTGGTTTCAAACCCCTGACTTCAGGTGATTCACCCACCTCGGCCTCCCAAAGTGCTGGAATTGCAGGCATGAGCCACCACACCTGGTTAATTTTGTATTTTTAATAGAGACGGGGTTTCTCCATGTTGGCCAGGCTGGTCTCAAACTCCTGACCTCAGGTGATTAACCCACCTCGGCCTCCCAAAGTGCTGGGATTACAGGCGTGAGGCACCGCATCCAGCCATAAAAAGTAGTCTTTTAGTTCCTTGAGTGAAAAGTAAATTCAAATGTTAATTTAGCATTTGCATTATATGTGTTAGTTACCTATTGCTGTGTAACAAATAGTTCCAAAACATAGTGGCTTTAGAAAACAATCATTTGGGGCGGGTGCAGTAGCTCATGCCTGTAATCTTAGCACTTTGGGGGCCGAGGCGGGTGGATCACCTGAGGTCAGGAGTTCCAGACCAGCCTGACCAACATGGCGAAACCCTGTTTCTGCTAAAAATACAAAATTAGACCGGGTGTGGTGGCTCACGCCTATAATCCCAGTACTTTGGGAGGCCAAGGCAGGTGGATAACCTGAGGTCAGGAGTTTGAGAGCAGCCTGACCAACATGGAGAAACCCCATCTCTACTAAAAATACAAAATTAGCTGGGCGTGGTGGCGCATGCCTGTAATCCCAGCTACTCAGGAGGCTGAGGCAGGAGAATCCGTTGAACGAATGAGGTGGAGGTTGCAGTGAGCACAGATCACACCACTGCACTCCAGTCTGGGCAACAAGAG
>NW_026652281.1:2144634-2192155 GCF_009828535.3 Hylobates moloch
GAATAGCTGGGATTAGAGGCACCCATCACCACGCCTGGCTAATTTTTGTGTTTTTAGTAGAGACAGGGTTTCACCAGGTTGGCCAGACTGGTCTTGAACTCTTGACCTCACGTGATCTGCGTGATCTGCCCACCTCAGCCTCCCACGGTGCTGGATTCCAGGCATGAGCCACCGAGCCCGGCCTCCTTTTCCTTATCTAAATAGTTTCATTGCTTTTTTTTTTTTCAAAAATTAGTTAATAATATTTGTATACATTTTTTAAAGTTATACTCTTGGGATGGGCGTCATGGCTCATGCCCATAATTTTAGCACTTAAAGAGGCCAAGGCAGGCAGATCACTTGAGGCCAGGAGTTCGAGACCAGCCTGACCAACATGGTGAAACCCTGTCTCTACTAAAACTACAAAATTAGCCAGGCGTGGTGGTGCACGCCTGTAATATCAGCTGTTTGGGAGGCTGGGGCAAGAGAATAACTTGAAGCCAGGAGGCGGAGGCTGCAGTGAGCCGAGATCGCACCCCTGCACTCCAGCCTGGACAACAAGAACAAAACTCCATCTCAAATAAATAAATAAATAAAAATACAAAAATTAGCCAGGCATGGTGGCATGTGCCTGTAGTCCCAGCTACTTGGGAGGCTGAGGTAGGAGAATCACTTGAACCTGGAAGGCAGAGGTTGCAGTGAGCTGAGATCGTACCATTGCACTCCAGCTTGGGCAACAGAGTGAGACTCTGTCTCAAAAAATAAATAAATAAAAGTTATACCATCATTTTTTTCTGGAAACCTTAAGAATCTGTAGCAATTCTGTCTGTCCAAGGCAGTTTAGAGCCACAAGTGTGCTCCGTATGCCCCGCCCCCGCCCGGCAGACGTTTCTCAGCAGTCGCAGCAGGACTTAGCATCTCTGGTTCATCTCTTTCCGAGGGCTCCAGGTGAGCTCTTAGAGGGTCTTTCAGTCTCCTGGGCCTGTGAAAATATTCCCTTATGTACAAACCATGGCATGATGTCATTTGCACTTGGAGATGTGGGAGGCAGAATATCTGCCTGCCTCCAAACCAGAGCTGTTGGACATGGGGAAGGCTTTTGTTGAAGGTGGCCCCTTGTCAGCAAGGCCCTTATGCCACTCAACAAGCATATATGTGACAAGTGTCCATTCTGGGTCTGTGCCACCAGGAGAGGGTGGGAGGTGGGCAGGTGTGGAGGGGCGGCACAGGAATAGGGTATTCGTCTCAGAACACTGCTGTCTGGTAGGAAAGTAGAAGCAAAGCCAATAGTATTAAGCCAGGGTGGCTGGTGTCATATAAAAATGCAGGACAGGAGCCCCTTATCCTGAGCAGGGGAGCCAGGAAGGCACCTGTCCTGGCAGGTGGGGAGTTTTCCAGGGGAGGAGAAAGGCTGCCTTTCTGAGACAGTCAACAAGTGTGCAGACCACAAATGTGGATGAGCACACCACGGTCACGGCCCAGGAGGCCACGTGCACCATGCGCGTGCAACTCTAGGGGGCGCTGGATCATCACGCAGGGGTAACTGGCCCAGTATGCCGTCAGCATGTAGGCATAATCTCACTTCTGAATTTAATCAAATGCGTGAGTTACCTCACAGAGTTCATAAGTATATTCTGTGAACAAGTGAGATAATACATAAAAGTCTTTTTTTTTTTTTTTTTTTTTTTTGAGACAGAGTTTCCCTCTTGTTGCCCAGGCTGGAGTTCAATGGTGCGATCTCGGCTCACCACAACCTCTGCCTCCCGGGTTTAAGCGCTTCTCCTGCCTTAGCCTCCCAAGTAGCTGGGATTACAGGCATGTGCCACCACACCTGGCTAATTTTGTATTTTTAGTAGAGATGGGGTTTCTCCATGTTGGCCAGGCTGGTTTCAAACCCCTGACTTCAGGTGATTCACCCACCTCGGCCTCCCAAAGTGCTGGAATTGCAGGCATGAGCCACCACACCTGGTTAATTTTGTATTTTTAATAGAGACGGGGTTTCTCCATGTTGGCCAGGCTGGTCTCAAACTCCTGACCTCAGGTGATTAACCCACCTCGGCCTCCCAAAGTGCTGGGATTACAGGCGTGAGGCACCGCATCCAGCCATAAAAAGTAGTCTTTTAGTTCCTTGAGTGAAAAGTAAATTCAAATGTTAATTTAGCATTTACATTATATGTGTTAGTTACCTATTGCTGTGTAACAAATAGTTCCAAAACATAGTGGCTTTAGAAAACAATCATTTGGGGCGGGTGCAGTAGCTCATGCCTGTAATCTTAGCACTTTGGGGGCCGAGGCGGGTGGATCACCTGAGGTCAGGAGTTCCAGACCAGCCTGACCAACATGGCGAAACCCCGTTTCTGCTAAAAATACAAAATTAGACCGGGTGTGGTGGCTCACGCCTATAATCCCAGTACTTTGGGAGGCCAAGGCAGGTGGATAACCTGAGGTCAGGAGTTTGAGAGCAGCCTGACCAACATGGAGAAACCCCATCTCTACTAAAAATACAAAATTAGCTGGGCGTGGTGGCGCATGCCTGTAATCCCAGCTACTCAGGAGGCTGAGGCAGGAGAATCCGTTGAACGAATGAGGTGGAGGTTGCAGTGAGCACAGATCACACCATTGCACTCCAGTCTGGGCAACAAGAGCAAAACTCCATCTCAAAAAAAAAAAAAAATTAGCCGGGCGTGGTGGCTCGTGCCTGTAATCCCAACTACTCAGGAGGCTGAGGCAGGAGAATGGCTTGAACCTGGGAGGCAGAGGTTGCAGTGAGCTGAGATCTCGTCAATGACACTCCAGCCTGGGAAACAAGAGCGAAACACTGTCTTAAACAACAACAACAACAAAAACCAATCATTTATTATCTCCCATAGTTTCCTCCAGTTGTGAATTTGGGTGGGTCTGGCTTACCATTTTCATGAGTTGTAGCCCAATGCCAGCTGGGACTGTAGCTATCTGAAAGTTCAACTACGGCTAGAGGATTCATTCCAAGGTTGGCCCTCTCAAGTGCCTGGCAATTTGGTGCTGGCAGTTGGCTGGGAGCCTCACTTCCTCTCCCTATGGGCCTCTCCTCGGGGCTGCTTGAGTACCCTCCCAATATGGCGACCAGCTTCCCCCCAGAGCAAGTGATCCTGAAGACGAAGGTGGAAGCGGCAATGCCTTTTATAACCTGGCCCTGCACACACCATCACTTCCACCATATTTACTGGTCATTTCGGGCCATCCTGATTCAGCATGGGAGGGGACCACACAAGGCCTGAGGGACACCTGGGGGCTGGCTCACCCTGCACTCATACCAAGCTCACCCTGGCTGCCCTCTATTCCAGCTCTCTGCATTTCGTACTCTCCTGTTTTCTGCACTTGGTGAAGAGGAGAAGATGATGGTGAACAACTATCGCCCACTTCAACCCCTGATGAACCGGAAGGTCTGGGCGTCCTTCCAGACCACTAATGAGAGCACAAGATCCTGGAGACATTAGGTCCACATGAATAGCAGAACTGACTTTGAAGGAAGGAAGCATTGTTTCCCAAGTTTCACAATGTGATGGTACGTGACTTCTGAAATTGAAAAGAGAGAATGAAATTATTGTTTTAGTCGATGTACTTTTCAGCTGCAAGTGAAAGTAAGATGTGTAAGTACCGTGGCGAACATAACGCTGGGATGGAGGGGTGTGTCATGGCACCCAACGCAAGTGCAGGGTGCTTAGTTTCACTGTAACAAAGTACCACAAACTTGGTGGCTTAAAACAATGGAGAATGATGTAGTGGGACCACACCAACCAGTGGTTTCTTAAGGTGCTTCTTCTTAGGCCCTAAGAGTTTCACCTTTTTGCCGGATTTCACCTTCCTTGTAAACCCACCTCGGCCTCCCAAAGTGCTGGGATTACAGGCTTGAGCCACCGCGCCCGGCCGCCTCACGCCTTTAATCCCAGCCCTTTGGGAGGCCGAGGCGGGGGGATCACAAGGTCAGGAGATCGCGACCATCCTGGCCAACATGGTGAAACCCCATCTCTACAAAAAACACAAAAATTAGCTGGGTGTGGTGGTGCATATCTGTAATCCCAGCTACTTGGGAGGCTGAGGCAGAAGAATTGCTTGAACCCGGAAGGCGGAAGTTGCAGTGAGCCGCGATCGCATTGCACTTCAGCCTGGGTGACAGAGTGAGACTCCATCTCAAAATAAATAAATAAATAAAAATAAAAAGCTATATTAATTAAGATAATATGGTACCTGTCAGAGAAGGACAAATCAACGAATGAAAAAGAATAGCATGTCTAGAAGCTTCCACACATTTGTGATCCCTGAGTCATGCTGTAGGGAATGGATGGGCTTTTCTGTGAATAGTTTTGGATCATTTGGATATTTATCTATCTATCTATTGATTGATCGATCAATCATCAGTCGATCCACGGAGTCTCACTGTGTTGCCCAGGTTGGTCCCGAACTCCTGGGCTTCAACAGTTCTCCTGCCTTGACCTCCCAAAGTGCTAGGATTACAGGCATGAGCCCCCCCACCGAGACAACAGGATATCCAAATGGGGAACCATGAATCTTTTTTCTCACCATACCTCATACCCCTACCTCACAGCACACAGAAAAATTAATTCCTGACAGACTATAGATGTAAACAGGAAAGCTAAAACAATAAAGCTCCTAAAAAATAACACAGGAGCCGGGCGCTATGGCTCACGCCTGTAAACCCAGCACTTTGGGAGGCCAAGTTCCAGACCAGCCTGACCAACATGGAGAAACCCCGTCTCTACTAAAAATACAAAATTAGCCGGGCTTGGTGGCGCATGCCTGCAATCCCAGCTACTCGGGAGGCTGAGGCAGGAGAATTGCTTGAACCCGCGAGGCGGAGGTTGTAGTGAGCCAAGATCGCGCCATTGTATTCCAGCCTGAGCAACAAGAGTGAAACTTCGTCTCAAAAAAAAAAAGACTTGATCCAGAACTCAGTCAGTGCTGGGTCTGAGTGTGGCTTTTCTGTCTCTTTTGTAATGTTGTCTCTCTTTTGGCAAGCTCTTTCTTTTGGTGGAAAGACAGCTACCACTCCCGCCAGGATGGTTTCCATTAATTCATGTAACATTTACTGAGTGTCAGTTACGTGGCAGGCTCTATTCTAGACTCTGGGGACGGAGCCTAGACTGTTTCAGGTCTGAAGAGCCTTTGCCTGGGAGCTCACATTCTGTTGGAAGGAGGTAGACCATGATGCACAACACAGAAAGTCTGGGGTGGTAAGTCACAAGGAGAGGACGTGGCTGGGCAGGGAGGTGTCTTCTACAGGGGACATTTGGGCAGACGCCAAAGGAGGAGTGAACCACGTGGCCACCCGAGGACAGAGAATTCCAGGCAGAGGCTGGACGCAGGAGCGCCCTCTGGTGTTCAAGCTGCAGCCCGAGGGTGAGGGCAGCCAAGTGCCGGGGTGAGGAGAGAGGCATGGGAGGCAAGGGTGGGTACTGGGGCCCCACAGGCTGGGTGGAGACTTTGGAGCTGCTGCTGGGTTCTGAGCAAAGGGCATTTTCGAGCGGAGAGGCTCGGTTTGGCTGTGCTGCCAGAGTTTTCCAGAGTGGTCATTCCTGTCCTTGCCACCAGGTCATTGTGTGCTTTCTGGAGGGTGTGCTCAGGTGTCTCCTGTGGGTTTAATTTGTGTTTCCCTAATGATTAATGATGTGGAGCATTTTGTGCAGATTCATTGGCCATCTGCATATCCTCTTTCACCAGATACCTACTTGAGCCATTTGCCCATTTTTCTCTTGGGCTGTCTGTGGTTTTCTTATTGATTTTTAAGAGTTTCTATATATTCCAATTATAAGGCTTTTGTCCATTTTACAAATCTCTTCTCCCACTCTGGGGGTGCCTTTCACCCTCTTTTTTTTGTTTGTTTGTTTTGTTTTGTTTTTGAGACGGAGTCTCGCTCTGTCCCCCAGGCTGGAGTGCAGTGGCGCCATCTTGGCTCACTGCAACCTCCACCTCCCGGGTTCAGGCGATTCTCCTGCCTCAGCCTCACAAGTAGCTGGGATTACAGGTGTATGCTACCGTGCCTGGCTAATTTTGTATTTTTAGTAGAGGTGGGATTTCTCCATGTTGGTCAGGCTGGTCTTGCTCTCCCGACCTCAGGTGATCCACCCGCCTCGTCCTCCCGAAGTGCTGGGATTACTGGCATAAGTCACCACGCCTGGTCTGGATCAAGCTTATAGCAATGGCTGCACCTGCTCAGTTACACAAGCCAATAAGTGCCCTTTCATGTAAGCCAGTGTGGGTTTCTTTTTACCTATTACTTGCTTGGAAAAAATCCGAAATCAGTATAGTGTTTTTCTTTTCCTTTTTTTTTTAGATGGAGTGTCGCTCTGTCGCCCAGGCTGGAGTGCAATGTCACGATCTCGGCTCACTGCAACCTCTGCCTCCCGGATTCAAGCAATTCTCCTCCCTCAGCCTCCCGAGTAGCTGGGATTACAGGCGCCCGCCACCATGCCCAGCGAATTTTCTTTTTCTTTTGAGACAGAGTTTTGCTCTTGTTGCCTAGGCTGGAGTGCATTGATGCGATCTCAGTTCACCGCAACCTATGCCTCCTGGGTTCAAGCGATTTTCCTGCCTCAGCCTCCCATTTAGCTGAGATTACAGGCATGCGCCACCATGCCTGGCTAATTTTGTATTTTTAGTAGAGATGGGGTTTCTCCATGTTGGTCAGGCTGGTCTCAAACTCCCAACCTCAGATGATCCACCCACCTCGGCCTCCCAAAGTGGTGGGATTACAGACGTGAGCCACCGCACCCGGCCTTTTTTTTTTTTTTTTTTTTTTGTATTTTTAGTACAGATGGAGTTTCACCATGTTGGTCAGGCTGGTCTCGAACTCCTGACCTCAGGTGATCTGCCTACCTTGGCCTCCCAAAGTGCTGGGATTACAGGCATGAGCCATCGCGCCTGGCCCAGTATTTTTGTTTCCTTTTTTTTTTTTTTTGTGACGGAGTCTCGCTCTGTCACCCAGGCTGAAGTGCAATGTCACGATCTCAGCTCACTGCAAGCTCCTCCTCCCAGGTTCAAGCGATTCTCCTGCCTCGCCTCTCGAGTAGCTGAGATTACAGGAGCCCTCCACCACCCCTGTCTAGTTTTTTTTGTATTTTTAGTAGAGACGGGGTTTCACCGTGTTAGCCAGGATGGTCTCGATCTCCTGACCTTGTGATCCGCCCGCCTCGGCCTCCCAAAGTGCTGGGATTACAGGCGTGAGCCACTGCACCCAGCCAGGTATTTTTATTTTCGTAGCATTAAAAAGTATTCCCGCCAGAAGAGAGAAAGTTTTATAATCAACCTAACCACGTTATCCTCCAACGTTACCTTATGGTCATATAAGCATAGAAAAATAAGCGGATGCTAATCTGTTTCCCAAGGTGATAAAGGTCATTTCATTCCAGGGAGATAAAGAATACGTAGGTGGCTGGTTGCGGTGGCTCATGCCTGTAATCCCAGTACTTTGGGAGGCCAAGGCGGGTGGATCACCTGAGGGCAGGAGTTCGAGACCAGCCTGGCCAACATGGTGGAACCCCGTCTCTACTAAAAATACAAAAATTAGGCCGGGCGTGGTGGCTCATGCCTGTAATCCCAGCACTTTGGGAGGCCGAGGCGGGCGGATCACGAGGTCAGGAGATCGAAACCATCCTGGCTAACACTGTGAAACCCCGTCTCTACTGAAAATACAAAAAATTAGCCGGGCGTGGTGGCGGGCGCCTGTAGTCCCAGCTACTCGGGAGGCTGAGGAAGGAGACTCTCTTGAACCTGGGAGGTGGAGGTTGCGGTGAGCTGAGATCACGCCATTGCACTCCACCCTGGGCAACAAAAGCAAAACTCCGTCTCAAAAACAAAACAAAACAAAAAGTGCCAGAGCAAGGCCGGGTGCGGTGGCTCACACTTGTAATCCCAGCACTTTGGGAGGCTGAGGCAGGTGGATCACGAGGTCAGGAGTTCAAGACCAGCCTGGCCAGCATGGTGAAACCCCGTCTCTACTTAAAAAAAACAAAAAATTAGCCGGGCCTGGTGGTATGTGCCTGTAATCCCAGCTACTTGGGAGGCTGAGACAATAGAATCACTTGAACCCGGGAGGTGGAGGTTGCCGTGAGCACAGATCACGCCATTGCACTCTAGTTGGTCAACAAGGGTGAAACTCCGTCTCAAAGAAAAAAAAAAAAAAGTGCCAGAGCTGCACCGTCTACGTGGCAGTTCCCAGGACATGTGGCCCTGGTGCACTGGAAATGTCGTCAGTGTGTAAACGGTGAAGCTCTTCATCCTGAGCCAGTGTTAGTTATGCAGGTTTGCACACATGTGCAAAGCCACTGAGGTAAACACTCAACACTCGTGCATTTGACACACAGTGTGTATCTCACGTCAGTGGAAAGCAAACACTTCTCTGCCCACTGGAGAGCTGAGGTTCCTGAGCCTCTGAAGCTGGGACTGGAGCCACCTGGGAAGTCAACCGCAGCACGTCTGCCAATCAGTGAGATGGTCGCGAGATTTGAGGTGTCAGGATGCACTGAAGGGTGCAGGGGCTGTAGGGGCACGGGAAGAAGGAGGAATCAGAAACGTGACAGGAGCCACTTTGTGGAGGGACCCCCGCAGCCCTGTCGCTCCTTCCTTAGCCACTGAAGGCCTGTGGACGGCACCTCTACCTGGTAACTGGCATCACTAGGAAATGTCTGCTCTGCTCATGGAGGCACGATGCAAGTAATTCATTCTCACAAAAATGTTTGAAATAAAACGTGTTCCAGGCCAGCCGCAGTGGCTCATGCCTGGAATCCCAGCATTTTGGGAGGCTGAGGTGGGCAGAGGACCTGAGGTCAGGAGTTCGAGACCAGCCTGGGCAACACGGTGAAGACCCATCTCTACTAAAAAAAAAAAAATGCAAAAATTTAGTCGGACGTGGTGGCGGGCACTGTAATCCCAGCTACTTGGGAGCCTGAGGCAGGAGAATTGCTTGAACGCAGGATGCAGAGGTTGCAATGAGCCAAGATTGTGCCACTGCACTCCAGCCTGGGCAACAGAGTGAGACTCTGCCTCCAAAAAAAAAAAATACAAAAACTAGGCCGGGTGCGGTGGCTCACGCCTGTAATCCCAGCACTTTGGAAGGCTGAGGCAGGCAGATCATGACGTCAGGAGATCAAGACCATCCTGGCTAACACGGTGAAACCCCGTCTCCACTAAAAATACAAAAAACTAGCCGGGTGTGGTGGCGGGCGCCTGTAGTCCCAGCTACTCGGGAGACCGAGGCAGGGAGAATTGCTTGAACCCAGGAGGTTGCAGTGAGCCGAGATCGCGCCACTGCACTCCAACCTGTGTGACAGAGTGAGACTCCGTCTCAAAAAGAAAAAAAAAATACTAAGGCTGGACGCAGTGGCTGACGCCTGTAATCCCAGCAATTTGGGAGGCTGAGGTGGGCAGATCATGAAGTCAGGAGTTTGAGACGAGCCTGGGCAATATTGTGAAACCCTGTCTCTTCTAAAAATACAAAGAAAAATTAGCCAGGCGTGTGGGCGCGCACCTATAATCCCAGCTACTGTGGAGGCTGAGGCAGGAGAATCGCTTGAACCTGGGAGGCGGAGCTTGCAGTGAGTCGAGATGGCGGCCACCGCACTCCAGCCTGGGCGACAGAGCGAGACCCCATCTCGAAAAAAAAAAAAATACAAAATCTAGCCAGAAATCACTTGAACCCAGGAGGTGGAGGGTGCAATGAGCTGAGATTGTGCCACTGCCCTCTAGCCTGGGCAACAAAGTGAGACTCCACCCCTCCGCGTCCCCCCATAATAAAGTGTCTGGCTCTTTAAAGGAGATCACACTTGGTGGTGATGCGGGTGAAAGACGATTGGGTTGAAGGAGTCAAAGTAGAAGTGGGAAAGCACCAAGCTGGGAAATGGGCACGTTTCTGCTCTGCCTCTAAGTTGATGCCCCTGACTTCGATTCCATCGATCAAGAGGAGTTTGCTGAAGAACGGGGTGCACGGCTGCCTCGCTCGCTCCTGAACCAGGCCCAGGGTGAAGTGTGTTGTACACATTCAGCAGCTCCAGCCCCGCTGTGGGGCGCACTGACACGCTGGGCCTAGCCTACGCCCCAGAAGCTCGCAGCGCCTTTGGTCTGGGGAATGGTGTTTTAGGAAAAACTCCCGAAGTGACAGGATGGTGTCATTGGGCATAAGGGCCATGGCACTCCCACTGAGTTGTGACAAGTTCTACAAAATCGTCCCTGGTTTTTAATAAGGAAACTGAGGCTCACTTGAGAAGTTGAGAAAGTTGTCGCTGTCCCGCTAGGCCAAGGGATACGCGGCATTTCACTCTTGCCTTCTCTGATTTGTGCAATTAGTCAAGGACAAAGTGCAGCAAAGAGAGAAAGTCCTGAACCTTAAAACCCGGGAGAAAGCTTATCTACAATGCCGGGCCGTTCACGCTGATGGAAGCAGCAGCCAGAGGAAGGTACTCGCATGTGCTTCCTGCAGTGCTGTGAGAACAGCCCGCTCCTCTGGTGGGGAAGGGATGACACGGTCAGTGGAGGGGGTGGTCTCTGAATCTGGAGCTTGGGATGGGGGCAGAGAGCATCTGTACAGCCATTCTCCATGGGCTGCCCATTTCCATGGGGACTTGGGGACAGAGAAAGGCCCAAGCGGCCAGAGGGGCCCTGGGCTCCAGTTCTCCCGGTCCCATGTTGACATTGTGTCCAACAAGACACCAACAGAAGCAGGGAGTGGCTGACCTTCCTTTTCCATATCAACACAGGGGGCCCTCTGCACGCGCCAACATCTTTGTCTCCTGAAATATGGCCTTTGTCAGTTATTTTTAAAAACTGGTGTTAATCCTGAGACACAGATATACTCCCAGGAAGCCATCCAAGCCTGGACACACTGAGATGAAACCACAAACACGCCGAGAGGAAAAGACATTGATTCCAGCCCTCAAAGCAACAGGACAAAAAACAAACAGGAGGCTTCCCTCCCGCCCCAGGGGCAGCGGCCAGTGTCTGCGACTTTGCGGGAAGGGCTCTCACTGTGACCAGATTGTGGCTTCTGATTGTATTGTAGAATTTCTGGCCCAACTTTTAAGGTTCAAGGCTTCCTCCCTTTGCTTTTATGCTATTTTCTCGTTTAATAAAGATATGCCTGTGTGAGAAGAATTGCCTGTGTGAGAAGAATTGCCTGTTCCCAGCTGCCGCCGCCTCTTCCTCCTCCGCTTCCTCCCCATCCCCAGCACGTCCTTCCCATCGACCCTCCAGAGAACCAAGCTCAATTCAGAGCAGGCCATGTGCCCAGCTAAATCCCCTCAGCCTTGCCCCCTTGGGACAGAATCCACATTCCTTCCCCTCCGCCCCCACCCTCTCCTGGCAGCCCACTCTGTGCCAACCAGAATATTGGCCCCCTCCCACCCCAGGGCTGCTGTGGCTGTTCTGATGGACCTGAGGGCACCCTTCCCCTCCCGCCCCACATCACCTGCTCGACACCTGCGCCTCCTGTTGCCTCAGCCTGAGCTGAGCCCCCAGATGGCACCTGGCACACAGCGGTGCCCAGCAGTAATGGAGCTGTCATTTTTTGACACTTGTCTCTCCTGCTGAAAGGTGGGCTGTCCGTGCACTGCTGCGTCCCCAAATCTGTGCCCACCAACCCCGTCTTGATAAATGGTTCCTCCATCCACCCGATGCCACAGGTAATCTCGGGAGCCGCCTTGGGCCCTCCTTGCCCCTCACTCCTTGCACCCAGGGCAGCAGCAGGCTCTGCTGGAGGACCCTCAAACTGCCGCCTCTTCCAAGTCCGTCCACTTTTCTCTGCCCCTTCTGCTGCAGCCTGAGTGACAAGCTGGCCTTCCGGTTTGGCCACTTCCTTTCCAGCCTCTTCCCCTCTTCCCCCAAATCCATTTTTCTTTTAACAGTGGGTTTTTTTGAGAAACCGACACTTGGCCATTCTGCTGCCCTGTTCAAAACTGAGGCTTTCCACTGGGCTTGGGATCGAGCACAAGCTTCTCCCGGCAAGATTCGCAGCCTGGCCCTCTTCCACGTCACCTTGTGTGTGTGGGCCTCTGGCTGGGGTTGCTGTACCCACAGCTGCTTCACCGTCACTCCTTTCCATCCTCAACCAGCTGTCAGCCCCCTGCCCCAACCACAGTCTCCCTGTGTCCCCTCCCCAGCTGTTGGCTTCACGCACGTGTTGCCACACGATGCTTGCATCCCCCTCTGGAATGTGAGCCCCCAGAGGCGGGATCCTCAACCTTTCTGCTTGCCCACGGCACAGAATAAACGTGGTCGGGCGCCATGGGCTGCAATGCTGCCACTTGTAAGCTCGGGGACTGCTGTGCGCTGCCCCAGGGCCTCTGGGCGCTGCTCCCTCTCCCAGGCTCGTCCTCCCTGCTCTGCTAGATGCACCTTCTCCTCTCTGCCAAGGCCCAGCCCAGCCCCTCGTCTCCATGACACCTTCCTCAGTGCCAGCCCCAGCCAACATCATCCCCTCCCCCTGCACCCAGGCTCCTGCACATCCCACGTTATCACAGGGGTGCACATGAAAGGGTCACCCGCAGGCTGGGGTGTCATGAGGACATGGGTTCTCACAAAGCCAGGTGTAGGTCTAGCTATTGTGAAGTGTTTGCTAAGTCAGTGAATGAACTGCAGGATACTAGATGGATCTGGCTACAAATGTTTAGAAACTACCTTAAATCAGGGTAACTGGGGGCTGTCATCATTGAGAAGTCTAGACAAAATGAGTGACAGGGAGTAGGTGTGATCAGACATGGAGCAGACATGGATCCTACATGGAACAGACATGGCTCCACATGGAGCAGCATGGACCACACATGGAATAGACACGGTTCACACATGGAACAGACAGAGTTCACACATCAACAGACACAGTTCACACATGGAGCAGCATGGACCATACATGGAACAGACACAGACCACACATGGAACAGACACGGTTCACACATGGAACACACACACAGTTCACACGTGGAACAGCAGGGATCACACATGGAACAGACATGGTTCACACATGGAACAGACATGGTTCACACATGGAGCAGCATGGATCACACATGGAGCAGCATGAAACACACATGGAATAGACACAGTTCACACATGGAACAGATAGTTCACACATGGAACAGACACAGTTCACACATGGAACAGCATGGTTCACACATGGAGCAGGCACCACTCACGCATGGCATAGCATGCATCAGCCTGGTTTTCGGACCCACACAATAGAAGTCATTGTTTTGGTGGTAAACAATATCCACCTGGATATTTTCCAAAATAGGGAATTAAATTATAACCTACAACTTTCCATCCTCACATGGAAATTTGACCTGGTTGAATGGCATCTGCCCCACAGCCACTGTGCCCAAAACTGAGAGGCGGGGCAAAGTAGCCGAAGTCAGCAGCGCTGAAGCTGGCAGCTGCAAAGAGTGCAGGGCCCTCCAGGCTCTACAAAATTCAACAGCTGCTTCCAGCCTCAGGCTGGGACGTGGGCTGAGCAATGAATTCTTCTTGTAATCCAGGGCAGAGTGGAAGGAAGTTCAAGGTGAGCGTCAACTCATTCAATCACTTAACAATAGGCACGTTTGACTCATAGTGCAGAGGCCAAGCAGGAGAACCTGGCTCCCGTGTCTCTGGAAATGTTAAAATGCCCATCAACAGGAAAAAAAGATCTGTCTCTGCCATCCTGAAGGTATGTTTGCCACCTACAGCACGAAAGATTAAGGCCATATTTTCTCAATGTTGAGATTATTCCCTTTGTCCGCAAACGGGGGCTTAAGACAACAGCCCTTTGTTCTCTCACAGTCCTGGAGGCCATCAAGGTGGTGGCAGGGCCAGGTTCCCTCGGGAGGCTCCAGGACCCCTCCTGCCTCTTCCAGCTTCTGGGGACTCCAGGTGTCCCTTGACTCAGGGCTGCCCACTCCCATCCCCGCCGCCATCTTCACGCTGCAGCCACTGAGACCACGCCCGACACAGCAAGTGTGGGCTCTTGCGACTGCTGTCCCTCCGTGTTCCCTCCACACACATTGGAAAGAAAGTCTGAGGGCGGTAGCCAGGCATTTGGCCAGCCCTGGGAGCACAGTTCTGCAGTGACACAGACACACCGGTAGCTCAGGGTCCTCCACCGGCTGGCCCTGGGAGCACCGTTCTGCAGTGATGGCAACACCAGCAGCTCAGGGTCCTCCACCCGCCAGACCTAGGAGCACAGTTCTGCACTGACAGCGACACAGCAGTAGCTCAGGGTCCTCCACCGGCTGGCTCTGGGAGCACAGTTCTGCAGTGATGGCAATGCCAGCGGCTCAGGGTCTTCTACCTGCTGGCCCCCAGGAGGCGGGCGCAGGTGTCTCCCTGCTTCACAGAAGAGGAAACTGAGACTTCGAAAACTGAGCCGAGTCCCTCGCCTGGTGCCACATTAACCAGCAAGCGGTAGAGGTGAGATCTGAACCCAGGACCATTTGATTCTAGGCCTGAACTGCTTTTACCTTTCGGATGTATAGTTCACACATAACATAACAGTAACCATTAGTCATTTAAACACGTACAAATCCATGGTGTTTAAGTCACTCCCAGTGTTGGGCAACCATCCCCATCATCTAGTTCCAAGACATTTCATCACCCCAAAGAGACACCCCATCCACTCAGCCCTCACTTTCCATCGCCCCTTCCCCACACCCTAAGCAGCCACGAATCTGGTCCATCTCTCTGGATCCGCCTGTCCTGGACATTCGTGCACTCGGAATCATACAATCCATGGTCACTGACCCTTTCACACAGCCCAGTGTTTTTAGGGGTCCTGCACATTGCAGCGTGTCTTCCTGTGTGCGGCTGAATGACGCTCCAAGGAATGGCGGACTACACTGGGTTTATCCATCATCCACGGATGGATGGGCCTGAACTCTGTCCCCAGCTCCTACTGTTGCTTCCATGTCATCTTTTTTTTTTTTTTTTTTCAAGATGGGTCTCACTCTGTTGCCTAGGCTGGAGTGCAGTGGCGTGATCTCAGCTCACTGCAGCCTCAACCTTCCCGAGCTCAGGCGATCCTTCTGCCTCAGCCTCCCCAGCAGCTGGTACTACAGGTGCACCACCACCACGCTGGGCTAGTTTTTATATTCTTTGTAGAGATGGGGTCTCCCTATGTTGCCCAGGCTGGTCTTGAACTCCTGGGCTCAAGAGATCCTCCCACTTTGGTCTCCCAAAGGGCTGGCATTACAGGTGTGAGCCACCGCACCCAGCCTCCAAGTCATCTTTGGCACGCGGAGCACATCTGAGAGCAGCAACAAGACTAACGCTGGGGCCAAAGCTAAGAAGTGAGGCGGAGCCTCCCTGGTGGGCTGTCATCAGCCCAGTGCCTGAAACGCATGCAAAATCTATTTTTATTTTACCTCGTTGAACCTAAGCAAAAAATCTGGCCATATAATCTCTAACCTTGCTCCTAGCTGTTACTGAGCAATCGCAGGGCTTTGGATTTTACTTGCGGGCATGGACGCTGTTTACCGTTCCCCCATACGAACTTCAGGAAACGGGGGGACTACCCGAGTGTTCAAACAGAAGCTAGAAGGATTCGGTGAAGGAAAGTCATGAATGTCTTCTCTTTAACAAGATTGGTGGATGTTTCCAGTGAAGACGCAATGAGGCTTTCAAGGTGCCACCAGGAGCAGCTGAAATGAAGTTCTGTTTTGTTGTTGTTGTTGTTAGACGGAGTCTCACTCTGTTGCCCAGGCTGGAGTGCAGTGGTGCGATCTTGGCTCACTGCAAACTCGGCCTCCTGGGATCAAGCAATTCTCCTGCCTCAGCCTCCCGAGTAGCTGGGATTACAGGCGCCTGCCACTGCACCAGGCTAATTTTTGTATTTTTAGTAGAGACGGGGTTTCACCATGTTGGCCAGGCTGGTCTTGAACTCCTGACCTCGTGATCTGCCCACCTCAGCCTCCCAAAGTGCTGGGATTCCAGGCATGAGCCACCACGCCCCTGGCCAAAATTCTCTTTTAACTGGGAGAATCCACATGCTTATGAATCTGGCTGCCTGTGTAAGTGGCGCCGTCAGCGTGGCCGTCAGCACTGCCATGAGGATGAAAGGCCCGCCCTGGGTCTGAAGCTGGGCTTGGCCATTTACTGAACTGCCCATTTTCTCCAACCATAAATGAGGACTAGCTATAGTTGCTGGAAAAATTAAATGGTATAGAGAGTGTGAAAGGAACATAAATCCTGGGACCCCACACTCGCTAATGAAAGGGAAAAGTGAAGCTGGTGACCGCGTCATGGGAACTGGCCTTCTGTTTCGGTTCCTAATTATTTAGGAACAAATAGCTACAGAGATGAAAAGCTTGGCAGGGCTTGGTGGCTCACACCTGTAATCTCAGCACTTTGGGAGGCTGAGGCAGGTGGATCACTTGAGGTTAGGAATTACAGACCCTCCTGGCCAACATGATGAAACCCCGTCCCTACTAAAACTACAAAACTTAGCCAGGCATGGTGGCAGGCGCCTGTAATCCCAGCTACTTGGGAGACTGAGGCAGGAGAATCACTTGAACCCAGGAGGCGGAGGTTGCAGTGAGCTGAGATCGACCCACTACACTCCAGCCTGGTGACAGAGTGAGACTGCGTCTCAAAAAAAAAAAAAAAAAAAAAAATGAGAAGCTACACACCTCCCTCACATTTTGCCCATAAGGAAATTCCTTGTGGGCTCCGAGATCTTTACCCTAAAGCTCTTCTGTTAAAGTTCACCCTGGCAATGTGAACCGTTCGCTTATCTTCACAGGTGCTGGGACGAGGGGCAGAACTGAGTCATCCTTCCGCCCACCTGAAGGAAATGCATATCTCATTGTTTCCGCTGCCCTATCGTCTACGGTAGCTTACGTAAAACGGCAGAGTCACTAAACCAGAGAAAAACTTGAATTTTCCCCTACCCCGTTCACATGAAAATTGTGTATTTCCCAGTATCCTGCCCTTCCCCCTTTCAATATTGAAGCCCTCAAAATCATCTTCGGAGAAAGGCATAGACCAGTCTCTCAGGTGCATGTCCCTAATGTTGGCATTTAAACCTAAAATGACGGAGACTTGTCTTGGTCATCTTCCTTGACTGGCAAGAGTCTTCAAGGCCTGGCCCAGGCCAAACACTCACTGAGTGGCTGCCCTACACACCTATCTGTCTGGAAACAGAACGGAATTTCTGATCGTACTCTGGGCAGCCCCACCTTGTCAAGCATACAGACAGGAAAAGCTCACCCCTGAGCATAATAAAATCATGGCTTTCAAAAACAAACCTTCGGAAGAAGCAAGGACCCTTGCTATGTTAAAAGATGCAGACATTTCTCCCCTACGACTGAGAACCAGCCCTGCAGGGGACTCACAGGAGTGAGGCGGCCCCAGGAAGCCCCACTTCAATTAAGGGTTGTGAAGGCAGCACATCTGAGACAGGTCTCCGTTAATTTAGAAAGCATATTTTGCCAAGGTTGAGGGCGTGCCCGTGACACAGCCTCGGGAGGTCCTGACCACATGCGCCCAAGGTAGTTGGGGTGCAGCTTGGTCTTATACATTTTAAGGAGACATGACACATCAATCAAGTACACTTAAAAAATACATTGGTTTGGTGCAGAAAGGCGGGACAACTCAGAGTGGAAGGGGGGCTTCCAGGCTAGAGGTAAATGGAAATATTTTCTTTTTTTTTTTTGAGACAGAGTTTCGCTCTTCCACCCAGGCTGGAGTGCAGTGGCACAGTCTTGGTTCACTGCAACCTCTGCCTTCCGGTTTCAAGTGATTCTCCTGCCTCAGCCTCCCGAGTCGCTGGCATTACAGGCGCCCGCCACCACACCCAGCTGATGTCTATATGTGTATATATATCACAGTGGCTCACACCTGTAATCCCAGCACTCTGGGAGGCCAAGGCGGGCGGATCACGAGGTCAGGAGATGGAGACCATCCTGGCTAACACGGTGAAACCCCGTCTCTACTGAAAATACAAAAAATTAGCCGGGCGTGGTGGCGGGCGCCTGTAGTCCCAGCTACTCTGGAGGCTGAGGCAGGAGAATCGCTTGAACCCGGGAGGCGGAGCTTGCAGTGAGCTGAGATCGTGCCACCACACTCTAGCCTGGGAGATAAGTGAGACTCTTTTTTTTTTTTTTTTTTTTGAGACGGAGTCTTGCTCTGTCCCCCAGGCTGGAGTGACTGCAAGCTCCGCCTCCCGGGTTCACACCATTCTCTTGCCTCAGCCTCCCGAGTAGCTGGGACTACAGGCACCCGCCAACACGCCCGGCTAAGACAGGGTTTCACCGTGTTAGCCAGGATGGTCTCGATCTCCTGACCTCGTGATCCGCCCGCCTCGGCCTCCCAAAGTGCTGGGATTACAGGCTTGAGCCACCGCGCCCGGCGATAAGTGAGACTCTTGTCTCAACAAAAAAAAGAAAAAAAGAAAGAAAAGAATGTCTGGGTTGTGGTGAGGCTGTGGAGATGAAAGCTGTATCATGCAGATGAAGCTTTTAGCTAGCAGGCTTCAAAGGGAACAGGCTGTAAAATGTTAATCTTTAAGTGTGTTGGTGTTAGTGCTGGCGAGGTCTAAAGGGGCCGTCTGACCCCCGCTTCCCTTCCTGGCCCAAACCAGTCTTTCAGGTTAAATTTTAAGAGCCCTGGCTGAGGAGGAAGGCTGTTTAGATGTCTGGGGTGGCCCTTAGAATTTTATTTTTGGTTTCCAGGGTTTACCAGGTAAGTCGTTTTCCTGGGAAAAAGAACAACTTGAAAAGAAGAGCAAGGATCCGCTCAGGACCTCACTCCTGCATTTTGCTGAGATGAAAACCACAATCCCTGCACTGCGAGACTCATCACATAATTAGAAAAAGGATTATCCACCGGGTTCTCTCCCCTCACCCTGCGGCCTTGCTGCTCCCCTGCAGTTGCTCCAAATGACAATAATGACGGGTTCGCCTTGTGAGAGAGGGTGGCCTGCTCAACTCCACGCTGGCGCTCTGAGGGGGGCAGAAGGTGCCTCATCTCATTTATGCTGCAAACGGCCTTAAGAAGGACCTGCAGGGGGCTGGGCGCGGTGGCTCACGCCTGTAATCACAGCACTTTGGGAGGCTGAGGCGGGCGGATCACGAGGCCAGGAGTTCGAGACCATGCTGGCTAACACTGTGAAACCCCGTCTCTACTAAAAATACAAAAAATAAAAAATGGGCCGAGCGTGGTGGCTGGCACCTGTAGTCCCAGCTACTCCGGAGGCTGAGGCAGGAGAATCCCTTGAACCTGGGAGACGGAGGTTGCAGTGAGTTGAGATTGCGCCGCTGCACTCCAGCCTGGGTGACAGAGTGAGACTCCGTTTCAAAAAAAAAAAGAAAAGAAAGTATTCTCCCAACCAGCTCAAGCGAGAGTGACACAAATTTTTTTTCTTTTCTTTCTTTCTTTTTCTTTTTTTTTTTTTTAACCTCTGAAAATACACAACTTTTGATAAATTACTGACTGGAGCTGAAAAGACCGTTGTACTGTCTGTAAAAATCAAAACGCTTCTGAATCTTTCCACCAGATGGCACTCTTTGCTAAGATTTTAGAGTCATAGCTTTCAGGTGAAGGCGTTTCAGGACTGGCATCAGGGAAGTCTGAGATAAGTCGGTTTGCTGGATAAATCCAGGATGTTGTCATATGAAACCCAGTAAAAACCGACCGAGGTGGCGTAATAGCTGTGTGACTTGAACACGCTCATGGCTGTTGTCCCCCTTCCTGCTTGAGGGCTCCAGCACTTGCCAGAGCACCAACCGTGACTTGCACCAACTGTGCAGGGCCCCCCCAGTGCCCGTGGGGCCCCCTGCGCCTCCCTTATTAATTCTCACTCACCCTGGGCTCTCAGCTCCAGGTACCACCTCAGAAAAGTCTATCTGGACCTGCCTGGTCCCTGTCACTGGCTCACTCGGCCTCCTGTCATGTCCTTGGCTTATCATGGTTGTAATTTTATGCTTTGGGCTATGACTGTCGGTTGCCTTTCTTGTTGCTCAAAGAAGAACAGCAGAATGATTAAAAGTACCGTATAAGTTCAGAGTCAAAAGGACAGCTCTCAGGCCACTTGCTGGCCAGACAAGCGAGGTAACCCTACTAAGCCTCAGCTTCCTTATTTGCAAAATGGCTCTAACTGGTACCTACCCTATTGCATAAGAAGCTGTCTAGAGGAGGACTCAGTGAGCACTCGGTGACTTTGCCCAGCCATGGTGGTACTATCTCCTTCCCTCTGCAGGCACAGCGGGAAGAATAGGGCGGATGGAGGGCTCTCTGCACCTTCCACAACCAGCAATGTGGACGGCAGATTACAAGTTAGTATCTGTGTGACCTCCGCACTCCCCTGCCTGTGGCTGCCTGGGCTGCTGAGATTTCGCTTGGTTTTATCACTGCAGAGGAATGCCTGCCATACCGGGGGGGCGAGAAGGTCCAGAATGACAAGCCCTGGCATTCCTCAGCCGCCCCCTCCCCGGGGTGGGGCCTGGACATTCCTGGCTGCAGCTAGAGGTCCCAGCACGACAGGAACTCTGACACCCCTCCACCACGGCTATTGTTCAGGATTCTGTGGATTCCAGAGGCATCTGCCCAGCAGACTGTCTTGCTGTGAACACCCAGCTCTGCAACCAGTGTTTGCGTGTTTGCCCTGGGAGGCCGAAGGCCCACCTCGAACAAAGGCCTCCCCACATGCCTGCAGGCTGCTGCTGTGAACTTCCAAGGACTCCTTAGGATACACACCAAGGAATCCCGGGTTGGGGTGATACCGAGGAGCTTCCTCCCTGACCCACGCACACCCTTTGAACAGGTCTTTGGCTGCTCATCAGTCTGGTCAATCTCGGGGCAGTATTTTTATTCCTTCCCGTTTCCAGGCCTAGAGCCTTCTCCTCTAACTGAAATTACCTCTCAACCCTTTTTAGCTAAGATGCCTCTTGCATTCCCCAGGAATAACAAGCTTTAAAGCCCCTTCACGCTGAAGCTCGCCTTTGAATTCCCCAGCTAGATTTGGGGGTGGGGGTCTCATGGCTCCCGGGGAACCCCCCGATCTGTTGATTAAACTGAGCTCAGGCAGATTGCTGGCTTCCCAAAGCCTGCTTCTCAAAGCTGCGGGCACCGGATTGCCGTCTTTGGCAAGATTCTTTTGGGATACAATGGGAATTACTGGGTGGCCTCGGTTCGGTTCTTCCCTCGTCTCAGTTCGCGGCTCACCAGCCCCACTGATGCAGCCACCAGGCTGGAAGGAGGCTGCAGGAGCTTCTCTTCAGGTCATCCTGTCATCCCTCCCCCGTGCCCCAGGAGCCGGTTGTGGGGGCGGTTCCATCCCCTCGGCCCATCCGGGACAGGAGCCTAGGTTCCCTTCGGGGGGGGGACCCCAACTCCCATCCTTGGCCTCAGGCCAGCCCTGGTGCACCGCCTGCTCCCAGGCTTGACGAGAGGCTGCGGGCCAGTGGGTGAAGGGGCGCGCCCTGACTGCCAGGCCCCGCCCAGGCGCACCCAGGAGGACGGGCTGGGGTGACGTGGGCGCAGGGGGGGAAGGTGGCGAGGCCGGGGTCTCCATGGCGCAGGAGGACTGTGGCCTTCGAGGACCACGCGGGCCTGGGAATCGCCCGCCAGGCTGGGCCGGACAACGCACGTGCTCCGAGCTGGGCCGAGGGGGCGGGACCGAGGGCCGGGGCCGGGGCGGGGCCTTGGGGGCGGGTTACGGGCGGGGAGGAGCCGCGGACGGTGGGCGGGGCCGGCGGGCCGGGGCCTAAAAGGCGGCCGGGGCTGGGTTCCTGACGCAGCTGCGGGCGGCAGGCGGCGGGCGGAGCGCACACTCCTCGCTGGGCTGCGGCTCCCGGGTGTTCCCCCGCCTGGCCGGTGCGGAGAGCATGGCGGGTGCGGGCCCGAAGCGGCGCGCGCTAGCGGCCCCGGCGGCCGAGGAGAAGGAAGAGGCGCGGGAGAAGATGCTGGCCGCCAAGCGCGCTGACGGCGCGGCGCCGGCAGGCGAGGGCGAGGGCGTGACCCTGCAGCGGAACATCACGCTGCTCAACGGCGTGGCCATCATCGTGGGCACCATCATCGGCTCGGGCATCTTCGTGACGCCCACGGGCGTGCTCAAGGAGGCAGGCTCGCCGGGGCTGGCGCTGGTGGTGTGGGCCGCGTGCGGCGTCTTCTCCATCGTGGGCGCGCTCTGCTACGCGGAGCTGGGCACCACCATCTCCAAGTCAGGCGGCGACTACGCCTACATGCTGGAGGTCTACGGCTCGCTGCCCGCCTTCCTCAAGCTCTGGATCGAGCTGCTCATCATCCGGCCTTCATCGCAGTACATCGTGGCCCTGGTCTTCGCCACCTACCTGCTCAAGCCGCTCTTCCCCACCTGCCCGGTGCCCGAGGAGGCAGCCAAGCTCGTGGCCTGCCTCTGCGTGCGTGAGTACGGGGCGCGGGCAGGGGGTTGGGAGGTCGTAGTCCCTGGGTCCCTGCATCTTTGCATCACTACGCCCCTGAATCCCACATCTCTACATTTTTGCGTTCCTGGACCATCCCAGCAGTTCTAGCCTAAGGTCATGGGTCCCAGAAACCACGTGCGTTTCTTTCATTCATTCTTTTACACTTCTCCCCACAGGCTAGGAATATCTTCAGTAACGGGACAGCAGAGTCTGTGCCCTGCCCTTTGGTGGGCATTCCATTCCCCCACTTAAGCGTTTCAGGCAAGTGCCAGCCTGCCGTTGGCCCCGCTGAGCGATACTCCCAACCTCTTGCGTGGCACCCACGTGGAGTAACTGAGCAACCGGTTTAGTGTTAGAGCTCCGATTGCTGACTGGTTGGTGAGAAGGAAATTGCAGTTAAAAAAGAACCATTCATTCTGCTCTCCACACCAGCTCGTCAGGAATCAGTGACATGGGCTGACTCATAAGAAAACAGTAGTAATAAAATCGTATGCGGCTAGTGACTCGTGCTGGTTTAGGCTAAGGGATCCCCCCTGAGGGTTGCCCAGTAGTGAGAGAGGGGAGCTTGGCTGCAGATTTAGTCTGTGTTGCGGTGAATGGATGTGCGGGTCCCAGGTTACGCTGGGAAACAGCCATGGGGCTGCTTTTTTGGTGGGCTCGGTGCTGGTGTGTTCTTCACCAGGCCAGAGAGAACTGGTTTTCAAAATAATTTTCTTTTTTTTTTTTTTTTTTTTTTTTTTTGAGACGGAGTCTCGCTCAGTCCCCCAGGCTGGAGTACAGTGGAGCGATCTCGGCTCACTGCAAGCTCCGCCTCCCAGGTTCATGCCATTCTCCTGCCTCAGCCTCCCCAGTAGCTGGGACTACAGGCGCGAGTAGCTGGGACTACAGGCGCCCGCCAGTACGCCTGGCTAATTTTTTTTTTTTATTTTTAGTAGAGACGAGGTTTCACCGTGTTAGCCAGGATGATCTCGATCTCCTGACCTTGTGATCTGCCCACCTCGGCCTCCCAAAGTGCTGGGATTACAGGCGTGAGCCACCGTGCCCGGCCTCAAAATAGTTTTCTTGTGGGATTTCAGGGGGAAAATCACTTGTACCAGATGCCACATGATTTGGTTGGCTGTCGTGGGAAGGCGGGTCTTGGCAATTCTCAGGTTCATCCCATGGCAAGGATCGGCCTGGATCTCAATAGTGTGTGTACACATTCAAGGTGGGAAGGGTTAAATTTATAGTTGGGGTCATGAGCCATGAAATCAGGGGAGTGGCTTCTGACTGGCAGGACCTGTTGGCGCTGTTTTCTGCCACACTGTACTTTGGGGAGAAGGGGGAGGGGGAGGCATTTCTTCATAAATGTGAGAATGCCCCGAGGGCAAGACTCAGCAGGGTGTGTGTGGTTTCTCTGAGGCTCAGAAGCTTCCCTGAGGCTCTGAGCGCAGCAGCCGCCCCACCATGCAGGCCAAAGCCGGGAAAAATCATAGCAGGACAGGAGTGGAGACAGCCTGTGGCTTCCAGTTGGGCGTTGGAGATGTGAATGTAGGGGATGACTCTGATTTCTTTTTTTGTCATTAGAATTTCACTGGTTCAGTCTCCCTCCTGCCTAGGTACCTGTCTGCCCGGTATGTAACGACATAGATAATAGCTTACACAGCCTGCACTCTTACCTTTAAAAGATGAATCCCTGGTTGGCTGGGTGTGACGGCCCACGCCTATAATCCCAGCATTTTGGGAGGCCGAGACGGATGGATCTACCGAGGTCAGGGGTTCGAGACCAGCCTGACCAACATGGTGAAACCCCATCTCTACTAAAAACACAAAAATTAGCCGGGCATAGTGGCTCATGCCTGTAATCCCAGCTAGTGATGAGTCTGAAGCGTGCTCCGGGAGGTGGAGGTTGCAGTGAGTTGAGATCCCGCCACTGCACAGCAGCCTGGGTGACAGAGCAAGCCTGTCTCAAAAAAAAAAAAAAAAAAAAAAGCAGCCCCTGGGTGCTGAGCCTCTGACTTCCTGCTGGTGCCAGGAGTGAGTCGTGGGAAATGCTTCATTGGCCCCAGGAAGGAGACATAGGATGGGGCGCTGCCTCGTTTTCTCTTTCTAATAAAAAACACATCAGTCATACATGAATTCATCATCATGTAAAAATTCAAACCAGCCAGGCACTGTGGCTCACGTCTGTAATCCCAGCAGTTTGGGAGGCCGAGGCAGGCGGATCACCTGAAGTCAGGAGTTCGACACCAGCCTGGCCAACGTGGTGAAACCCCCGTCTCTACTAAAAATTACAAAAAATTAGCTGGACGTGGTGGCAGATGCCTGTAATCCCAGCTACTCGGGAGGCTGAGGCAGGAGAATCTCTAGAACCCAGGAGGTGGAGGTTGCAGTGAGCTAAGATCGCGCCACTGCACTCCAGCCTGGGCAACAAGGCAAGACTCCGTCTCAAAAAAAAAAAGCAAAAATCAGCTGGGCGTGATGGCGCACATCTGTAGTCCCAGCTACTCGGGAGGCTGAGGCAGGAGAACTGCTTGAACTCGGGAGCCAAGATGGTGCCACTGAGCTCCTGCCTGGGTGACACATTTCTCCTCCTTTACCACCCCCCAGCCCCAGAGTTTCTGTGGCTGACAGTGTACGCTTCCAGAGCTGCTTCTGTTACAAATATATCGCTGGCCTATTAATTTAAAAGATCATAATGTACAACTTGTTCTCCACCTTTTTTTTAAGCCTAAAATGGTTTTGCCATGTTTCCAGGCAGTATGCAGAGGCTGCCCTTTTTGGCTGCTAAGAAGACTTCCCTGTGTCAGCAGAAACAGGTGTGCTCACTGCCCCCCCGCCCCCACATAGACCCCTGTGGAGGACATTTGGGGTTTCCCAGCTTTGTGCAGATGAGAAAGGGGTATGTGGTTTTTTGTTTTTTGTTTTTGTTTTTGTTTTGAGACAGAGTCTGTCTCTGTCGCCCAGGCTCGTTGCTCACCGCAACCTCTGCTTCCTTGGTTTAAGCGATTCTCCTGCCTCAACCTCCCGAGCTTAGATTACAGGCATGTGCCTCAGCCTCCCAATTTGCTAGGATTACAGGCATGAACCATTGCACCCGGTGGGGTGTGGATTCTAATGCAATAGCTAATGTGCCTTCCAAAGAGGCTGTACCAAGTCACACATTCCTGGATTTATTTTGTGGTATTAGGGCTTTAAAAAGTATTTCTATTTATTTATTTTTATTTTATTTTATGTTTGAGATGGAGTTTTGCTCTTACCCAGGCTGGAGTACAATGGCGCGATTTCGGCTCACTACACCTCCGCCTCCCGGGTTCAAGCAACTCTCCTGCCTCAGCCTCCCGAGTAGCTGGCATTACAGGCACCCACAATACCCAGCTAATTTTTTGTATTTTTAGCAGAGATGGGGCTTCACCATGTTGGCGAGGCTTGTCTTGAACTCCTGACCTCAGGTGATCCACTCGCCTCTGCATCCTAAAGTGCTGGGATTATGGGCCTGAGCCATCGCACCCGGCCTAAAATAGCTTTCGAGCAGTCCTTTTGGTCCCAGTAGGTAAAGCCTCAAGGTAGGCTCTAGACTACCAACCCTCTCTGACCCAGAGGTGAAGGTTAATGTTAATAAGATCCCTGAAAGGGAAAGTGAGGGCCACACTTCTCGTGTCCCTAAACCATTTGTACTTGTTTTTCTCTGACTCACCTGTGTGTGTGGTAAGTGTGTGTCTACGTATTGTTTTTTTTTTTTTTTTGGAAAGTGATTTTCAGTGACAGAAAGGAATGTGCTCTCTGCAAGAGTGAATCTATTCTTGCCCCTGTGTATAAGGCAAGAAGGAGGAGCTGTGTTCTCTGAACAGGCAGCCCCTGCTGAGAGAGGAGGTGTGTTGGGGTTCAATCATTCTGGTGGGAAAGATATTATAGATAGTTACAGAAATAGACACAAATCTTGGAAGGCCGAGAAGTTGGCATAACTTTGGTAATTAGATCTGGCTGAAGGCGGCCTGATCCCTTTACCTTTAATTAAACAAATAAAAATAGTAATAAAAGAAAGGCAGAGTAGCTTACCTAGCTAGCTTGTTTACTCGTATAATCTTAAGACCGTGGGTGCTTAAGTGCTTTTTACTCGGGAAGTCCACGATGTCTGTTATACTCTAATGGTGTTGACTCAAGCTTTTGTTAATTAATCATACTGAATAAATGCGAGTCTGAGTAGCTGATCAGGGTGGAGTAGCAACTGTTTCCAGGACTCAGCAGGGAGCCTATAAGCGATTGGGACCCGCAGCTGGACTGGCAGAGCAGAATATCTGTGTGTGTGTACTTTATTCATCTGTCGCCGGGTCAGGGGTCTGCAAGGGACAGACTCCCTGCAGCTGGTGCCCCCTCGAAAGGAGTGCTGTCGCAGAGGTGGGCTTGGCTGAGGCTGGTAGAACACCAAGCCGATTCTCAGGTCATTCTGACTTCAGCTCGAAGAAGGGCAGTGGATGTCCCAGGAAGGGAGACCCTGCCCTTATAGGGGGGGCTTCTGACAGGTGCAGTGGGCAGCCTGGAGCCCGGACCAGTGGGCAGGATGGGCGCTCCGGGGTGTGAAGGAGAGGCTGGGCATTTGATCTGTGGACATTGCTCCTGGAGCAGTGAAAAGCCATAGAAAGTGATTTATTTTATTTATTTTTAATTTTTATTTTTTTTTGAGATGGAATTTCGCTCTTTTTGCCCAGGCTGGAGTGCAATGGCACGATCTCGGCTCACCGCAACCTCTGCCTCCTGGGTTCAAGCAACTCTCCTGCCTCAGCCTCCCGAGTAGCTGGGATTACAGGCATGCGCCACCATGCCTGGCTAATTTTGTATTTTTTAGTAGAGACAGGGTTTCTCCATGTTCGCCAGGCTGGTCTCGAACTCCCAACCTCAGGTGATCCACCCGCCTTGGCCTCCCAAAGTGCTGGGATTATAGGCGTGAGCCACCGCACCTGGCTGATTTTTTTTTTTTTTTTAAGTGATCACACATAAGGTTGGGTTCCAGAATTTTCTGCTTAGGAAGAGAAAGGGCACCTTGTACCTCCTTATTCCTTGAGCCTGATCCTACAGAAGGTACAGTGGCTTTCGGGTCTGGATCCGCAGCCCTCGGCCCTCTGAGGCCGCTTTGGGAGAGGGTACGGATTTGAGAACAAGGTTCTCGGTTTTGCTGGCTGTCTTTTCACTTACCCAGGCGTGTCGCACAGAAAGTTTCTTTTTGTGAAATAATCGTGTGAAATGGGTTGGCCTGGCCAGGCGCAGTGGCTCAAGCCTGTAATCCCAGCACTTTGGGAGGCCGAGGCGGGCGGATCACGAGGTCAGGAGATCGAGACCATCCTGGCTAACATGGTGAAACCCCGTCTCTACTAAAAAAATACAAAACATTAGCCGGGCGTGGTGGCGGGCACCTGTAGTCCCAGCTACTCGGGAGGCTGAGGCAGGAGAATGGCGTGAACCCGGGAGTCGGAGCTTGCAGTGAGCCAAGATTGCGCCACTGCACTCCAGCCTGGGCGACAGAGCAAGACTCCGTCTCAGAAAAAAAAAAACCAAACAAACAAAAAAAAAGAAATGGGTTGGCCTCGGTGCTTAGAACCATCCCACTGACGGGGAGTGGAAAAAGCCCCTTGCCTGTCGGTCTCGTTAGATGAGGTCCTGTCACGCGTGTCTTTGTGTTGATGCGCTTTTCACTGGTCATAAAGGTGAGAGGAACCAGCTCCATGTGTCTCCTTCTGGATGGCCATGTGGAGCTTGGCATGACAGTAGGGTTGTGCGGGTTATTTATTGCTTAACAAAGACTTGGCAGCGTGTACTGGAGATTCAAGTGATGCTGGGTTTTATCAGAAGGCGCAAAGGCTGGAGTTGAGATTCCGGCTGGGCCTGGATTTGGTTTGGGCAGTTTTTCTGACCTTCCTGGGCCCCAGCTGGCTCTGCATAGCGAGGAGGGTAGCATCTACTCAAAGTGCCGGCCACAGCCGTGGACCCGCACTAGCCCGGGCAAGTTCTCAGTAAGTGGGAACTCGCAGGTTCAGAAGATGCTGTGAGCCTCAGGGGCTTCCACCTCCAGGGAGGTGCTCTCAGAAGCAGGGCCCGATGGACTCACTGAGTCGTGGAGAAGATACCCGGCCCAGTCTCAGTCCCTTCCCCAAGCGCATAGGTGTTCGGGAAGCGGCCTGCAGACAGCTCCTCCATGCCTTGAAAGCAGGAGTAGCAGTTGGGTGAAGCATGGGAGCCTGCTGGGACAGTCCCAGGCGTGCCGCCACACAGGGGCAGGCCGTCCATCAGTCTCGCGGGACTGGCTGCGGGTGGCTGAGGACACCTGGCCTCATGGGAAACGGTGCCAGGGTCTCTGGACTGAGGGAGCTCTCCTCCCCATGCCTGTCACTCAGCAGATTGGTGTGGGCGGGTGTGCATTTAGGAACCTGTGAGCTGAGACACTGTCCAGCCAACATCAGGCCAAAAGCAACCAAGGCTTTGAGAAATCCACCTGGCCCCGCCGAGCCTGTTTCTGGCTGTGGAATGGGATTTGTCCCAGCGCCAGGTGTCTGGGAATCCCAGGCCTCCACGTGTGAAGGTGCCAGTTGAACGGGCTGTGACCGTCCCTCCACAGCCTGCATCTCCTGCCCCTGTGCACACTGAGCAGCCCTCAGCCTCAATGTCTTCTCATTTGACAAAAAGAAGGAAGGAGCAAGGGAACAAAGAGAGGGAGGGAAAAGCCAGAGACGGGAGTCAGGGTTTCCCTTAGTCTGGAGCTCTGGGTGCGAGATGATGTCACCCACCCACGCTCGGCACAGGCCCAGGGTCGGGGGGCTGTGGGTGGAAGTAGGAATCGCCACAACTGTCTCTGAGCCCCTCCCTAAAGGGTGAAGGGTGTAAGGGGTGGGTTTTGATGGCTGTGGGCTTAGCTGTGGTCAGTGGACTCAAAGGCCAGTTGGCCAATTAGCAGTGACCAGAGAGCAGAGGGGGCCTGTGTGTGTTTTGCCCCAGGGTCTTCAGGCTGCCTGGCTGCCTCTATCCGCCCCCTGGGGTATCCAGCACCCCCCTGGGGTATCCAGCACCTGTAGCCTGTAGCCCTGCTTCTCAGTCCAGGCCTGTTCCAGGGCCCCCCCGGGGTATCCAGCACCTGTAGCCTGTAGCCCCACTTCTCAGTCCAGGCCTGTGTAAAACCTGGCCCCGGGTTGGGTTTTGGGATCCCTGCACCCCTCCACCCCCAACCCCCCACAGCTGGGACCCTGGCTCAGCTAGCAAAGGTTCTGCGTGTTTAAGGAGCTGGGTGGGCCCCAGAGCTCAAGCCGTGGGCTCATTGCAGGCGACAGCCAGTGATTAGTGCTGAAATCCGACTTTCCCAGCCAGACATGAAAGTGCCGCCGGCGCCTGGGCAGGTCACGCTGCATCACGGGATTCGGGGCAAGGCCGTCGAGGGAGCTCACAGAAGCACATGACCTGAGCCACACAGGAGAGCCTAACGGGCACTTCTGACCCGTTTTTTCTTGGGTTACAGACCTCTTTCATAATCCAGCAGAATGTGCAGAATCTTGCCCAGAAATGTGTACCAGCTGCCTTCACACAGAAGGGTGGGCTGCACAGACCCCTGAGGGCCCAGGCCAGGGTCAGAGCCGCCCTCTGGAGAGGGGTGTCCAAGGTAGGGCACACGCTTGGACCACCTCTTGGCACTTCTTGGCCACCTCTTGGCCACCACTTTCTACTCCAGCCTTTGAAGCCAGTGATAATCACCAATTTACAGCTGGGGAAACTGAGGCAGGAGCAAGCCAGGAGCCAGGGGCCACAGTGCCCACCTCTACACTGAAGCCACCGTTTGTCATCAGGCATAGGGGAGCACACAGCCACGCCTGGGGAGTCTGGTGGGTGCCAGGGGTCTGGGGAGATGTCAGTCAGCAAGACTGGGTGGCACAGTTGGCCCAGGTAAGGACACAGGTGGTTCAGAGGCTCATCTGTGTTCCCCAGCAACCCCTAGGGGCCCTTCGCGCTCCTCCACCCTTCTCCATCCTTCCCAGACTCACATCCAGGTACCCTGGACAGCCACAGGGTTCTGCCCCCCAGTAGGCCTGGCCCTCCCTAGAGCCTCACCTAGATGGCTGGCCATGGGCAGGCCTTGCCTGGCCCGTCTGCAGGAACAGGACACGTGTACGCACGCAGACTGGTACTGTGTGCCCGCGCGCTCCCCGGAGGCCCTGTGGCAGCACCCACTTCCCGCCGCTGCCCTGTTCCACCAGGAGGGGCCCCCGACCCCAGCGTCTCCTTCCCTGATACTGGCTGAATCCTGAACTCTCCCTCTGGAAGGCGGACCCTCCAGGTGGCCGCAGCACCTGTGTGCCTCCGGGAGCGTGGGAGGTGTCTCTCTGCATCCCTGTCCGTCAGACCGCCCCAGGTGGGGACCGTTCTCTGGCATTGCCCGCCCCTCCCCTACCCTAGGATTTGCCCACTATGTGAGGAATGAGCACCCACCTCCTATTCCGCGCCTTGGAGCGTGACGCCCGCAAACCCGATCCCTGCTGAGTCATCCTGACCTCGGGGTGGGCCAGCGTCTGTCACTGCTGAGACACTGTATGTGTCAGCTGCTTGTTAACGAGAAAGCCAGACTCTGTAAAAGATTTGAAGAGATTTATCCGGACTCAAATGTGAGGACCAAGGGCTGGAGGCCCTGAGGACATGTGCCTCAGGGGGTGGGCCACAGCTGGAGTTCATACCTTGTACAAGGACAGAAGTTACAGGCAGACATCAGTCAGTACGTGAAAGGTACTTGTTGGTTCTGCCGAGAAAGGCGGGACAACTCCAAGGTGGGGATGGGCTTCCTGGTCACAGATGGGTTCAAAGATTTCTTTTTTCTTTATATATATATGTGAGTGTGTATATATATATATATATATATTTTTTTTTTTTTTTTGAGATGGTTTTGTTACTCAGGCTGGAGTGCAGTGGCATGATCTCAGTTCACTGCAACCTCCGCCTCCTGGGTTCAAGTGATTCTCCTGCCTTAGCTTCCCGAGTAGCTGGGACTACAGGCATGCACCACCACGCCCAGCTAATTTGTGTTTTTAGTAGAGACGGGGGTTTCACCATGTTGGTCAGGCTGGTTTCGAACTCCTGATCTCAGGTGATCCTCCCACCTTGGCTTCCCAAAGTGCTGGGATTACAGGCGTGAGCCACCGCGCCTGGCAAAAGATTTTCTGATTCACAATTGGTTGAAAGAGTTATTAGCTAAAGACCTGGAATCAATAGAAAGGAATATCTGGGTAAGACAGGAGGTTGTGGAGACCAATACTGTGTTTTGTTTTTGTTTTCGTTTTTGTTTTTTTTGTCACCCAGGCTGGAGTGCAGTGGCATGATCTCAGCTCACTGCAACCGGGTTCAAGCGATTCTCCTGCCTCAGCCTCCCAAGTAGCTGGCATTACAGGTGCCTGACACCACCACGCCTGGCTAATTTTGCATTTTTAGTAGAGATGGGGTTTCTCCATGTTGGTCGGGCTGGTCTCGAACTCCTGACCTCATGATCTGCCCACCTCAGCCTCCCAAAGTGCTGGGATTACAGGCATGAGCCACTGAGCCAGGCCAAGATCTGTGTTTGAATGTTACTGCTGGTCAGCTGTACCTGAATTCCAGAGGGAGGGGGTATAACAAGGCCTGTGTGACCCCTCTTCCCATCGTGACCTGAGCTCGTTTTTCAGGTTAACTTTGGAATATCCCTTTGGCCAATACGAGGGGTCCCTTCGGTCAGTTACGGGGCTTAGAATTCTATTTCTGGCATACATGCTTAAACTGCAGCTGGTACAAAACCAAGGCCACGGTGACCCCGGGGCCAGTCCAGCTTTGTCCCTGTGCTCTCGAGCTGCTGGAGGCCAATGCAAGATTCTGCCCACGGCTCACATGTGTGGCTTCAGAGCCTGAGGGTTCTTGGGGCCGTGTCTTCACCTGGTACCGTGTAGGGGCCCTGTGAGCTGAGTCAACTGGAAGAGCCCAGGGCCTCTGCAGAAGTCCTGAGCAGGGTCCGGGCACTGTCCCTGGAGCTCTGAGTCCCTCAAGCTGTGTGGCCCGGAGCCAGGCGCTTGACTTCTCTGGTCATTTGCTTCAGAGCTGGGAGCCTGGGGTGGCTTGGGTCTTTGGGAGGGGTCAGGTAGGGGCGGGGCCAGCCAGGAATCAAACATCCCTGACAGGTGAGGAGGCAGGTGAGGAGGGCAGGGCAGGAGCCCCTGGAGCACTTGTGCAGCAGCGTCTGGGCCGGTGCGAGCCCTGAGGTGGCTTCAGGTCCTGCGCAGAGCTGAGGGCTTCCCGTCGCCAGGGATTCTTCCATCCCTGCACCTGCAGAACCCGTCGGGACTGGGGAGAGGCCGTGGCCTTAGTTTGGAACAGCTGCATCCGCCTGTCGGGTGTACGGGCTGTGCACTGGTTAAGCCTGAGCGCAGAGTCTATTCAACGAGTTCATTGTGTGGTATTTGCTTCGGCTTGCTGTTGAGTTGGACTGGCCTGGACGCTGGCCAGGAGCCCAAGTGGACTTGGTGCTTCTCTTTGACAGCCGGGTTTGAAAAGCCCAGTCAAGTGGCCAGAGCACAAAGGTGAGATTTAGGAGACCTGGATGTCCTCACTTCGCTGCCCAGGAACTGCTGTGTGACTTTCAGCAAGTGGGACAACCTCTCTGAACTACGTTTACCCCAGCTATAAAATGAATGTATTGGATTGGCTGCCACAAGTGTCCTTCCATCTCCACAATACCGTGACTGGAGCAGGTTTTCGCTCCTTTTTCTTGTTAGCATAACTGTTGGAGCTGTAGAGGGTTTGGAGTGGGGCGTGGGTTTCTGGGCCACAGACGTGTGAGGCTCCGCACTTAGCTAGCAGTTGCAACTCCTTATCACTGGTGCCCACAGCTTCATCTGTGCCCTGAAGATACTCATGCTGCGGTGACTGGTCAGATTAATGGTGATGCTTTCATGGGGTGCTGTAAGACATGTCCGCGAGATATTTCGCCCATGCAACAGGAGGCAGTGTTCCAGTCTGTTGGAAACAGGAAAGGGAGGCTCAGGCATTGCGAAGGAACTTGCCCGAGTTCACACAGCATTTCAGCACCGGGTGGCCTGGTTTCAGAGGGAGGGGTGGCCCTTCCTGTCAGTCCTGGGGGTCTCCTGGAGTCAGGACCCTTGGGAAACCCAAATCCACCAGGACGCTTGCGTCAGGAGAACCTGACCACATGAGAAGCTGCCCTTTTCTGGTTCCCCTGCTTACCCTGGGACTTGGGGTGTTGGCAAGTTTCAGAGCTTGCCAAATCTGCATCTTCCTGGCCTGTTTAAAATGAGTGTGTCAGCCCCATTCTGGACAGCAGCTGACACCTCCACCCCCGTGCCAGCCAGGACTGTGTGGCTGGGTGTAACTCAGCCCCGGTTAAAAATGGAAAAAAAGTACAAAGACATGTGTTCAAGGGCTGGTGACAGAATTTGGGAATGTGACACCAGCCTGTTAGTAATTTGTTTCCACAGAAATCTGATTCAACACTGAGCAGACAGGTGGGGCCAGGGCCTTGGGATCGGTTCTCTGCTTGCCCAGGGACATCTGTATGACTGGCCCAAAGGCGGGGCCTTGTGCTCTGCAGAGACTGGACATCAATATCGAGCCATTATAAGCAGACCATCCCGACCAGGCGTGGTGGCTCACGCCTGTAATCCCAACACTTTGGGAGGCCAAGGTGGGCGGATCGCCTGAGGTCAGGAGTTCGAGACCAGCCCGGCTAACATGGTGAACCCTCGTCTCTACTAAAAATACAAAAAATTAGCTGGGCATGGTGGCAGGTGTCCGTAATCCCAGCTACTGAGGCAGGAGGCAGGAGGCTGAGGCAGGAGAACCACTTGATCCCTGGAGGCAGAGGCTGCAGCTATTCCGGAGGTAGAGGTGGGTGAGAGAATGGCTTGAACTCAGGAGGCGGAGGTTGCAGTGAGCCAAGATCGCACCATTGCACTCCAGCCTGGGCGACAAGAGCGAGACTTCGTCTCAAAAAAAAAAAAAAAAAAAATGGAAACGCTGCCTTTGCTTCCCTGCCCCGGAACTGCTTCGTCTTCCTTGGGGTTTCTGGACCACTTTGACCTCTCTCCATGGCCAGAAATGGCAGGGAGGCGGGCAGATCTGGAGCTGGCATGGGCAGGCTCGGCATTCCAGCCCATTCTGGGGTGAGGTTGGCCTTGGGTGAGGACAGGGGTCACTGAGTCAGACACATTCATTTTCTGGAGCCCAGGGGCGGTGACGTGTCCGTCAGGAAAGCACCCACCTGTACTGCGGGGGGCTCCCTGGGTCGGCAGCGCCTGACTCCCTGGGCCCTTGTTCTGTGCAGATGTGTTGTCTCCCTCTCCTCCGACCTGCCTGATCAGAAGCTCTGGGTTTCCATCCCCCTCCCCCACCACTGCTTTTACAAGTCTCCCCACGGGATGACACGGGAGATGGTAGGGGAGACGGTAGGGGCTGTCTATCCGTGGAGAAGGTGGAGGCTTGTACTCAGAGCAGGGGATGTTTAGACTTGAAGGGGCCAGGGAGGAAGGTACTGGTTCTACTAAGCCCCATGTTCACTGGGCAGCCGCTAAGTTGGGGACCCTGTGTGTACTGAGTGGATTCCGACAAAGAAGCTGTCTCAGGAGCCCCAGCCAGCTGCAGAGGGGGGCCCAAGCTCCAAGGCTGGTTTGCCAGGTGCTGGCTCGGCTAGGGGCCGCAGGCTGCGCTGGGCGGGACTGGGCTGGGCTGGTACCTGTGCCCGGTGTCGGGCCAGCTGTAGTTGCAGTGGTCAGCTGCCGCTCTCCAGCCCAGTGCAAACTGCCGTACCAAGTGCACCCTGGGGTACCAGGCTGCCTGGGCTTCCTGGAACTGGTAAAGCTGCCGGCCACTTCTTCTGTGCTGTCTCCAGCAGGCAATTCTGGGTAAACGATCTTCATTTGCCTATAAAGCAGCACAGCTCACAGGCCTTGGACCATCTCTGCCCCAGCCCCAGCATTGGCCCTTTGGACAGACTCTGAAACCGTTTGCGGAATGCCCCCTGTCTTTACGAGTGACTCCTGGAGGCAGTCCCCGGGGGCCTGGCAGGAACACCTCTGTTTCTGTTGGGTCTGAAAATGACAGAAGGGACTGCCAGACGCGTGCCTGGGCCAGATGCCTGCCTGGGGCACTCACAGTGGCTGTGTTTGGGCTTGAAGGGGCCCCAGAGGACCATATTCGTTGGGTACTCCCACTTACAGACAGGCCGAGGTGCTGAGCCCTGCAGAACTCACTGCTGTGTCCGGCTCGGGGGCAGGTGAGGACCGGTGGCACAGGGAGGATTTTCATTGTGGCTGGTCCTGAACCTTATCCACGGATGCTCCTGTACCTAGTGCATGTTTACTACCTGAAAGAATCAGGCATTAGTCTGTGTGGGGTGGGTTCATGGGGCCTGCAGGGTCCCCACCCAGCCGGGGCCCACAGGTCTCACAAGTCCCACCTGCTCTCCTATTGAACACACCTGTTACTGGCCCTTCCCCCACCCCTCTCCTCCAACACTGGACCCTGGGGGATCGTCCCTGTGCCTGTAGCGGGATTTTATCAGGAGCTGGACAGAGTTGGGGCCAGGAGACCAAGACGCCAGCATCAGGGGAGGTGAGCAGGGCTGGCTGCCGCAGAGGGGAGCGCTCACGGGCATCAGGCAGGGGAGGCACCTCAGAGAATCATCCCCCCGAGGGGAGAGGGGTAAGGCCAGGGACCAGGAGAGGGCAGCCTCCTGGTTTACAAGTTGTGGGGGCGCTGTGCATGCGTGTGCATGTGTGTGAGTGAGCAGAGTTGGGGGGTCAGCCAGCGGTATGCATCTGTCCCATCTGTGGGCCCTTCCTGTTCAGGCGCCTTCTTGCACGGTCTGTGAGGGCAGTATCACTGCCGGCCCCACCCCAGAGATGGGGAGGCACGGGGGTGGGGGTGTCCCCCACCTCATGCTGGGTGGTGGCAACCTCCCCAGGACGCCCCAGCTCTGAGCACGGCAGGTGGCGAGAGCAGTGGGAGCCCTTGCTGCCCACCCCAGGGTCCTGAGGAGCAGTGGGCTGGCCGCGTCCCCAGTCCCTCAGGGGGAGCCTGAGGGCATCTGAAGTGGCTTTTGAGTCAGGACCAGGACCACAGCTTGGGCCTCACTGTGACAGGTGTCCTGGCTGAGGCCCTGGCCCTGGCTCTGGGTGTGGCCGGGGCTGTCCCTCCTTCACCGGGCTGTGGGCCTTGCTGTCAATGCCCATCCGAAGATGAGGATGTTTCTGTGGCTGATGGCCGTGGGGGGTGGTGGAGACACACGTGAAGGGAGGAGGAGGGCAGGGGTTCCTCCAATGCACTGCCCCCAAGGGACCCCAGCTCCTCTGGAGCCCCTGCCAGCCAGCCAGGTGGGAGGCAGCCAGGTGAGGACGGGGAAGACAGCACCCCAGACGGGGAGGGGCCCCCAGCTCAGCCTGCCTGGCTATCTGCCAATCAAGCCAAGCCACGCCACAGGGCTTGATCTCCCCTGACGGGTTTTATCTCCCGGCCCAGTTGTCCCTGCATCCCCGCAGGCTGGCGCGGCCACACTTATCTGGGGGTGGCTGACCCTGTGTGCGCAGCCCCCTCACTCTGACTGGGGGCACAGCCCTGTCGATCTCCCTGCTGTGGGGGCAGCCAGCAGCCCCTCCATGGTGTGGACGCTGAGGCTGGGGAGAGGGCAGGTGCCAGCAGGGACTGAGGTTCAAACCCCAGACTTATCCCGTGACTACCTCGCCTCCTTAAGGTCAAAAGGTACTGAACCCAGATGAATTCATGTATTTGTTTGAGATTTTATTTCATCTTAAAACTTAAAAAAAGGACACTGTGGAGAATAATGAAACCTTTGTTTGCTCATCACCCAAAGTCAGTGAACATTAAAATTTATGTTCTTGTTATAAAAGGAATAAATATAAGGTTCCCTTTGTTCTGTGACCATTTTGCTCCCCACCTGACTTCAAGACCCGGCCCCCGCCTGTCTGCCCTGTGGTTATTTTTAATGTCAGGAGATGATCTGGTGAACCCTCCCGCTGGCACCCGTCAGCCCCTCAGGACTGTTTTTGGTTGGGGAGCAGCTGGGTTGGATCTGGGCAGGCAGGGTCAGGCTGGCGGGGGGAGGGGGGGAGGGGGGAGGGGGGGGGGGGGGGGGGGGGTGGGAGGAAGTGGTCCTGGCCTCTGTCCCACCCACAGTGAGAGCCCTGATGGCGTCATTGCCCAGCATCACCTCAGTGTGGCAGGACAGCCCATGGTTGGGCACTTCTGGGCAAATCGCTGCCTTTCCCGGACCCTCCAACCCCCTAGCAGACATGACAGCCGCGGGGGCAGTGCTCAGTGTCTCCGCAGCGCCTGTCTGGTTTCTGGAGTTCAGTGGTGGCAGCGTGCCACATCTCCCTTTTGGGGAAAGGCAGCCTCGTGTGCAGCTTGGCCACACCCACTCCCCCGCCTCCCTCCAGGCATGAATGAGCGAGTGATGCAATCAGCCGGCCTCTTGCGAATCCGGAAAGCTCTCCGGAAAGCCCTGGCTTGCCCGGTCCCCGAGTCTCAGTTTCTTTTATGGTCATGCCCCCCCCCCCCCACCGCCAACCGTAAGGAAATGGGACTGGCAAGCCAGGACCTGCCCCTTGCCCTGTGCAGCGGAGAAGGAGCTGCCTAGACCCACTGACCCGAGCCTGCTGAGCCCTGAGGGTAGGACTGGAGGGCTCTGGACTGGTAACATCTTCATGTCCCTGGGAGCCCTGGGAAGAGGTGAAGAATCACCTCTTCAGTTTGGGCGAGGAGTGGAAGGGAATTTCAAGTATTTTATTTTAGGAATAGCAGCGAAAACACTGACTTTCAGACATTTTTCAACCAGACTTTCCTGGTGTGTAGTAGCCATCTCCACTCTGGCATCCATAGAATTGTAGCGGGGTGGTTAATTTCTGAGAGATAGGCAGGCGGGTGGCCCGTCCCGCACCTCAGGGCGTTTCCGGTGTCATCAGTTGATTCGCATGGATGTCTTTCCTCAGGGTCTGTTGCTCACGTTGTAAAATTCCATAGGATTTGTTCAGCTGGGGAAAAGCCTTGGCTGGCCAGACCTTTCTGAGCGTTACTCCCATGGGGAAAGACAGACGAGGAGCCTCCGGCCTTTCGGATGCTCTCACCTTCCTGCAGTCTGAGCGGTGCGGTGCCGGGAGGGCTGTGAGAGCCGAGCTGTGTGGGTGCCCCGTGCTGGGCCTTTGCCCACTTCTGGAGTGTAGACGTTCCCACTGGCAGATTTCAAGCTCCTGACAGTGACGAATAACCTCGTGGGCAGAGGAGTGAAGGGCAGTGCAGCAGGCAGTGAGGGGTGTCGTGGAGTCATGCCTCGGGGTTAATATGATTTTACTTCAAGTTGTGGGGGTGGCTGTTTCCCCACCAGCTCACAGATCCCTGAATAGTGGCTCAGCGTGCCTACATATTGCAACAGAACCCCCCAACACACACACGCGCGCACACACACACACACACACACACACACACTCTGGCTCAGAGCTGGGTGCCTTACAGGGCCCAGGAGGACTTGCTGGTGTCTGGAGACCTGTGTGAGCGTGCCTGACCCCACGTCTCAGCGCCTCCTGAGGCGGGGATTCTGGCCATCTGTGTGGGGTCACTCAGGCTTCTGAAGCACACGGTGCTATTTTGGGTTTCATCGTATGCTCCCAAAGCAGCAGGGCAGCAGGGTCGGCTCTGCTCACCACAGGCCCCTGTGGCCCCTCGCAGGCTGCTGTCCCCAGGTGACTGGCCAGGTAGTTCCAGGATAGCAGGACACCCCACTTCTGTTGGAATCCACAGAAGATCGTCTTTGAGGAAAGGGCCCCGCCCTCATGGAGTCTGGCAGCTGGGCTGTGCGTGGGTCTCACGGTCAGGTCAGGGTGCTGAGTAGGTGTAAAAAGGTGTAATGGGCACCTTCCACGTGGCAGGGTTACCTTGCTCACCTGGGTCTCTGGAGGCAGCGACCCCACTCGAAGCCCTGACTACAGGTGGGAGTCCGTGGCCTGGTGTGGTGGGGGGTGAGGAAAGGTCCCTTGCAGATCTTAAGGGGCACCTGGGATCCAGCCCTTAGACCTAAAAGAACTCGAAGTTTCTCAAAACAGGTCCCAGAAAGTCAGAACCTGCCCTAAGGGCTGGCACGGGACTGGAGCCGTTTAAGGAGCTTGTTTTTCTGGTGGACCCAGCCCTGGCCCTGGGGTGGGGGTGGGGTCGTCACCTCCCAGCCTCCCCTGGAGCTGGCGTCTGCCGGTGGAACTCACTGCTGCCCTCTGCCTCCACAGTGCTGCTCACGGCCGTGAACTGCTACAGCGTGAAGGCCGCCACCCGGGTCCAGGATGCCTTTGCCGCCGCCAAGCTTCTGGCCCTGGCCCTGATCATCCTGCTGGGCTTCGTCCAGATCGGGAAGGGTGAGTGCGTCCCCCAGGCCCCACCGGCAGCCCCTCGAGGCTTTGCCTGTGTGTCCTTCACAGGGCATGAGGTCCCCGTCCCCGGGTGGCTCCCAGTCCGCAGCTCTGCAGTGCTGTACAACGTGGAGATTTCCCTCTGGGAATTCACCCAGCAAGTGAAATCCCACCCAGAGGGGACACAGGAGTGCTCCCATGGGACAGCGTGGCCACCACTGGGAGGGGCTCTGGCAGTTTTTCTCGTTTTTTACGCTGCGATGTCTGTGTGTCTTCAGAGCCCAGCTGATGCGTTGTAACCTCACCTGGGGGGGACGTGGAATGTTCCAGGCCTGGCAGGGGCCATGCCTGCCATGCAGACCTCCCCCTTGACGTCTCACCCTGGGTCTGTCAGAGTCCCACGTGCTGTCACCCCTCACCCTCCCCCGACGGGGCCATCCTGGTCATGCTGTGATTCCTTCATCATTCCATGGGCAGGTGTGGGATTGTCTGTGTTTCTGTCTGCTTTTTAAAGAGGATGAGATAAGTATGGAAAACAAAGCAAACCTGGTAACCCCATGACTCAGCCGCGTCCACTGTTAGCACTGGGGAGCAGGTGGGAGCAGTCTGGCGCCCAGGTTTTAAGGCTGGCTGGCCCAGGCCTTGGTCTTGTGCTGTGTGATCTTGGGGAAATCCCTGATTCTGAGCGTTTTTCGCCGCTGCTTTTTCTCTTGGGGCTGCTGGAAGGAATAAAGAGAGTGAGTGTGAAACAGCCCCCGTCCCCTGCACCTGCGTTCTGTGTCGACGTGGACTGACACAGTTGGTATTTTGCTGGGTGCCTCTGGACGCTTTAACACACACCCCATAGATCTGTGTTCTGTGTCTGCCTGCAGAGCCTCCGCCCTTTCCACACTGCCATTCCGCGGTGAGGTCGGGCTGGGGTTTCGTAAGCAGTTCCCATTTGTGTGGTCACCGACCCTGGGACACACTGTCCTGGGCACTGGATCCCGCCCGTGGTTGGGTGCAGTTGAAGTGGGGGGCCCTGTTGCTTGAGTCCAGCATGGATGCCTCTGTCTGCAGTTCCTTCTGGGTTTGTCTCCATCCATGTTGGAGCCAGCCTAGGAGCAGAGCACTTAGGAGCTGGCCTCATTCTCTTCTCTCCCAGTCACTGATGGCTGCAGAGAGGCTGCCTGGTCCCACATGGCTGTGGGGGAGGCAGGTAGGACCCCAGGGCTGCAGAGGACAGGGCAAGGGCCTTGCTCCTACAGGCAGGGAGGCCCCCACCCAGCAAGCTGTGAGCTGCCCCACCCCCATGCACGGCTAGGCCAAAACATGCAGACACGCGGGCGCTGCCTCCTCCTGTGTGGGGCCCTGCCTCAGGGCTGGGAGGCTGTCCTGTGTGCACCCTGCCACTGGTGGGCTGTGAACTGAATGGTGCCCAGCAGCACCCAGCACCCAGCACGCAGCTTTGGCTGAGCCTCCGCCTTGCTCCCGGCGCCCCCTGCTGGCTGTACATGGTACTTCGCCTTAGGGACAAAGGCTGGCTGCAGCTGGGGAGGGGTCTCCGTACCAAGCAGGTAACCTGGGCCTGCAGCGGGATGCAGTGCCAGGCTATACTGACCTCACCACAGGGAGACAAGCTCCAGGTGCTGGGGCCAGACTGTCTTTATCAAATGTATCAATCTGTACAAACCCTGCAGCAGGCGTTAGTTACCTGCCTCATCATTGAGGGGAAGTCCCACTTGATTCCCAGGTGGCTCTGGAAGGTGGCCCAGGTCAATCCTTCCGGAGCTCGAGCCCATCCCCCATGCATGTGTCTGACCAGGGATTCTCAGAGTCACTCGGGTACCAGAGCCACCCAAGAGCTGGCGGGACAGGGCTGGCAGGAAGTCCCAATTCTGAACCTTCCTAGGACCTCAGGTTCCAGCACCTTACTCAAGACAAGACGAGCTCATTCCATGGCTCCCAGGCACTGAGAAGTTGCCCAGGGAGGTGGTTGGGCCTGAGTAACATTTTACGGGCAGGAGACAAATCCATTCTGTGGCTCCCAGGAGTGAGCACGGAAGGGGTGCTTTGCTCGTGAAGGCCTTTGCTTGTCTGCACTCATCAGATAGCCAGGAAAGATTTAGGAGGGGAACGTGATTTTTGTAAAAACAAGTTTCGGTAGGGAGAGCAAAGAGCTTTTGTTCGACTTGAATACATAATAGGTTTATAATTCCGTTAGCTGTTGAAAGCGTCCTCCCACCGTGCTCCCCCCAGCAATTCCCTTCTGAGCTTTGGGGTACATGCAGCGTCTGCAGAATTCCTGTCTCCTGTTTGGCTTCAAGAGATTTATTTTGTTACCAGGTGAATGCCTTGCTTTTAGAAGATACGTTGTGTTGACCACTTTCTCTCAAAGCACTTTATACCCCCAAAGGACGCGAAGCCCTTGAGCAGCTGCCCCTCCCCTCGCTGGCACCTGGCAGCAGGGCCCCCAGATACTTCAAGGCAGAGACTCCGGCCTCAGTTTCACAATGATTGGCCAGTGGCCCTTTCCGGGTCCGGAGAATGCAGTGAAAATCTGGCAGAGCAGGCCCGGCCCACGTACCTGTTCCTGCCTGGCCCGCACCCTGGGTGCCCTGCTCCATCGGAGCTGGAAAGGCTCCTCCTTGCTGCCTTTGGCCCCCAGGTAGGCTCTGTGCTATGGAAAGGCACTGGCCCTGGGGTCCCGTAGGCCCTTGGCTGACCGTACAGCCTCTTGCCTGTTTCCTCCTCGTCAGGGAAGTTTGTAATCACCCCCTCCCAGTTAGCCGTCTGCACAACCGTCTTCTGTCCCGTGTGCCGCATCTATGCCAGGTCTCCACGAGAACATGGCCCTGCATCCAGAGCTTATGCGGGGACGTGACAGCCATAGGCACATGAATGGGAGGGTCGCAGTGGGGCATGCGCAGGGCCCTGGTGCAGACCAGGAAAGCCCTTCTGAGGGGTTGGGCCTCCCTGAGATGTGGGGTGGGAGGGGCAGCTGGGTGAGTGGTGATACGGGCGACTCGGCAGGGGCCTGAGTGGTTAGGAGCCCTCACCTCCTCCACGTCTTGGGGGAGCCATGGCTGCCCCTAGGCTGGGGCATGGGGACACGCAGGCTTAGGTGTCACACGAGGTTCTGCAGCTAGTCCCAGCCTTTTCGAAAGGGAGACAGTACTCAAGTTAGGTTTCAGATCTGACTCACCGTCCCATGTGTCCTTGCTCCGGCTGTTCCCTAGGGAGAGGGTGGCTGGGCCTTCGCCTCAGGGAGGAGGGTGGGAGCGAGTGCACAGGCTCGGCCGTCCGAGCCCAGAGCCCAGCAGCAGCAGCACGTCCCTCCTGGAGGACACAATGGGGCACTTTGTGCTTTGCTCAGGCTGCAGCCGTCAGCGGCAGAACAAACTAATCTCTCCTTGAACAGTTACAGATTGGATAGTTGGGCAGATTAAAAAAAGGTTCCGTAAAAACTTTCTTTTCCTTCTCCTCCCACGTTGTACTATTGGAGGTCATTATGCCCCTGGAGCAAGATTTGACCTTTCACTCTGTCTGCAAAAAGGAAAGAAAGCCGCGGCCAGCCAGGGCAGCCTGCTTCTTGCTGTCCTTCGCCCCAGGAGGAGAAAATGCTTCCCCTGCTCAGGGCTCAGAACCCCACCGAACGGCTTTGCTGAGCTGCTGGGCCCTGGGTCCCGGTGGCCGAGACCCCTGGATGTGACCTGCACCTATGAGTAGGGCACTTCCGGATGGTCTCGTGTCCCAGGCAGTAAATACGTGGGTGCCACTGGGCCGTGGAGCAGGGGCCTGCATCTGTGTGACACGTGATAGTTTTGAAATGATGGTTCTACTTTGGTTCTTCAGCTAGTAGGGCCCCTCAGACTCAGAGAAGTGGGGTGCTCTGCCCCAGGTCCCACAGCCGTGAGCAGTGGGCAGGTCCCTCCCCATCCCCACTGTGACCCTGGGCGCAGTGTGCAGGGTCATGGGCTGCCAGGGGGAGGCCCACACTTCTGTTCCCAGGGTGCATTTGGGTGGACAGCACTGGGCCTGTCTGCTCCTGGGAGGTTCATATGGGGTGTCATGTGCTACGGGAAAGGCTGACGGGACAGTTCCTGAGTAACACGTCCATCCTGAGAGGGTGCGGGTCTGGAGGACATCCCTTCTCAGACTGGTCTCTGAGCTTCTCTGAGCTTCGCTGAGCTTCTCTGAAGGCAGCCCCCCGAGCCCCTCCCGATCTCCCTCCTGAGGAGCTTCCTGGAGGAAGAGGTGCCACCTCCCTCATCTGGCCCTCATCTGGCTGGCGGTGTGTGGCCCTGTCTTGGTCCCCCCTTCCTGTGGGTGGGGGCGTCCGGCCCCCAGGGATGTTTCTGATGAAGGCCCCCTCAGTGGTCACAGCACGTGCCCAGCTGCTGGGCTGTTCTGGTGGGAAAATGTTTCACCCACACCTTGGCTGTCTGTGGCTCTGGGGAGTGGAGGGGTCACCTTGTCGGGGGTGGATTGAGGGACCTCCCTGGGCTGTGGCTTAGAGCTGTTCCTTCTTCTGGGCCTGGCTTCACCTGAGTGTGTGTGTGGACCCCTAGGTGGGATTCCAGGCACCCCCAGCAGAGCTCAGCCCAGCCTGCTCTCTGAACCCCAGATCGGGACTGTGGCTTCCAGGGTGCCCTCCCGGAGAGAGTGCAGGGGCAGGTGCTAGCTGTGCTGCTGCCTCGGGATTCTAGTTTTGCAGCCCCCCGGCCAGGGTGAGTCTGAGCCTCAGTGTCTTCCCCTGGGAAATGGGCTGTCCTGCCTTGCAGGGAGGAGGCCAGGCCCATCGCATCCCCGGCACGGGAGCCACCGCCATGCGGGGTCCAACAGCCCCTTTTCCTCACTCACGCCCTGACTCCACTTTCTCCGGGAGTGACAGCAAGAGCGGAGCTGGCCTGGGTGGGTGGGTCTCAGCCTCAGAGGCTCTGGTGCTGGGGCCCTGCTACCCAGATGCCGGGGGGATAGTCGGTGAGAGGCCCCGCCAGGCCAGGGACCCTGACGCCCTGGGCGAGGTGCTTGGCCTCCTGGCTCCTAGACGCCCCCTCGCTGTGTTTCCTTGTGGGAGAGTGAGCTCTCTGGGGTCTCCTCTTGTGTGGACAAGAATCCTGCCAGAGCAGGCCCCACCCTGCGGACTCCACTTACCCTTAATCTGTCGAGGCCCCGTGTCCACGTACAGCCACACCGTGGTTAGGGCTTCCACGTCTGGGTTTTGGGGGACAGGATGGAGCTTCGTCCCCGCTCTCCTGGCAGGAAATAGGACAAGCCCCAGGGCCTCAAAGTGTACCCGAGCTGGGTCCAGGCTGTTAACCGAGGGAGGAGTCGGCCACAGCTGGGCCAAAGCTCACTTTCCAGAGAAGCTTCCAGCCCTGTGGGGGACTCTCTGGGAGGCGTCTCGGACAGGCTCAGGGTCACACAGGGACAGACAGGACATTGCGCCCAGAAGCTCCCAGATTGGTGCCAGGCTCGAGTGCGGCTCCGCTCCAGACAACCTGGGCCTGGAGCCAGGGCCGCGGCGTTGGCTGCCCCAAGGGTGGGTACTTCGCGACTCAGGGCACCTCTTTTGGGCCTCGAAGGCCTCGCAGTTGATAAAGGACACTTGACCTGCCGCTTGCTCTGGGAGCTCTGAGTGTGTCCCGGGCCTGCCATGCTTCTGTGCCGTCGGCCTCGGGAGGATGACAGGCTGGGGAAGCTGGGTCTCTGCCGGTGCTGTGTGCTGGGACAGAATCAAAGGACGGGAACGTGGCTTGTTTTCCCGCCGCCTTCACCTCCCGGTGCCCTTCGTCAGACTCATGGACAGAGGCCAGAACGGCCGCAGGAAAAGGTGAGTGTGGGAGGCGTCGCAGCCACAGCCCTGTGCTGGGGATAGTTCTCAGGGTCTTTGCCAGTCTGTGGAAGCTGGAAAAAGCTTTTACTTCTGGTGTGATGTTGGCAGCTCTAAGCAAAGGGCCCACTCCTTCGTGAGTTTCCAAGACGGACAGACACTGTTGGTGGTCCAAAAGTGCCATCTGGTCGCTGCCAGAATCCCCAAACCCGAATTCCTGCCCCATCACGGTTCCCAGACATTAGATGGCCAGAGCGAAACAGGCATCTGAAAAGTGGCGCCGTGGCCTGGGATGGGCATGGACTCTGGCCTGGGCTCTGGACCGAACCCATGTGGCGGTCACTGCACGTCCTCCCTGAGCCCACAGGGCAGCTAGCTCCAGGATGCTGACCACACGGGACTCACAGCCCCCTCTTAGATGAGGAGCCATTGGCTGTGCACTCGGCTGGTGACTGAGAAGTGGGGTGTGAGCTGCAGCTGTCCCGCCCCTGACCATGTCTGACGCACTGAGAAGCCAGGGAGGTCTCCCCTGGGTGGCACGGTTGGCCCCTCATGTGTAGTGACAGATGCCTACAGACTGGCTTTAGCAACAGACATGCAGACGGTCCTGGTCCTGGCAGCCAGAGGTCCAGACCCGAGGTGCCACCTTCCCCTTCCAGCTGCCCGTGGCTCCAGGCATCCTGGGCTGGCTCCGGCTCGGTCTCCCCTGGGTCTGTCTCCTCTGTGTCGCTGAGGATGCTTGTCGTTGGCCTGAGTGCCTGCTCTAATCCGGGATGATCTCATCTCAAAGTCCTTTGCTAACTGCACCTGCGGAGACCACATTCGCAGCTAGGACACATCCCGCAGCTCCACTGGACATACATTTTGGGGACACTGTTCAGCACACTCCACCTAGAGCCCCAAGGGGCCAGAGTGGTTGGAAGGCGGAAGGCCCCAGCACAGCGGAAAGTCCGCGCTTGTGGAGTGACTCTCTTGTCCCTGAGGTGTTTCCAGGGCTGGGGCAGGGCCCCGTCAGCCCTGAGGCTCCGGGATGCCCTCCCTTTCCACATTCCCATGTTCCCCAGGCTGGGCAGGCTCTTCTCTCCAGGGACACCGCGTTCATGGGGAGACGTTGTCCTCTGAGTCAGGAGCCAGAGGGTTGGAGGGTTGGCCATGTCACGGAGGAGGGGGAAGATCCCGTTCCCACCGGTGTTTGGCCACTGGGGGCGTCCCCGGGCCCTGTCAGCAGGATGGCTTTAGCCACGGGCAGTGTCTCCCCTCCAGCCACGGGGTGGATGGTTCCCATGGCCGCATCTGCCTGACTCAGGGATCAAGGCCGCTTTTCCCTGAAATCATCTCCCCAGGGCCTTCGGAGCGCTGGCTCCCACCGCAATTAGCCCGCTCTCGAGGGGATCCTGCTGACGGGGCTGCTGTGCCGGGGTCTCCGCGGCGTTTGCAGTTAGCCTTGCCCCCATCCAGGGTTTGGCTGTGCATTTGCTTTCCCGGCAGCCCCAGCAGCCCCTGGAAGATGCCTCTTAGGGACAAGGAAGGGGCTGGAGGCCCCACTCAGGCTCTGCGCTGAGTCTGTTCTCACGTCTCTGTGGGCTCTGGCAAATGTCACTGTCTGTCCACGGTGATTCTCTTCCTCCCTTCCCTGTCACGCTGTCCCCTCCTTATGGGTGGAGGCTGACTGGATAGCAGACTGCCAGGTGTGGAGGCTGGGTGGCTGCTGGATGAGTGGGCCGCTCAGCCATTCCTTCCAGTCCTGCCCAGTGCTTGGGGCTTCATGTCAAAGCCAGGACCAAGTCCGAGTATAGGGTCCGTGGGAGAGGAAGCTGAGAGGAGCTGGTCCTGTCCTCCCGGCAGGGGCGGAGGCTCGTGGCTGGTGCCTTGTCATGGTCTTCTCGCACAGGGTCTCAGCCTGGCGCCTCTGCCACCGTGTGCCCTCTGTTGTGTGGGGGTGT
>NW_026652281.1:2192165-2243757 GCF_009828535.3 Hylobates moloch
CAGCCTGGCGCCTCTGCCACCGTGTGCCCTCTGTTGTGTGGGGGTGTCCTATGCATTGCAGGACATCCAGCAGCATCCCCAGACCCCTACTCCGTGCCAGTAGCGCCCCGCCCCGCCATCGTGACAGCCCAGGTCTCCCGGCATGCAGAATGCCCCCGGTCATGCTGAGAGGTGCGGGGGTGCTGTCCCCAGGGTTTGAACACTGTCTAACTGCCACCTCTGTTGTGTCTCTCGCCTGTGTAGTGTGGAGTCACTGGATGAGTGTGGCGACCTCCCTGTGTCCAGCTGCCCTGGGCTGCTCAGTTCCCTCCTGCAGCCCTCCAGGCCACCCTACAGCAGAGTTGCTGTCAGAGCCAGACCGCTGGAGGCAGGCAGAGCCCAGGGGTGTCATCCCCAATTCAGGCTGTGCCAGCCCCAGGGACAACTCTGGGGGATCCAGGCTGAGTTGCCTGGATCTGGCTGAGTTTTGGGCTAATAGACCTGGCACCTGCTTTGTGGCACCCGTGGAAAGAGGGGTGGCCTGTGTTTGGTCAGGTGCCCAGCAAAGCCACCTCTGTCCTGAGCCACCATCCAGCAGAATTCAGGGCTGGCAAACCCCACAGCCCCACGGGGTCTGCTACGAGGCACACTTGTGCCCCTGGTCCTTGGGCAGTGCACTGCCAGATCCCCGCCTGCACCCCACGCCCTGTCCCTGGTCAGTGGTGGGGCACACGCTGTGTCCATGGTAGGGAGGCAGCTTAGAGGGACTTGGGGTGGTTTGACTGGGTCCCCGAAAACCTGAGCCCCTGCCGTCCTGGCATCCGCCATGAGGGTTGAGGAGTGGGTCTGCCGGCCGCACCCAAGGCTGTGAGGCTGGGGGATGTCGTTCCTCTGTGCACATCCACCATCCTCCAGGACCTTAGACACCTGACAAAGAGAGGCCTGGACAAGCTATAGCCAGGAGGTCCCCGCAGGGCATCCCTGGCCACACTGTCCTAAGAATGGAAGCCACATGGGCGGCTTGAGAGGGGTCCTGCTGGGCCTCCGTAGCTGGAGCCTGTTGTCCAGGCTGGAGTGTAATGGCATGATCTCGGCTTACTGCAACCTCTGCCTCCCCGGCTGAAGCCATCCTCCCACCTCAGCCTCCCAGAAAGCTGAGACTACAGGCATGCCACCACCACACCCGTCTAATTTTTGTATTTTTTGTAGAAACGAGGTTTGGCCATGTTGTCCAGGCTGGTCTCCGACTTGAGCTCAAGTGATCCACCTGCCCCAGCCTCCCGAAGTGCTAGGACTACAGGCATGAGCTGCCACACCCGGCCCAGGGATGATTCTTAAGTCTGTGCTTGGGCAGAGCAGCTGGTATTTATTTTCTTGGAAGTTTCAGAGGCTGTAGAATGGAACCGTGCACCCCACGGAGCGCCACTGTGTGGCAGGTATTCTGTCCCCAGCGCTGTAGTCCTGGAGATGACTGTGACCACAGAGTGAAGTGAGACCCTGATTAAAACATTAAAGTTATCCAAGCCTGGCCTGGTGCAGTGGCTCATGCCTGTAATCCTAGCACTTTGGGAGGCTGAGGCGGGTGGATCACCTGAGGTCGTGAGTTCAAGACCAGCCTGGCCAACATGGTGAAACCCCATCTCTACTAAAAATACAAAAATTAGCCAGGCGTGGTGGAACTCTGTCTCAAAAAAAAAAAGTTACCCAGGACTTAGAGCTGCCAATGTCTGGCTCCTGCCTGAAGACCTCATACCATGTGAAGCCTCGGTATGTTGTCCTTAGCAAAAGCAGCCGCCCTCTGTGTAGGGTCAGCCGCCTTTCCTGTCATGAGGTTGGAGGTCGGCTATGAGGATTCATGTGTCTGGTGGGGACCGTGGACTGAGGCCTCCTGTCCATCAGCTCAGGCTGAGTCCCGGGGTGGTCACAGTGAATGGGGCACGTGTTTCTGGCCTCCAGGGCTCACCTTCACCCCCTCCCACCGTGAGTGCCGGATGGGGGAGGCAGGACCTTGATTCTTAAGCAGCCTGGCAGGTCTGCGTTTCTCCACTTGTAGGACAGATGCTCCCCCCAGCAGAAGTAAGTGGGCAGGACACAGTAAGCCTCTGCAGATGTGAAGGGTCTGCACATTCCAGAACATTCCATCAGAGAGCAGATGGGAGGGAGGCCAGAGGGGCTGTGGGCGTCTTGGCCGAGGTGCTGTGCAAAGTGCCCTGTCCTGAGCTGCTCTGAGCTGCCCCCGCTCCAGGCCTGCAGGGTCAAGCCCCTCCTGCTGACCACCCGGTGACCAGGAGCCGGAACACATCACACACAGGCAGTGGGCCCTGGAGCTCCTTCTTCTCAGGAGATCAAGTCCTTGGCAGGGCAGGGTGGCAGGCAGCCCTCAGGGAACCCACTGGCACCCCCAGTGTAGGCTGAAGATCAAAGGTCCCGGCACACCTGGCATCTGGGACAGACAGAGCTGGGGGCAGAGCCGCAGGCATCCAGCACGCCACGGGGAAGCAGGTGCAAAACAGGAACTGGATCCACCCAGCGGGAAGGGACCCCACCGTGGGCTCTGCCGTAGGAAATCCGGTGCCACCTTTGAAGTGCACACTTTGGGGTAATTGCCAAGGTCTTATGGGAACCTCCCTTCACGGGTCCCCTTTGAAATTTGCTCACCTCATCACTCTGCGGTGTTCCCTGGACCACCAAGGTGGTTCCCCTTCTTGGGCCCCCATTGTGACCTGTGGTCCAAGGCCACATGGTGGGACACAGCAGCCCCGGGGCCCGTCCCTGCCTGGCCCTGTGAGACAGGCCGGTGACTTTCCAGCAGGAAGGACACCGTCACACACGGTTCTCAAATGAACTAACAGTCCACAGCCTGACCAAGATTTCCACTCGTGCCTCCAGCTGCGTATGTGCCTAGCAGGTGGGCGGGAGGGGACCTGGCTCCTTTGTTCCGGTGGTGTCTTTGGTCTTGTTTCCAGCTTCTCCTTCCTGAAGCACAGCGATCTGTGAGACTGGTGTCTGGGCAATGTATTCCAGGCTCAAACACATCAAGCCCATTTCACAGAGGAGGCTAACAGCCACAGAAAGGGCCAGTGCTGTCCTAGCAGCCAGGTGACCTTCCGGAGACACCCCTTCCCACAAAAAACATGTCCTCCTGGGGAACCCATGAATGCTGGTGGCCTTATTTGGAAAAAGGGTCTTCGCAGACATGACTGAGGTTCAATTTTTGAAATGAGGTCCTTCTGGGATAGGGTGGAGCAGTCACGAAGTCCAGTGACGTGTGTCCTCGGACGGCAAAGGAGAGAGCTCTGCACACAACACAGGCCTCGTTCTCGGCCCCAGCAGCCCTGCCCCTGCCCCTGCCCCTGCCCCTGCCCCGGCTGTAGCTGGCCACGCGCTCAGCATGGTTCAGGACAAACCTATGTTCTTGCCCAGGCCTGTCCTGCCAGCCCTGGAAGGAGGGTGGTCTGTTCCGACCTCCTCGCACCCCAAGAAGCAGGGCCCTAGTGGCTCTGGGCCTTCCTTGTTGCCGTAGCCAGGATGGAAACCGAGGTTCCCTGGCTTTGTACTGCCTTGACACTCATGTCATGAGGTCTCGGGAACGTTCTTGAAGGCAACTGGGGCTGGTTGACCCCTCCCTCCTGGCCTCCTGTAGCTAAGCGTCTGAGGAGCCCTCCTGGGCAGTGGTCAGAGCTGCCTGTCACCTCTCAGGTAGGCACAGGGCCTCCAGCGGGGCCACATCCCTCTGGTTGTGGTTGGATCCCTGCACCCTCCATGTGGCTCAGCAGGTACATACCATGTGTCACAGTGAAAAGCCTTCACCCCAGCATTTTTGTTTGCTATGTATTTTCCTCCAGGAACATTCTAGAACTGGTAGCATGACCTCTGTTCAGCGCTGTCTAACCCAGCATTTCTTTCTTTGGCCCCCGCCAGGTGACGTGTCTAATCTAGATCCCAAGTTCTCATTTGAAGGCACCAAACTGGATGTGGGGAACATCGTGCTGGCATTATACAGCGGCCTCTTTGCCTATGGAGGATGGTAGGTTCTGGAATGTCTGGGTCCCTTGGTCTGGGGATATACAGTCCCTGACGTGTCCAGGAATCCCAAATCTCCCAGCCATCAAGGGGCAGTTAAAGGGAGTGGACAGCATAGAGCAGCAGGCGACCCTCGAGTCACCCACATCCCGACAAAGCGTGGGGAGGCCGCCCGCTGCAGCCCTACTCTGGCTCCAGCTCCACGTCTCGGTCTTGGCGAAGGTGGCAGGTGGAGGCAGCTGAGCCCTGCGGCCCCTCTCCTCCAGGTCCCCAGCCTGACTCCTGCGCTCAGGCGGGCCTCACAGGGACCTGAGAATCACCCCGGTAGGGCAAGCAGACAGGGAATGTGCGGGAGGGCCTGGAAGGGGTCGCAGGGACCCCCCGGAACAGACAGGAGGCTGAGCTCCCACTCCAGGTCCGCTTTCCAGCCCAGCGAGCAGACCGCGGGGGGCGGGCTCACCAGCTACCCTGGGATGCTCTCTCCCCGGTGATTGACTTTCCCTGATGAGGATCATATAATTTGAACACTATTCTCTAAATTTTAGGAATTACCTGAATTTCGTCACAGAGGAAATGATCAACCCCTACAGGTACGTGCAAGAATGATGGAGCCGTCTTTTCTCATGATTTTAATGTGAAGCAGGAAGCAGCCACATTCCACTCGAAGCCTGTTGGTCGGCTCAGGCCAGCTCGCAGTAGAGCTGTGGTTGGGGCCTCTGGGGCCAGCAGGATGTGGGGTGGTTGGCTTCTGGCCGTGTGTCCTTGAACACGGTTTCTCCAGAGAACGGGTGGCAATTGAGGCCCCCACTCAGGGCGGGACGGTACAGAGGAGCTGCTTGGGCTCGGCTCTGGTCCCCGGCTGTGCAGCTCGTAGGCAGAGCCTTAGGATTCAGACCAGGCAGCCTAACTTAGCTCTCCTGAGCCCTTGAGGTCACCCAGAAGAATCCCCATTTCTCAGGTGGGGAAGCTGAGGCCGCGGCCAAGGCACCAGCCAGGCCTGTGCAGTGTCCCGCCCCAGGCACAGCCTCCTGCCGCCAGCCTGTGCTCTCTTGCTGCTTCCCACCTTCCCCGAGAAGCCCGGCACAGAGGCTGGAGCTACTGCTTGGGAGAAGCCCACCTGGCTCCCGGGCACAGGGTTTGGCCTTCAGCCCGGGCTGCGTTGGGTGACATGTCTTCCCTGTTCTTTCCAGAAACCTGCCCCTGGCCATCATCATCTCCCTGCCCATCGTGACGCTGGTGTACGTGCTGACCAACCTGGCCTACTTCACCACCCTGTCCACCGAGCAGATGCTCTCGTCCGAGGCCGTGGCTGTGGTGAGCCGCTACCCGCCAGCTCTCACCAGGGGCCTGAGAGGCTGTGGCCAGCCCGTCCCCTCCAAACCGGAGTGGTGCCCCGCGTCTCTAAGCCTCCCCTGCCCAGAGGGGGCCCCGCGTCTCTAAGCCTCCCCTACCCAGAGGGGGCCCCGCGTCTCTAAGCCTCCCCTATCCGGAGGGGTGGAGTGGTGGTCTCCCCTCACAACAACCGCAGAGGAAGTGTCTGGGAATCGTCCTCGACCTCGGCTGCTGGGGGAGTCTCAGGGGAGAAGGGTTTAAAATCTGATGCCAAGCCACACCCAGAACCAAGCTGTAAGCCAGAATGCCTAGGGAGTCGAGGGCAGCGGTCATTTTAAATCTGAGTACAGAAAGATTGGAGTCTGCCACAGACTGGGGTTCGTTAGAAGGCATGGCTGCTGCTGGCTTGGCAGGCAGGAGGCCAGGCCCGGGCGGTGTCACCCGGCAGCTCAGCCAGGCTGGCCTCGCAGCTCCCGAGGCCCCTCCCACTGCCCTCCCAGGGCCGGGGGAAGAGGGAGTGGGTGCTCTGGCCAGCTTCCTACTGAACAAGCTCTGACTCCCAGCCCACTGCCGGCAGGGCACCGTGCTGGGCCTGTGGAGGACCCCAGATGGGGAAGGCAAGATCCCCACCTGGAGGCCGTAGCTTGCTCCAGGGAGTCCCAGAGGAGGGGGCAAATCAGGACCAGCGAGGGCTCCCACACAAGCAGGCTGGGCAGGGGTCGCTGGAAAGCCCTGTCCTGGGAAGTCCCCCCAGAGGCCAGAATCCAGCCCGAGAGGTCCTCTGCAGAGGGCTCTTGTGAGCACAGAGGGCAGGGGCCGGCCCGGTGCAGAGGGCTCCCGCTGAGTGCAGGGAGGGCGAGGGCCGGCCCGGTGGGGCCCAGCTTACTGGCTGTGTCTGCCTAGGACTTCGGGAACTATCACCTGGGCGTCATGTCCTGGATCATCCCCGTCTTCGTGGGCCTGTCCTGCTTTGGCTCCGTCAATGGGTCCCTGTTCACGTCCTCCAGGTGAGCACAGCCCGATCCACCACAGGTGAGGGAGACCCAGGCCTCGTGGCCAGGTTCAACATGTTCCCGTGTCTGTAAAAGGTTTGTCTGTGTGATACTGGGGATGCATAATTGCTCACATAGGCCAGGCATGGTGGCTCGTCCCTGTAATCCCAGCACTTTAGGAGGCCGAGGTGAGCAGATCGCTCGTCCCTGTAATCCCAGCACTTTAGGAGGCCGAGGTGAGCAGATCGCTTGAGCTCAGGAGCTTGAGACCAGCCTGAGCAACGTGGCAAAACCCCATTTCTACAAAAATGTACAAAAATTAGCCAGGCCTGGTGGCACATGCCCGTAGTCCCAGCTACTTGGGGGGCTGAGATGGAAGGATTGCCTGAGACCAGAAGGTTGAGACTGCAGTGAGCTGAGATGGTGCCACTGCACTCCCGCCTGGGTGACAAAGTGAGACCATCTCAAAAAAAAGGCAGCAGCAAACTCAAATAATACAGAAATAAAGGAAGCATGAACTTTGGCCCTGGCCTCCCCACTCCTGCCTGGAGGTGACACAGCTGTGGTGTCCTAGATGCCCCATGGCTGCCACTCGACTTCCCTGGGCTGGAGTGAGCAGTGGCTCCCAAGTTGCTCTCCTTGCCGGGTTGGTTGGGGGCACTGAGAGGCCCACAGCCAGCAGCTGGAGGGGCCCGCTTCCCACTCTGGCCAGAGAGGCCCAGACAAGCCAGGCACAGGCCCTGTCCACTCCCCAGCCTGCGTGTCCCCTGTCCGTGTGCTGAGTCGTGGGGTGGTGGCTGACCCTGCCACTCTTGTCTGTCCACAGGCTCTTCTTCGTGGGGTCCCGGGAAGGCCACCTGCCCTCCATCCTCTCCATGATCCACCCACAGCTCCTCACCCCCGTGCCGTCCCTCGTGTTCACGGTAAGCCTGCTGCACGGCCCCGTGCCCTACGTCGCTGGGGGTTGTCCGGGGGCTCCCCAGAGGGAGGCTGCCACAGCTTGCAGCTCTGTCTGGGGTGTGGACTGGGTGGCAGCTCAAATGTGGCCTCCTGCCGAGCTCCACTGAATGCCAGAGAGTGCTGGAGGGGCTTTAGATTTTATTCCAAAAACAATATATGGTGGCTGCCACACACAAATCAGACCATCGGAAATGCGGGAGGCAGAAGCTGCACCCAGGGTGCTGCTCTGCCGGCCGCCTGGCTCACTGCACCTCCACCCCGCGGGCGCCCACTCCGTTCGTTTCTCAGCCGAGTGCATCACGTGCAGTTGCCTTCGGCTTTTCCTGCATCTTTCCGTGCCAGCCCATGTGACTGCCTTTGTTCCCTCTGGCTGTGTCACCCATCACTCCGAAATGTAGTGGTCTAAAAGGAAAAGCACTTATTATCCCACAGTTTCCGTGAGTCAGGAATTCAGGGAGCTGGTGCCTGGAGCTGTGTTCTCATCCAAGGGTGTGACCAGGGCTGGGGAGGCCACTCCCACAGTGGCTTCCTCCAGGGCTGTGGGCTGCAGGCCCCGCCCCTCAGCACACTGGCCCCCGCACGGCTGCTTCCCCCAAAGCCAGTGAGATACAGCAGAGGAAGCTGGGGTCTGGCAGCTGTGGGCTGGCCTCAGAGCTCCTGGCCCTTGCTTACTACTCCTTCCCTGAGTTAGAAGTGAGTCAGGAAGGGCAGCAAGTCCTGGACTCTTTGGCAGCTGCACAGTCCTCGGGAGCACAGCTGTGCCAGGGGTTACAGAAACTGTTTTCTTGGTGACCATTGGGTTAGGTCAGGTTGTGGCCCTCGCACACAGAGCCGCAGTCCAGCGGAGCCCAGCTGCGTATGTACACTGTGCTCTCCACCTGTCCTTAACCCAAATGTGGTTTCCATTTCCTCCTCTCCCCCTTCCTTCCCTCCTCCTCCCTCCTCCCCTCTTCCCTCCTTCCCTCCTCCCCTCTTCCCTCCTCCCTCCTCCCCCTTCCCTCCTCCTCTTCCCCCTCCTTCCCTCCTCCTCTCCCCCTCCTTCCCTCCTCCTCCCTCCTCCCCCTTCCCTCCTCCTCTCCCCCCTCCTTCCCTCCTCCTCTCCCCCCTCCTTCCCTCCTCCTCCCTCCTCCCCCTTCCCTCCTTCCTTCCTCCCCCCTTCCCTCCTCCTCTCCTCCCTCCTTCCCTCCTCCTTCCCTCCCTCCTTCCCTCCTCCTCCCCCCTCCTCCCCCTTCTCTCCTTCCCCCTCTTCCCTCCTCCTCTCCTCCCTCCTTCTCTCCTTCCCTCCTTTCCTCCTTCAAGACCTTGCATGTTGCTAAGATGAGGTTTCTCCTTTAAAACAAAATTCCCTGGTGCTCAGCTGGGCCCAGCCAGGCTGGACAGTCCCCGGTGGCCACCTCGGCCCTCCACAGCCCTGGTCGTGGGCCCCAGGGCTCAGCCAGCCGCCTCTGTCTTCCAGTGTGTGATGACGCTGCTCTACGCCTTCTCCAAGGACATCTTCTCCGTCATCAACTTCTTCAGCTTCTTCAACTGGCTGTGCGTGGCCCTGGCCATCATCGGTATGATCTGGCTGCGCTACAGAAAGCCCGAGCTTGAACGGCCCATCAAGGTGAGCCCAGGGCCTTCCGCTCACCCAGGCACCCTTCCCAGAGGCAGGACCCTGAGTCGGGAGCCAGCATCCCAGCTCAGCCTCTGGACCTGCCCCCGCGTGCATGCACCTGGGCCGGGCCACGTCCACATCAAGCCCGTGTGTCCCCTCGGCAAACCAGGGCTCATGCCGCAAGGGGTCCCGGTGGGAGGGGTGTGAGGCCATGCGTGCCCATGCTTTTACAGCAGACACGGGGGCCAACTAATTCCGGTGATGACTTGACCACCAGCTACGAGGGTGCCAAGTGTGACTGCAGGAGCTGGGGTTCCTCAAAGGACAGCGGATGGCACAGAGCTTGTGCTCCCTTGAATGGAGGGAAGCAGATAAGGACATTGCAGTCGTAGGTGGGCGGTGGTGAGCTCCGGCAGGGGTGGGGCAGAGCCGGGCCTGGCACAGCATTCATTGGGCCGTCGGGGCTGTGCTGGCAGGTGCAATGCAGGGTACCCGGCCTGAGGAGCGCCTGGGCCCAGCTGGACTCTCCTGGACTCTCCCCATCCCTAGCGGCTCATTCAGAGGGGCAGCTGTTATCAGTGGGCTGCGTTCTCCAAAAACGGGGCCGTCCAGCAGAGGCCATGCTTTTGTTTGGGGTCCAGCAAGCCCTGCCGCCCTGGCCCTGACACAGAACAAGAGGCCAGAGCCCCTGGTGGCTGCTGGCCAGCAGCTTTTGTCACTCAGCTGGCATATGGCTGTCACAGTAGCCCAGCTTCCCTGCTCAGACCATCTCTCCCTCTGTGTTCCTGAAGCCTGGGGGCTCCGGGGATGCCTGTGAACGCTGTTGAACAGGGGCTTTAGGCCAGGCGCAGTAGATCACGCCTGTAATCCCAGCACTTTGGGAGGCCGAGGCGGGCGGATCACAAGGTCAGGAGATAGAGACCATCCTGGCTAACACGGTGAAACCCCGTCTCTACTAAAAATACAAAAAAATTAGCTGGGCGTGGTGGCGCGCGCCTGTAGTCGCAGCTACTCGGGAGGCGGAGGCAGGAGAATGGCATGAACCTGGGAGACCAAGATCGCGCCACTGCACTCCAGCCTGACGACAGAGCGAGACTCCGTCTCAAACAAACAAACAAAAAACCAGGGGCTTTAAAATACGGTCAGCACAAGAACCCAGCTGCGGCCCCAAGAGAAGGCTGCAGAGGGCGAGGAAGAGCCGCCATACATGGGCGCCAGCTTCTGCCTGCTGTGCCAGCCTAGGGCAGTGTCTAGGGCACAGGGCAGTCACCAGGCACAGCAGGGGCTCAGCCCCCATGGGGACCTGGGCATGGGGTAGGCTCTACCCACTGTTGTGAGCCTGGGCACGGGTTGGTGTCTATTCCCTGGGGACAGGGCAGCCATGCAGCCTGCACTGATGGGCTGGGACCCGTGGTCAGCCCTGCGTCTCCCAGGGTGCCCTGTCCAGGTATGGATTCAGGACAGCTGAGTCAATCCCCAGGCCATGCCGAGCCGCGGTTCGCGGGCTGGGCCTGCAGGCTCCTCGGAGCCCTGCCTGGCTTCTGTGCCAGGTGGAGCTCATCTGCTGAAGGTGACAGTTTAGGCTGCAGCTTCAGCGATGGGCTTTTGCTCAGCGCTGTCCACAGCGGCGTCTCCAAGAGGGTGGTCTCCTGGCTTATTAGTGGGTGGCCACTGTCTCCTGGAAGCATCAGGCCCCTGTGCGTCCTGGCGGCTCAGGGTTTCCAGGCCTGTGATGTGGGAATGGGGCCGTGACCTTCCCTGCCCGTGGGAGGCCTTGGGAGATGAAGCTGGCTCCTTCCATCCCTCATGATAAGCCGCCTGAGCCCCTGGCAACGTGCCCAGGACCGTATGCAGAGTCAAGGGTGGGACAGCCCGGTGTGTGAGGCAGATGGGGTGCAGATCACATCCTGGTGACCTGGAAGTCAGCAGCTGTGGGTATGGAGGGCCCAGGAGGGCTGAGGAACCTCGGGGTGTGGGGGAGGGAGGCTGGACAGGAGAGGGCTCACCCAGGCCCTGTCCTCTGCCCCAGGTGAACCTGGCCCTGCCCGTGTTCTTCATCCTGGCCTGCCTCTTCCTGATCGCCGTCTCCTTCTGGAAGACACCCGTGGAGTGTGGCATCGGCTTTACCATCATCCTCAGCGGGCTGCCCATCTACTTCCTCGGGGTCTGGTGGAAAAACAAGCCCAAGTGGCTCCTCCAGGGCATCTGTGAGTATCTCGCTGGCCCACGGCCCATGCTACCCTCCGCCCTGGGCAGCAGAGGGAGTTGAGAGGCGTCGGCCATCTCCAGCCACACGGGGCCAAGCGTGTTGGGTGGCAGGAGGGTTCAGGTCACTGCAGTGTCTGCCAGTGACACACAGCCCACATGGTTCAGGGATAAGACACTCAGCGCAGCACCAGCTAATCTCTCAGGACGAGGGATTCCAGAAAACCCGGCTACTGCTGCCAAGTAACAAAATCCTGTTGGCTGCCACCAGTGGACACAGCAGACTTACCCAGAAAGGCAGAAAGAGGCAGAGGCAGGTGGATCACTTGAGGTCAGGAGTTCAAGACCAGCCTGGCCAACATGGTGAAACTCTGTCTCTACTAAAAATACACAGATTAGCTGGGCATGGTGGCACACGCCTGTAATCCCAGCTACTCAGGAGGCTGAGGCAGGAGAATCACTTGAACCCGGGAGACAGAGGTTGCAGTGAGCAGAGATCGCACCATTGCACTCCAGCCTGGGCGACAGGGCGAGACTCTGTCTCAAAAAAAAAAAAAAAAAGAAAGGCAGAAGGAGAAACCCACCGCCCAGCCCTCTGTGCAGCGGTGGCCCCAGGGGTGCTTTGCCACCAAGCTCAGGACCCCGTCCTCAGCGCCTGCAAATGTGGCCAGGCTCGTAGAAAAAGGCCAGGGTGCTTGCGGGCCTAGACGCTGACCCCCATGTCACTGGGTGGCTTTGAGAATTCCCGGGATGGCAGCAACACAGGCAGGGAGACCCCCCACCCCAACCCCACACTCTGATCACCGCCAGGGTCATGGTAGAACATTTGCCTCAAGCTTTGCAGTGGGATCTGCATTAACTGTCATTCAGGACACCAAGAGCTTAAAGCAAACCCCCATCTCTATCCTGAAAGCAGTCCGCCTCCCCAGAGCGATGTCTTTGGAGACAGTCCCAGGCGCGACAGGTCTTCCGAGGACCCTTAGCAGATTGGCCCCTCCGGCCCTGCCTGCAGGACAGCCTGGCTGCTGTGAACAGCCCGGGCATGTGTCCAGGTGGTGGCCCGGGTGTGGAGCTGCAGGAAGGCCTGTCATCCCCCCGTTGCACTTTGCCGAGACACCAGGGCCTGGTTTGTGTGCTCCAGAGGCCGCACTCCACCTCCCCAGGGTTCTGAAGCAGGCGAGGGGTGGGCCGAGTGGGATGGGGCACTCCTGCATTTCAGCAGGAGACAGCATCTCAGGCACCCAGCACCCACGTGCACAAGTACACAAGGGAGGGTTCCTTAAAATCCCAGCGCTGGGCAGCGGCGCTGGGTTTGGTGACAGCAGGGCTGGGGGAGCCCCAGCTCACGCCCCCATGTCCCACTGGTGCCTGCCCAGCCCCCAGGCTAACACAGCTGCCTTCTCTCCTGACAGTCTCCACGACCGTCCTGTGTCAGAAGCTCATGCAGGTGGTCCCCCAGGAGACATAGCCGAGTGGCTGCTGGAGGATCATGCGCAGAGGCCAGTGAAAGCAGCTCACCTCCTCGAACCCACTCCGGTTCCCTGCAACCCACAGCTCAGTGGCGCATCCCAGTCCCTCGCCGTCCCTCCCAGGTCGGGCAGCGGAGGCTGCTGTGAAAACTCTGGTACGAATCTCGTCCCTCAGCTGAGGGCCAGGGACCCAGGTGTGCCCGTGCTCCTGCCCGGGAGCAGCTTCTGGTCTCGTTGGGCCCTTTTTCCCTGCCCTCCTTTGTTTACTTGTATTTTTTTTTTTAACTTAAATTTTGACACCACTAAGATGATGATTTTTTTTTTTTTTTTTTGAGACGGAGTCTCGCTCTGTCGCCCAGACTGGAGTGAAGTGGCGCAATCTCGGCTCACTGCAAGCTCCGCCTCCCGGGTTCACGCCATTCTCCTGCCTCAGCCTCTCCGAGTAGCTGGGACTACAGGCGCCCGCCACCACGCCCGGCTAATTTTTTTGTATTTTTAGTAGAGACGCGGTTTCACTGTGGTCTCGATCTCCTGACCTCGTGATCCGCCCGCCTCGGCCTCCCAAAGTGCTGGGATTACAAGCGTGAGCCACCGCGCCCGGCCTGATTTTTTAAGGAGCTGGGAGCCTTCCTTTCTCCTGCACACTATGTGCCCCAAGGGACCAGACCCTGGGTGAACAGAGCTACTGAGACTTGGAACCTCAATGCTACTACAGACTTGCACTGAAAGCCGGACAGCTGCCCAGACACATGTGCTTGTGACATTCGTGAAAACCAGCCCTGCGGGCTTATGTCTCTGCCTTAGGGTGTGCAGAGTGGAAACTCAGCTATAGGGTGGCACTGGGATGGGGGTGGGGGATCCAGGCAAGGTGGGTGATTCCAGAGCTCCTCCCAGGAGGTGCTTGAGGCCCCGTTGGACTCCTGACCATAACCCTAGCCCCGAGACACCATCCTGAGCCAGGGAACAGCCCCAGGGTGGGGCGGGGGGTGCCGGCATCCCCCCTAGCTCACCAGGCCTGGCCTCTGGGCAGTGCGGCCTCTTGGCTATTTCTGTGTCCAGTTTTGGAGGCTGAGTTCTGGTTCATGCAGACAAAGCCCCTGCCCTTCAGTCTTCTAGAAACAGAGACAAGAAAGGCAGACACACTGCGGCCAGGCACCCAAGTGGGCACCCACCCTGGGCTCCACACAGCAGTGTCCCCTGCCCCAGAAGTCGCAGCTACCCTCAGGCTCCAATGCATTGGCCTCTGTACCACCCAACTCCCCGCCCAGCAGCCCCTTCTGGCTGGTGCTGGGTTCCCACTCCCGGCCAAGGCACCTCCGCACTCTCCGTGTCACCCTCACTTCCTGTCCTGGTCCTGACGCCCACTGTCTAGGAGACAGAGCCAAGCACCGCCCACCTCTCTGCCTCGTGCATTTGGAGGCCCCAGGCTCTCACCTAGTCCTCACCCTCCTGCAGAGAGGGAACTAGTGCACCCCCTGTTTCTTTTGTTCCCGTGAATTTTTTTCCCTGTGGGAGGCAGCCGAGGCCTGGCCAGTGCGGCCCACTTTCCTGAGCTGTCGCTGCCTCCATGGCAGCAGCCAGGGACCCCCAGAACAAGAAGACCCCGCCAGGCCCCTCCTGAGCTCTGGGGGGCTCTGCCTTCTCAGGCCCCGGGCTTCCCTTCTCCCCAGCCAGAGGTGGAGCCAAGTGGTCCAGCATCACTCCAGTGCTCAGCTGTGGCTGGGGGAGCTGGCCTGTGGCACAGCCCTGAGTGTCCCAAGCCGGGAGCCACCGGAGCTGGACACGGCTTCACTGACCAGCGGCTGCTCAAGCCGCAAGCTCTAAGCAAGTGCCCAGGGGAGCCTGCCGCCCCTGCCTGGGCACCGGGACCCTGTCACCATCCACTGGGCGCGGAGAAACCTGATAAACAGTTTGGGGACCCAAGACCAGATGTCCGTCTTTCTTGCTTGAGGAATGAAGACCTTTATTCACCCCTGCCCCATTGCTTCCCGCTGCACATGGACAGACTTCACAGCATCTGCCCATAGGACCTGCATCCTTCCTGGGGCCGAATTCCACTCATCCAAGGGACAGCCCACGGTCTGGAGGCCGAGGACCACCAGCAGGCAGGTGGACTGACTGTGTTGGGCAAGACCTCTTCCCTCTGAGCCTGTTCTCTTGGCTGCAAATAAAGACAGTAGCTGGTGGCCCGCCTGCCTGGCACATTGCTGTGCGAATCCAGGAGGCAGTGGACATTGTAGGCGGCCACGGCCCCGGGTCCAGGAGAGGTGCTCCCTGGAGGCACGCACCACTGCTTCCCACTGGGGCCGGCAGGGCCCACGCACGACGTCAGCCTCTTCCCTTCCCGCCTCAGCTAGGGGTCCTCGGGATGCCGTTCTCTTCCAACCTCCTGCTCTGGGAGGTGGATATGCCTCAAGGATACAGGGAGCCAGTGGCCCCTCGATGACACGCGCTTGCCTGTTCGCTGCTGTGGCTGTGGGCAAGCATGGGGGCTGCCAGCATCTGCTGTGGAAAGTAGCTGCTGAGTGAAACGGCTGGGGCCGCTGGGGCCCGTCTTGACACTGCGCAGGGCGCTTCTGGGCATCTGAGCTGGGGCCTGTCTTGACACTGCGCAGGGCGCTTCTGGGCATCTGAGCTGGGGCCCGTCTTGACACTGCGCAGGGCGCTTCTGGGCATCTGAGCTGGGGTGGGAGCTCCTCCGCAGAAGGTCGGTGGGGGGTCTGGTCTGTGATCCTTGGTGCTGTGTGCCCCACCCCAGCCTGGGGACCCCACTTCAGGAGGCGGGGGCCGTGTCCCGCAGTGCTGACTGGGGCCTGCTTCCCCCTGCCCTTCCTGCTGTGCTAGAATTCCACAGGAGACCAGGGCCACCGCAGGGGACTGTCTCCGAACACTTGGCTTTTCCGTCCCTTTTTCTCCATACTCCACTGACAAACGTCCGCAACGGTTTCCACTCGTGGGCTTCAGGTGTTTTCAAGCACACCCCACCAAAACAAGAAAGTGCATTTTCAGATGTTTTGCTTTTTTGTTTTGTGCTAACGTCACTAATTTAAAGATGCTGTCGGCACCATGTTTATTTATTTCCAGTGGTCGTGCTCAGCCTTGCTGCTCTGCGTGGCGCAGGTGCCATGCCTGCTCCCCGTCTGTGTCCCGGCCACGCAGGGCCATCCACTGTGACGTCGGCCGACCAGGCCGGACACCCTTTGCCGAGTAATGACATGTGTGGCTGGGACCTTTTTTATTCTGTGTTAATGGCTAACCTGTTACACTGGGCTGGGTTGGGTAGGGTGTTCTGGCTTTTGTGGGGTTTTTATTTTTAAAGAAACACTCAAATCATCTTACCGCTGATGTTCTGTGTTCTTTTCTTCTGCGCCGGGTTCTGTGTGTAGGAACCTTCCTGGCCCCCTCTTGGCCACTCCATTCCTTCCCACATTCATTCATTCATTCCCCGACAGCTCACTGAGGCCACTGGGCGGGGGTGAGCCATGGGCGGGTAGCACACATGTGAGCACGCACCCCTCGAGGGTGGGGGGTCTGAGCCAAGATCTTGGATCTGCCTCGGGAGTGGGGGGCAGGCAGCCTGCACAGGGATGTTCAGGTGGAGACCACCGGGAAGGAGGGGGAAGGTTCCAGTCCCAGGGAGCTGCAGGGGTGAAGTTGGGAAGGGTTTGGGGGTCACCTGCTGAGAGGATGCGGGGCTCCAGCTCCTGGGAGGTCAGGAAGGAAGGCTTTCTCCAACCTGGGATCAGAGCAAGAGAGGAAGCGGCACCGATTCTGTGTTCCCAGGACACTCCCAAGCCTCTCACTTAAGAGGGCAAGTCCGGGGCTCAGAGCATGAGCCCCTCATCCACCTCCCAGCATGAAGTGGGAAGGCAACCATGGGGCTCCGTCCTGGATCCAGTGAAGGCTCCTATCTGCAGGACCCATGCAGTCCCCGCTGAACGGGAGGGGTCCCATAGTCTGAGTCTTATCCTGGAGCCACTGAGTCCCGCGAGGAACCAGGAGGGCTCCAGAAATACAAAGTCACTGGAGTGAGCAGTCAGCTCCATGGGGTGTTAGCAAAGAGGCCTCCTGGCTGCAGGTCTCCTGAGACTGGGGGTTGGGCGGCTTTTTCCTAGTGGGCTGGGGCCCCCCTCCCCATTGCCCTTTCTTTAGGGAGACCTTGCCCAGTGGTGGACCAGGGCATTCTGGGGTGCAGGTGGGAAACTTTGCGGCAACCGGGGTCACCTGGAGCCCTGGCTCAGGATCTGTGTGCGCCCCCTACTCTGACTACCCAGGCAGGAGGGGCCCACCCATCTCCCGTGGGCTCTGGGAGGATTCGGGCGCACTGTAATAATGTCTTCGCTGCTGGGAAGTTGAGGCCCAGGCCTCTCAGTGCTGTTCGAAGGCAAATTAATCCAATAGCTCACCCCCTCACGATTGAGAACTGGCTGCCCTCTAAGGGAGCTGGAATTGGGAAAGCAGTTTTTGGAGCTGGGGACCTTGGATGGCCCTGGGGCAGGTGCGTACCCCTTTGGGGACTTGACCATTGCGATGGGCTTGTCGAGGGACAGGAAGGAGAGAACTCACGGGCTGCTCCACCCCCTGACACTGGCCATGCGAGGTCACTGGTGAAGCAGGCCACCACACACCTGCACCAGCATCTGGGGACTCCCTGGAGGCCTGCTGAGTGATATCCCAGGGTGGGGCTGGGAGCCACAGGTGAGCCAGCCCTGCAGGTGCCACCAGTGTGGTGAGTAGCCTCAGCCTCGGTGGCCCTCCCAGGTGGCATTTCAGTGGCTGCCAGCCCGCCCGGCCTCCAGCCCAGCTGGCTCCTTTGAGATTCTTGGGGCCAGCGTGGAGCTCAAAGACCCCTGGGCTCCTGGAAACAGCGAAGGTTAAGAAACCCCCGACCCCTGTATTCTGCTCGTGCAGAGAAACCTTCTTCCCATGTGACTTGAGTGAGACTCAGAGATGCCCCCACCCCGGGTCTACATAGGGCAAGGCCCAGCCCAGGCCCTGAGTCCCCTTGACCTCGCTGATGACCCACAGGGACCTGTCAGAACAAAATGCTTGCTGACAAAACTCAGCTGGGCTGCTCTCCCTCCCCCAGGCCCAGGACCTGGACCCCTCAGCCTGGGCCAACCTGTGACTTCCCACTCCCTGAGACCAGGCTGGCCCAGGGAACCCACTCTATCTACTGCCCCTCAGGCCCGGCGTCCAACTCCCCACACAGATTCTAGCCTTGTTCACACCCCTATAAAATAAAAACTCAGGCTGGGCGCAGTGGCTCATACCTGTAATCCCAGCACTTTGTGAGGCCAAGGCGGGCAGCTCACCTAAGGTCAGGAGTTCGAGACCAGCCTAACCAACATGGTGAAACCCCTTCTCAACTAAAAATAGAAAAATTAGCCAGGCGTGGTGGCCAGCATCTGTAATCCCAGCTACTTGGGAGACTGAGGCAGGAGAATCGCTTGAACCCAGGACGTGGAGGTTGCAGTTAGCAGAGATCGCACCATTGCGCTCCAGCCTGGGCGACAAGAGTGAAACTCTGTCTCAAAAAAAACAAAAACAAAAATAAAAAAAAAACAAAAAAAACCCCGCCAGGCGCGGTGGCTCACACCTGTAATCCCAGCACTTTGGGAGGCCAAGACAGGCAGATCATGAGGTCAGGAGTTAAAGACCAGCCTGGCCAACATGGTGAAACCCCATCTCTACTAAAAATACAAAAATAAGCCAGGCGTGGTGGTGGGCACCTGTAATTCCAGCTACTCGGGAGGCTGAGGCAGGAGAATCACTTGAAACCGGAAGGCACAGGTTGCAGTGAGCTGAGATTGCGCCATTGCACTCCAGCCTGGGCAACAAGAGTGAAACTCCATCTCAAAAAAACAAAAAGCCTTTGCCTAACCCTGGAGCTCCTTGTAGACCCTGTGGTGGGAGCAGAGTTCCCCCATTGCGATAGTCCTCGGTGCTGCAATAACCTTTTTTTTTTTTTTTTTTTTTTTTTGGAGACCGAGTCTCACTCTCACCCAGGCTGGAGTGCAGTGGTGTGATCACACCTCACTGCAACCTTTTCCTCCCCGGTTCAAGCAATTCTCCTGCCTCAGCCTCTTGAGTAGCTGGGATTACAGGTGTCCACCACCACGCCCAGCTAATTTTTGTATTTTTAGTGGAGATGGGGTTTCACCATGTTGGCCAGGCTGGTCTTGAACTCCTGACCTCAGGTGGTCTGCCTGCCCCGGCCTCCCAAAGTGCTAGGATGACAAGCGTGAGCCACCGCGCTCGGCCTGCAGTAACCTTTTCAAGTCAACTGCTTTAAAAACTCTGATTTGTTCTTTATCCCTCAATCCCCTGCTGAACACCAGTCAGAAAAGCTCCTCCTGCCCTGAAGAGAAATGCAGACACCCCACAGAGCTGCAGCCCCACCAGGCCTGGCCCCCACCAATCTCTCTTTTCCAGTCAGGCTGGGCCCCTGGAGTCCCTGAAGCTCTGCCCCGTCCCCTCCCCCGGTCCCCCGGCTTTCCACTGCCTTCCACTCAGCCTGGACCACTCTCCCTCCAGGCCACCCTTCATGGTCAGATGCCTGCCCTGACCCAGCCCGTCTCCCCCACAGCACGGTCTGCACCCGCAGTGCTGGTGTTAGCGTTCTTGTAGTCACCTGTGGGTGCACCCCCATCCCGGGAAGGTTCCTGAAGACGTCCTCATCTGCCCTGTCCCCCGCCGGGTCCCCCAGCTCCAGGGTCTAGTCGAACAAAAGTCTTGGTCAGTATTTGTGGAAGAGGTGAAAAAAAATGAAGCCACCACCCCATCTCAGCTCGGGGGCCCCAAGTGAGCGGCAGCTGGGCCCTTGGGTGGGGCGCAGGTCTGTGGGAAGGTGGGAGGGGCCCCCTTCTGGGCTGCAGCAGTTACAGGTGCCCAGAGACCGGCCAGGCCACTGCAGGGGCCAATGTCCAGCCCTGTAGATGGAGGTGGACACAGGTAGGGGAATGTCAAAATCAAAGCCCAACCCAGACTTTTTTTTTTTCCTTTGAGACAGGGTCTCACTCTGTCACCCAGGCTGGAGTGCAGTGGTGCAGTCTCAGCTCACTGCAGCCTCGACCTCCCAGGGTCAAGTGATCCTCCTGCCTCAGCCTCCCAAGTAGCTGAGACTACAGGTGTGCACCGCCACACCTGGCTAATTTTTTTTAACTTTTTGTAGAGATGGGGTCTTTCTATGTTGCCCAGGCAGGCTGGTCTCAAACTCCTGGGCTTAAGTGATCTGCCTGCCCGGAGGGTTCCCAAAGTGCTGGGACTACAGGTGTGAGCCACAGCACCCGGCCAATCCAGAATTTTTTTTTTTTTGAAACGGAGTCTTGCTTTGCCAAGCAGGCTGGAGTGCAGTGGCGCGATCTTGGCTCACTGCAAGCTCCGCCTCCCGGGTTCACACCATTCTCCTGCCTCAGCCTCCCGAGTAGCTGGGACTACAGGCGCCTGCCACCACGCCCGGCTAATTTTTTTCGTATTTGAGGGATATGAACAAGGCTGGAAAGAATTAAACCTTGTTCTTTGTTCTTGTGTCAGGGGTGGGGTGGGTGGCCTGAGGGACAACAAATCAGCTTCCCCCGGCCAGCACTGTCTCAGGGGGTGGGGAGTCACTGGCTGGCCCAGGCTGAGGGGGTCCAGGTTAAGGGCCTGCGGGAGGGAGAGGAGCTGAACTCCAGTCTGGTCAACAGGCATTTTGTTCTGATGGATCTGTGGGGACAAAAACAGCTCAGAGAATCATTGATGAGGCCAAGAAAGGGGCTGTGTACATCCTGGCCTCATCCCGGGTGGACCCAGCAAGCTCTGCCCTCCCTCCAACTGGCACTTCGATGCCTTGAGCACCGTGGGAGATGGCGGGCATAAACGAATGGTGTGTGGCAGCTCCCTCTCCCCCAGACAGAGGATGAGAGGGGAGCGTTTGTGGGTGCAGGAGCCCCAAACAGATTCGAATGAAGCCGCCTGTCAGGTGCGCCCTCCCCAGGACAGCAGGGCTTCCTAAAGGAACCAGTGACCAATCCTCTCACCGCCCCCTCACTGCAGAAAGCCCAGGTCTCCCCGTGGCCAGCCCTCTCCTGCTACCTCGCCCTCCTGCAGAGCTCCTTGCTGGCACCCCGTCTCTCCGTGAGGCCCCGCTGGACAGAACTCCGGGGCAGCTCTTATGACCTGCTGGGAACTGCGGGTGGAAGCGCATGGAGACACACATTAAACCCTAACCCCCGGGTGTGGGAAAGGGTGGGAAACAGAAGGAAGGAGGGCATTGGCCTGGAAAGCGGGGACCTCGGCTCTGTGGTGCCCCGGCCCCTCCCCCAGCCCAGGGGCGGCTGCGTTCTCCAGTTCTCCAGCTCTGATGTAAAAGGGTCTTGGCCCCTGAGAGGATCGGAATGAATATGCTTCTGCCTCTGCGCTCAGAGCCGATCTGCCTAACCCAGCTCAGGGGGAGAGAAGAGGGAGGGAAGGGGGAAGTGGGGAGGAAAAAGGGGGAGAGGAGAGAGAATTCCCCTGGCCAGGGGATGGGGGCCACAGCCCTAATCAAGCAACAGCTCCAACAACTCTGCCTTCAGGCCTGGAGAGGCTTCCTGTGCAGAGAAGGAAGGAGGACAGAGGAAAGCAGAGGGAGGAGGAGAAGGCGGTGGTGGGAACAGGGGGACGCAGAAGAGGGTGGGCTGCAGGCTGAGACCCCTTCCTGTGACTCCTGCATCCTAGACAATCTCCCTGAGCTCACCACACTGTGTTTGCCGGCTGCGTGCGTGTGAGCTGCACGCCTGGGACAGGAGGAGGCAACCCTGCCGTGGAGTCAGCCAAAACCACCTCAGGGCATGGGCTTCACAGGCTGCGGGAATCGCAGAGGGAGCTAAACAGGGGTCCCAGCCCGGGCAGGGTGGGGAGCCAACATCTGGACAGAGCGGGGGCGCAGGAGCCCCAGAGGGAACAGTGGCTCTGCCTGGGAATCCTCTGTTCACTCCCCACCTGGGAAGAGCAGGGGGCCTAGGAGTCCCCAAGGGAGCAGTGGCTCTGTCTGGGTGTCCTCTGGTCACTCCCCACCTGGGCTGGGTCCCCGCCAACTGTCCCAAACACAGGAGGCCTCTCTGGCCTCTAAAGAGCCTGTAAGTCCTTGGTCTTCAGCAGAAGCCCTGCGGAGATGGTGAGATGGTGGGGAGGGGTCCTCAGCCTCGGGGAGGGGTCATGCCTTGAGAGAGCACATAGGGGAGACAGGATGGAGATGGCGCTTCTGGCACTGCCCGCCTGCCACTGAGACCACAGATGACGAAGGCTCGGTGCCCATGCTGGGCCCCACATACCCTGCCCCTACCCCTCCCAGGGCAGCCTTGGCGGGAATGCTAATTCACTCGCTCTAAGGAGGAGCATTCTAGGAGCATCTGCTCTGACGGACAGGGGAGGAGGGGTCACCCTGAAGCTCCTCCAGCCGGATTTCTGGGGGTCCTGGATCCCCGCTGTCCCGTGGTTCTGTGCTCCCCGAGGCTTGGCCTGAAGGAGTCCAGCGTGGGAAAGTGAACTGAGCCTGCAGCAGCCAGAGGAGGAGGCCGGGTGCCACCCTGTCTCAGGGAGGAGAAAACAGGGCTCTAAAACATTCCTTCACCTGCCTGGGGTCATCCAGGGGAGCCAAGAGGTGGGAGTGGATCCGTGTGTACTGGATGCAAAACGGTAGGAAGCACAGAGTGGGAGCATCTCACAAACCTGTGCACCCGGACGGCCCGGGCACCCGGAGGGCCTGGGCACCCGGATGGCCCAGGCACCTGGAGGGCCTGGACACCTGGCCCACCATCCGATGACCGCCCCTCCCTTCCATCCCACCCTCCTTCTGGGCCTGGCCTCAATTCCTCACAGCGTAAGCTGAGTGCAAGACACCTGGCCTCGTCTCCAGCGGAAACGCAAACCCTCACCCCGAAGGTGCTGTTACGTTCGTCCAACCTTCTCCCTCCAGCCAGAAACGCCTACATTCCTGTCTGTCGTGCATGTGCAGCCAGACCAAACAAGCAGGCCCTGCACTGACCTGTTCACTGCTTGGGGTCCAGTTCCTTCAAGACCCAGCCCTTTGCCTTACAGCCACAGGGTGAGTACGTTCTGCAAGTGGGAACTCAATTGCGCCATGAAAGCCAGCCTTGTAAAACACACAGGCACCCCGGGTGGACAGATCCCTCACAAAACTAGTTTCGACCAGCTTCATTCCCGATTAAATCCTCTCTGGGTCAAAGAGGGTGAGGAAGGGTTCCAGAATTTGCCTCTCTCTGATTGACCTCTGCGAAGGCTGGCTGGGGAATGGGTGTGTGGCCCTAGCCTCACCCCCAGCCAAGGGAGGGTTCTTACCCGTAAAACGAGACCCCAAAGTCAAGGCCTTGGTGTCTGGCTGTGACCTACCTCTTTGGTCACCGCCCCTCCAAGCTCTCTGAGTGTCTGGGCTAACCCGAGCACACCCCCTCTTCGGTAGGAGGCCCCAGCTAATCCCGCTGCCGTTCCCATGAACGGCAAAGAGAATCCACTTAATCCCCTTGACAACTCCTGACAGCTGGGAGAGAGGCGTGGGCAGGTCCGGGTGAGGACACGGGGGGCTTGGACTCACACTCCCCCGGAGAGGCTACACGCTCTGGGCTCTTCGCCTCCAGGGAGGTTTCACCACGTTCTCCTGCACAACTCACCGTGCCGATTTCACTCCTTAATGACCGTGTTTCAAACACTGCCAGGGCGACGCTTCATCTTTAGGCAGCCAGGGGCCAGAAGGAGCCTGGATCCTCCACTGGCCCCCTCCCTCTCCTTCAGCCGCCGTGACACTTTCCCCAGCGTCTACTGCCCTCTTGGGACGGTGTGCCCGGGTCTCAGAATTCACCACGCAGGAACGAGGCCCCCACTCCTGACATCTTCTGTTGACGCTGCTCCTGTTTTATTTCTAAGCTTGGCTCCGTCCCTTGAGTTGAGCCGAGAATTCCACAGAGAAGAAATCGTCAGATAAAAAACAAATCCGGATTTAGTAAGGGGAACTTTATTCCAAAAGGATTATTGCAGGGCTTGGGGGGGCGTCTCACAGTAGGGGTACATACCACTCCAACTTACGAGGCCTACAAGGCCTCCAGAGCCAGGGAAAGGGGTTTTCTTTGATGGAGAGAGGGAGCAGGGCTGGAAAGAATCGGTGGGGGAGTGGCGTGAGGGGGCGTGAGGGGGCCTGAGGGGCAGCAGACACAGCAGGTCCCCCCTGGCCAGCCCAGTCTCAGGGGCTAAGGTGGGGTTACAAGCTGATCCAGGGGGAACTAGGATGGGGGGGTCTCCCAATTCAGGGTTTGGGGGAGGCAGAGAAGCTGAACAAGCTTTTTTTGTTGTTTTTTTAAACAAGCATTTTGTTCTGCTGCATCTGTGGGAACAAAACAGCTCAGGGAATCACTGATGAGGCCATGATCTGGCCTTGTCCTAGGCGGACCCGCCATCCGCGAGTCTCATCTCAGTCCTATGGGAAGGGGGCTGTTTGCAGTGAGTTGTTTCCAGAACACACGGGAGGGCTTCCAGGACTCGCTGAGTTCCACGCCGTGCAGATGAAGATGGATTCCTTGCTGAGCTGCGCGAGGCACCTCCCCCTTCTAGGGCCCCGGTGGTCTCTCCCTCTGCCCCTGCTGCAGGACACCCCTCCTCGGGCGGGATGTGGAGATGCTGTGCGTGGCCTTACTCTCCTTTTTTCATTGTCGAGCACCTGCTGCTTACAGACCCTTCCTGCCCTGTCCTGAAACCACCTTTGCAAAATTATGACAGGAAGAGAAATCTGACATGGCTGCCTCCATCTTGCTCCTCACCTCACAGCCAGGCTGGCCGGCTTCCTTCATTCCTGGGCGTGCCCCAAGCTACCTTTGAGAGAAATTTACTTTTTGAAAATCGCCTAACCTCCATGCCTTCGGGGAGGTTGATTTGAGTAATAATTCCATCTCCCTTGTGGCACGGCCAGCCTTGTGACAATTTTTTATTATTTATTTATTTATTTATTTATTTATTTATTTATTTATTTATTTATTTTTGAGACGGATCTCACTCTGTCGCCCAGGCTGGAGGGCAGCGGCGTGATCTCGGCTCACCGCAACCTCCGCCTCCCAGGTTCAAGCGATTCTCCTGCCTCAGCCTCCCGAGTTACTGAGACTACGGGCACCCGCCACCACGCCCGGCTAATTTTTGTGTTTTTAGTAGAGACGGGGTTTCACCTTGTTGACCAGGATAGTCTTGATCTCTTGACCTTGTGATCCACCCGCCTGGGCCTCCCAAAGTGCTGAGATTACAGGCATGAGCCACCGCCCTGATTAGATTAGGGGTTTCGGTGGGGGTGGCCAGGTAACAGATGTTTGCTGCTGATCGGTTGGGGTGGAGATGAAATCGCAGGGGGTGGAAGCCTTCCTCCTGCAGCCGAATTGCTTCTGGTGGGGCCACAGGAGCGGGGCTGTAGGTCCAGGTGGAGCCATGGGGTCTGAGTGGAGCTGTGGGTGTCAGACATGCAAAAAACCTGGAAAGATCTCTCAAAAGATACTTCCATCTACAGCAGTGGTGTAATTTGCAGGAGTAAGGGGGGAAGTTGCATATTTGTAACCTCCAGGATAATGGCCGACCATCCTTTGTGTCTGCACCTTAAGAGGACTCTGGTTGCCTCCTCCTGGAAGCCTGGGGGCCTGCCATTAGCTTTACAAAAGCAGGTTTGGGGCAAGGCCTGTTATCAATCATTTAAACTGTAGCCTAAATGTCTTCCAACGTTAGCTTGGCCCAATAGCCCAGGAATAAGTAAGGGAAAGGCAGGATGGGGGCTGCTTAGCTTAGCTTAGTGTTCTGATTGTCTCACTGACAGGAGTTCCGCAAAGGCCGTTTCAGGTTCGGGAGCCTGAGTCCCTGGGATGGGACAGGAAACGCATTTCCAGGCAACATCATTCTGTTCCTTTTGAATTTTGAACCATGTGAATGATTCACCCACTCACCAAAACGGTGGTTTTTAAATACAGTTTTGAGGGTTGTCAGGCTGTCTAGGAAGCTGGGGTTGTCTCCAGCTTTGATCTGGTGGAGGCTCTGTGGACGCACTTAGGTGGAAATTCGCCATGCTGTGCAGAGCTGTGGGAAGCCTGCTGTGGAGTGTGCGCTGGACGCTGCTGTCTGGCCTGGGTATTGCTCTTGCTGTGCCTTCTCCACATGACCTGCAGACCCCAGGACCCCTCCCAGGGGACGTCTGACGATGCTTCCTCTCCAGCTGGAGGCATCTGACTTTGACCCTGGACCCCTGGCTCCTCACAAGCTATGAGGGAGGCATGGGGATCCCCAGTGTGTGAGTGGAGGAGGGACAAGGGTGTCTCCTGCTGCCCCAGGGACGCTAGAGGCTGCTCCTGGTCTCCACGGGTCCTGGGTTGGCAGGAAACAGGGGTGGCACTGCCAGCCGCCCTGGAGTGTTGTCCCTGGCTGCTCAGCCTCTAAGGGCTGGAGCCTCCAGTAGGAACCCCAAGAACAATTTAGGTACCAGATGCCTTTGAGACACCAACAAGCCTAAGTTTATTCGCTCCTTGAAAGCCAGATTCATTGATTCTGTGCATCTTCCTCCATGGGCTGTGTGCTGGCCTCTTTAGGGGCCACCTGGGAGGAGGGATCTGTTGTGACCTTCCTGGAGCTTCCACTGGGACTTCTGGGGGCACCTCACCCACAGGCCCCAACTTGGTGTCCTCCGTCGCCCTGGGTGCCCCCTCCACCCCGCTGTCTTGCTGAGTGACAAGCTGTCCTGGACTCTCAGACCGCGGAACCTGCTCCTGGAGGTTTTGACTCCCGGGATTTAACCAGCCTGCGAGTGGGGCGGAGACGGGGGCCCGGGGGCCACAGCTTCAGGCTATGACGAGTCAGAGTCACAAAGTGGAGGCCCCCCCAGCAAGGTCCGAGGGCCTGGGCCTTGGTTTACAGATGGAGACGCTGAGGCTGGGGCGTGGGGAGTTTGGGGTGACCAGATTCCAGCCAGGGATGAGATAACAGCAGAACGACAGGACTCCGGTTAGAGTTTTGCCTTTTTGTATCAAAGAGAATGATCTCGTTGTTTCAATTAATTACTTATTTTTGAATAGGCAGTATATGCAAATAGTACAAAATTCAAAAGGTTCAAAGAATTCTTAGTGACAAGCAGGCTTTCTGCCCAGGCCCTGTCACCAGCTGCCTCCCTAGCGTACCCCTCGCCAGGCTCCTGGGGTCTTTTCAGAGGAATTCCTCCTGCCAGGGGACGGTGGTGAAATGAATAGATTGGGCTTAAGTCACTGGGCTGGGACAAGCTACATTCTAGGGTACAGACAAAGAGCTAGAAAATGCCATCACTCAGCCAGGGTCAGCAAACCCGACGGAACCCTGGAAGATGCTCCAGGAAGTAACTGTCAGGCTGGCCAGGATGTTGGGGACTGGGTAGGATTTGTGAGATCCTGAGAAACACAGCAGGCATGTGGCATTCGGGTTTCAGGAAGGAGGCTGATGAGGTTATGACCCGCCATGGGAGAGACATTCAGGCTGGCCCCTGAGCCAGAAGCTGCCGTCCTCCAGAGCAGCTCATGCACGGGTCGCTGTCCACTAATGGGAGACGTCGAGGGATGGGCCCATGTTTCTGTCCTGAGCCTGCTGGTTCCCCGTCTCCATCCTTGGCTTGGGTGAATCCATAGATGGCAGCAGGTGCCAGTGACGCCCGCCCACTGCTTTCCAGACAGAGCCGCAGCTCCCCAGCCATTCCTGGGCCGTTGTCTTTCTTTTCTGGCCGGCTTTCCCTGGCTGTGCTGAGCGGCACTCCCCCTCTGTCTGCACTCAAACCCACACAGCCTTCTCTTGGTTGCCAGAACATTCCATGCCCGGGACACTCCTTGGGGCCTTGGCACGCGCTGTCCCCTCACTGAACTCTCTTTCTTTGCCCCCTGCCCTGGCTCCCCCTCCTCCTCTTTCTGACTGAGGTCCCGTTGGCAGATCCCTCTCTGTCCAGGCACTTGGAGTGTGGTGCTTCTCCACTCCCTGGGGCCTACGGGAGCATCGAGAATCACCTGTTGGCTCTTCTTTTCCTTATTCACTTATAAGAACATCTTGGTCACTGGGGGTTCCTGGAGACTTTGAGATGGAAGACGGAGAATAGGGAATGAGCTCTCCTGTTCATCCTCCCGGGATCTGAGAGGGCTGCTTTTTTTATGCTGAATCCTGGCCCGCCACTCTCCAGCTGTGACAGCTGAGCACTTGGCCCCATGGCACTAAGCCTTGGTTTTCTCGCTTGTGAAGTGGGAGTGGCAGAGGTGGTGTAGGCTGGTGAGGGTTAGGGAAGGCGGCCTCTGCATCACCTTCCTCCTGGCCCCTTCTCCCCCAGGCACATCTGTTACCAGAAAGGGGTCCTGATCCAGACCCCAATAAAGGTTCTTGAATCTCACTCAAGAAATAATTCAGGGCAAGTCTGTAAAGTGAAAAGAAAGCAAGTTTGTTAGGAACGTAAACGAATAAATCGGGCCAGGCACGGTGGCTCATGCCTATAATCCCAGCACTTTGGGAGGCCCAGGCGGGTGGATCACCTGAGGTCAGGAGTTTGAGATATGCCTGGCCAACATGATGAAACCCCATCTCTACTAAAAATACAAAAATTAACCAGGTGTGGTGGAAGGTACCTATAGTCCCAGCTACTGGGTAGGCTGAGGTAGGAGAATCACTTGAACCCATGTTAGATAGAAATGCTAAATGCTTGTTCCCTGGTGCCATAAAGAAATAGCACTTGAACATAAATTTAATTCTCTCAGCAAGGCAATTTTTACTGTCTGCAGAAAGGGTACACTCCAGCAGTCTTGCCCGGAGAGTACAGTGAACAAAGGACACGCAGACATATTTATCCTTTACACTTTTGAGTCATCCTTACTGCTGTGTCCTGCATCCATTGGCTGGAGCCAGACCTCACAGTCTAAACCGATACCCAACCCAGGAGGCAGAGGTTGCAGCGAGCCTAGATGGTGCCATTGCACTCCAGCCTGGGCAACATAAGCAAAACTCTGCCTCGCAAAAAAAAAAAAAGGAAAGGAAAGGAATAAAAGAATGGCTACTCCCTAGACAGAGCAGCCCCAAGGGCTACTGGTTGCCCTTTTTTTTTTTTTTTTTGGGACAGAGTCTTGCGCTGTCGCCCAGACTGGAGTACAGTGGTGCGATCTTGGCTCACTGCAAGCTCTGCCTCCCAAGTTCACGCCATTCTCCTGCCTCAGCCTCCCGAGTAGCTGGGACTACAGGCGCCCACCACCATGCCGGGCTAACTTTTTGTATTTTTAGTAGAGACAGGGTTTCACCATGTTAGCCAAGATGGAGGTTGCCCATTTTTATGGTTATTTATTGATGATATGCTAAACAAGGGGTGGATTATTCATGCCTCCCCTTTTTAGACCATACACGGTAACTTCCTGACGTTGCCAAGCATTTGTAAACTGTCATGGCGCTGGTGGGACTGTGGCAGTGAGGACGACCAGAGGTCACTCTCATCACCATCTTGGTTTTGGTGGGTTTTGGCCGGTTTCTTTATTGCAAACTGTCTTATCCGCAAGGTCTTTATGACCTGTGTCTTGTGCCGACCTTCTATCTCATCCTATGACTTAGAATGTCTTAACCACCTGGGGATGCAGCCCAGCAGGTCTCAGCCTCATTTTACCCAGCCTCTATTCAAGATGGAGTTACTCTGGTTCACATGCCTCTGACACAGCCATCAGCACTCCAGGAGCCACCGCGCCTTCCTGATCCCAGGTGCTTCTGGGGAGCTCAAGCCCACAGCCGCTGCGGGGCTGCAGCTGCTCTGTGGTTGAACTTACGCCCCTTCCGGGGGCTTGCTTCAGGAGCAGCTGTGCCTCTGAGGTCCATGGGGAAGCCTGCTGGCTGCATCTGCAGAAGGCTTCCTCTTAGTGCCACAGGTTCCTGAAAGAGGCAGTTTCCTTTCTCTGGACGTTGCCGAAGGCCCCTGAGGCCTGAAGCTGCCGGTGCTCCGGCCCATCCTGAGAGAGGCCCACTATGCCGGAGCCCCAGGGGTAGAAGGGGGAAGCAGACGCCACCGGAAGTTCATGCTCCCTCTGGACGTCCAGTTGCAGAAACCAACAGATGTCCTCGCAGGTTCCGCAGTTTGAGTTGGGTTTCCTGTTTCAAGGGCAAGTCCTGTATGACCCCAACACTTTGCCTGCAGCTTTGAGCGGGAAGCTGGGTACCTAGTGTACCTCCAACAATGGTGGGCTGCAATGAATGTTTTATTTATTTATGTGTTTACTTGAGACAGAGTCTTGCTGTCGTCAAGGCTGGAGTGCAGTGGTGCAATTTCAGCTCCCTGCAGCCCTTGACTCCTGGGTTCCAGCGATTCTCATCCCTCAGCCTCCCTAGTAGCTGGGATTACAGGCGCATGCCACCACGCCCTACTAATTGTTATATTTTTGGTAGAGATGGGGTTTCACCATGTTGGCGAGGCTGATCTCGAACTCCTGACCTCAGGTGATCTGCCCGCCTCGGCCTCCCAAAGTGCTGGGATTACAGTCATGAGCCACTGCGCCCAGCCAATGAATGTTATTATTGTGGCTGTCACAGCTCCTGTCCCTTCCAGGAGCTACTCAGGGTGGGAGTTGCTGGCCGCCTGGCTTGGTCCAGGTCTGGAGTGGACGTTGAGGGGTGTGGCCCAGATGGTGTGAGCCCTGAGCCTTGCTGTCCTCAGGTGGCTGCCGGCGGCTGTCCGCTGAGCCCACAGCTTGCCTTTGGCGAGAGGGGGCCCACAGCTGTTCCTCCCTTCTGTTGGCCAGCAGCTATGTGGCCGTGGGGCAGTGTGAGTGCCCTCTGGCTGCGGTCACATCCGCTACAAATGGACAAACGGGGTGGCTTAGAGAACAGGAATGCACTGTCCCAGTTCTGGAGGCAGATGTCTGAGGTCAAGGTGACAGCAAGGCTGTGCTCCCTCTGAGGGCTCTTGGGGAAGGTCCTTGGGCTCCCCTGGCAGGTGGCTGCACCACTCCGGTCTCAGCCTTGGCCTTCACACAGCCTCTCCCCTGCATGTGTGTATCTCCCTCTCCCTCCCCTTAAAAGGGCCTAGTCGTAGAATTTAGGGCCCACCTACCACACTAAGATGAGCATGACTTCATCCTAGCTCATTCCATCTGCAAAGACCCTGCTTCCAAACACGGCCACATTCTGGAGTTCCGGGTGGGTGTGCATTTTGGAGGATGGCATCTTCTGTGTGGCACGTGATGGAAAAGGGTTCTAACTGAGGGACTTCTGTGTGGGGCCTCGCTCTGATTCTCAACCTTAGTGCTGGGTACACGGCAATGGCCCCTTTGTGAAATTCATCAAACAGTGGACACTTAGGGCATATACATCACACTTAAAAAGTCTGCATTAAAATAGAGGGTCAGGCTGGGCATGGTGGTTCATGCCTGTAATCCCAGCACTTTGGGAGGCTGAGGTGGGTGGATCACCTGAGGTCAGGAGTTCAAGACCAGCCTGGCTAATGTGGCAAAACCCTGTCTCTACTGAAAATACAAAAATTAGCCAGGTGCAGTGGCACATGCCTGTAATCCCAGTTACTCAGGAGACTGAGGCAGAAGAATTGCTTGAACTCAGGAGGCAGATATTGCAGTGAGCCAAGATCTCACCATTGCACTGCAGCCTGGGCGACAAGAGCAAGACTCTGTCGACTGGGCGTGGTGGCACATGCCTGTAATCCCAGCTACTAGGGAGGATGAGGCAGGAGAATCACTTGAACCTGGGAGGCAGAGGTTGCGGTGAGCCGAGATCGCGCCATTGCACCTCGGCCTGGGCAACAAGAGGGAAACTCCGTATCAAAAAAAGGGGGGGGGGGGGGCAGGCAGTGAGATGTCCACAGGCATGTATCCTTTTCTGTTCTTTTTTTTTTTTTTTTTTGAGACGGAGTCTCGCTGTCTCCCAGGCTGGAGTGCAGTGGCGCGATCTCAGCTCACTGCAAGCTCCGCCTCCCAGGTTCATGCCATTCTCCTGCCTCAGCCTCCCTAGTAGCTGGGACTACAGGCACCCGCCACCACGCCCGGCTGATTTTTTGTATTTTTAGTAGAGACGGGGTTTCACCGTGTTAGCCAGGCTGGTCTCAAACTCCTGACCTCGTGATCCGCCCGCCTCCGCCTCCCAAAGTGTTGGGATTACAGGCGTGAGCCGCTGCGCTCAGCTGCCTTTTCTGTTCTTTCTGCTGAGACGGTCAGCCCTGCAACTCCTTCTGCTGCCATGTGAATGCTAACGGCCAACTGGACCACCCTGGCCGCCCCCCATGCCTCTGACTCTCCTGTTCTCCCTGGGTGGGCAGAGGCAGAGTCAGCCAACGACAGCTGCAGAGAAGGTTGGGAAGCACCGGAATGCACAGCTGGGGCAGGAGGAGGCTGCAGGAACCTGTCCCAGGAGTCAGGGTTTACTGACTGGAACTGAAGACCCCATAGAGGGAAGAGAACCAACAGGAGCTGGATTTTGGGGCGGAATTAACAGGAATTAGCGATGTCTTGGATGTAGGTGCTGAGGAAAAGGGAGTGATTGGGGGTTCCCTGGGTTTCCGGCTAGGGCCCCTGGCTGGGTGACCATGGGCACTAAGACACAGAAGGCTGGGAGGGGGACAGACTCGAGGCGTGGGTGATCCGCCCGCCTCGGCCTCCCAAAGTGCTGGGATCATGGGCGTGAGCCACCGCGCCCAGCATAGGTCTTTTTTTTGAGACAGGATCTTGCTCTGTCACTCATGCTGCAGGGCAGTGGTGCGATCATGGCTCACTGCAGACTGCAGCCTCCACCTCCTGGACTCAAGCGATCCTCCCACCTCAGCCTCCCGAGTACCTGGGACTACAGGTGAACCACCATGTCTGGCTAATTTTCTCAATTTCTTTTTTTTTTTTTTTGGAGACAGAGTCTAGCTCTGTCACCCAGTCTGCAGTGCAGTGGTGCGATCTCGGCTCACTGCAACCTCTGCCTCCCAGGTTCAAGCAATTCTCCTGCCTCAGCCTCCCAAGTAGCTGGGATTACAGGTGCCTGCCACCACACCCAACTAATTTTTGTATTTTTAGTAGAGATGGGGTTTCACTATGTTGGCCAGTCTGGTCTCAACCTCCTAACCTCACGTGATCCACCCACCTCGGCCTCCCAAAGTGCTGGGATTACAGGCATGAGCCACCGCGCCCGGTCGTAATTTTCAAATTTTTTACTGAGACAAGGTCTCTCTATGTTGCCCAGGCTGGTCTTGAACTCCTGGTCTCAAGTGGTCCTCCCACCTTAGCCTCCCAAAGCACAGGGATTACAGGTGTGAGCCACCTCAGCTGGCCTGTTTTGGGTCTTTTGACCCAAAGCAATATAGGTTTTTTTTTTATTTTGAGATGGAGTCTTGCTTTGTTGCCCAGGCTAGAGTGTAGTGGAGTGATCTCCGCTCACTGCAGCCTCCACCTCGCGGGTTCAAACGATTCTCCTGCCTCAGCCTCCCAAGTAGCTGGGATTACAGGTGTGTGCCACAAAGACGCCCAGCTAATTTTTGTATTTTTAGTAGAGATGAGGTTTCACCATATTGGCCAGGCTGGTCTCGAACTCCTGACCTCAGGTGATCCACCCACCTTGGTCTCCCAAAGTCCTGAGACTATAGGCATGAGCCACTGCACCTGGCCTGCAATAAAGCTTTGATGATAGAATTTCAGGGGCCAAGGGCAAGCCCAGGAGGAAAGATATCAAGGTGGGAGGGTGGGAAAGGCACCTGAAGGAGAACTCTTGGGAACTCCAAGCATGGCCAGCTCTTCTCCCTCCCTGATGCCAGGAGGGAATGGACATGTGGCCAGGTTCTGGTTCTTTACCCAGAGTCTCTGTGTCTTATTTTTATCTTCATATCCCAGGCACACACTTTGAGGAGGTCCCAACAAAGGGCAACATCTTTGGGTTTTTTTACTCGCTCTGTCACCCAGGCTGGAGTGCAGTGGCGCGATCTCGGCTCACTGCAAGCTCTGCCTCCCGGGTTCACGCCATTCTCCTGCCTCAGCTTCTCAGTTTTTTTTTTTTTTGTAGGATGGGTTTCACTATGCTCCCCAGGCTGGTCTCAAACTCCAGGCCTCAAGTGATCCGCCCGCCTCGGCCTCCCAAAGTGCTGGGATTACAAGCGTGAGCCACCGCGCCCGGCGGTTTTTTTTAATTTTTTATTTTTAGAGTCTCGCTCTGTCACCCAGGCTGGAGTGCAATGGCATGGTCTCGGCTCACTGCAACCTCCACCTCCCAGGTTCAAGCAGTTCTCCTGCTTCAACCTCCCAAGTAGCTGGGACTACAGGGGTACACCACCACGCCTAGCTAATTACTGTATTTTTAGAAGAGACAGGGTTTTCACCATGTTGGCCAGGCTGGTCTCAAACTCCTGACCTTAAATGATCCACCGCCTCGGCCTCCCAAAGTGCTGGGATTACAGGCATGAGCCACCGCACCCGGTCTAAGGGGGAATATCTTTGGAGGAGAAGAAAGTAGTGTCAAGAAAACCCAAAGACTATCCTGGGAGCAGCTGCTGCAGGACCTGCAAGGCTTTCCCTGTGGGTTCATGAAAAGGTTCGTGTTCACCCAGCAAGGATGGGCGACGATGGAAGGAGACCTTGGGGATGCCGCTGGGGGCCACAGAGCAGGGTCAAAGTTTAGTGCAGGTCATGGGTTCGGGTGAGACACCTGTAAGACCCTTTGCAACCTGGGATTCCAGGTCGCCAGGAGAAAGAGAGATAGGGTAGGGTGATAGTCAAGGTCTCAGGTTCTAGAAACCTCTCTGGCCATGACTTCCACACTGAGATGGCTCAGGTCCAGATGTCACAAGGGACACAATATTCCTGTCTTGGCAGTAGCCAGGCAACCGCCCCAGGTTACAGATCCCACAACAAAAGTGCAACTAGAATGCTTGGCAAACAGCAGCTCTGTTCAGTGCCTCGGGCCCCAGCAGCCTGGGCTGGGGGTGGCTTCCTGCGGCAACTGCTTCCACCTGGGCCCATCTGTTTATTTTCCCCATGTTTTCCCAACTCACTCATCACCTGGTCTCTGCTGCCTCTTGCTTTGAAGGCTCCAATCACACAGCGGCAGCTTGTCAATCAGTCTCTCAGCCCCAGCGGAGCGGGCCTGTGTGGAGGGTTCGGAGAACAGTTCCTTAGGAGGGTGGCTGGCATTTGATCACTCCCCAGGTGAGGCTGGGGACATTGAGCGGTGCTGTGAGTGCGATGGTTTGAATTCAAGCTATTGCAAAATATTTCAATGTTCCCTATGAGAAGATGTAAAGACAATGTAATGTATGATGTGACAGAACATTCGTTATCAGTGTGCACTTATAAATAACTCTCTAGGGCCGGGCGCGGTGGCTCACGCGCGTAATCCCAGCACTTTGGGAGGCCGAGGCGGGCAGATCACAAGGTCAGGAGATCGAGACCATCCTGGCTAACGCGGTGAAACCCCGTCTCTACTAAAAATACAAAAAATTAGCCGGGCGTGGTGGCGGGCGCCTGTAGTCCCAGCTACTCGGGAGGCTGAGGCAGGAGAACGGCATGAACCCGGGAGGCGGAGATTGCAGTGAGCCGAGATCCTGCCACTGCACTCCAGCCTGGGCAACAGAGCGAGACTCCGTCTCAAAAAAATAGAATAAAATAAAAAAATAAATAACTCTCTGTATTGAAATGAGGCCTTGGAGGTATCCTGACTCAGGATGTAAGGCCCCCTGCAGCACAGCTGGCGTGCAGTTGGCCCGGTGGAAAAGCTGGCAAACGGATCCGTGATAAATCCATCACATCCTTGAAAGGGGAGCCTGGGGAGGGAAGGAATGTTTCCCTGTGTGCACCGGGCCTCCAGGGAGAAGCTCCAGGCAGACAAGCCCTGGACACAGAGACGGCGCTCCCAAAGGAGCTGCAGTCAGGGTTGTTGTGAGTGATCAGGCCCTGTCCTTTTTTTTTTTTTTTTTTTTTTTCAGGCAGAGTCTTGCTCTGTCGCCCAGCCTGGAGTGCAGTGGTGCAATCTCAGCTGCCACCTCTGCCTCCCGGTTCAAGCAATTCTTGAGGCTCAGCCTCTGGAGTGGCTGGGATTACAGGCGTGCACCAACATGACCAGCTGATGTTTATATTTTTAGTAGAGATGGGGGTTCCGCCATGTGGCCCAGGCCGGTCTTGAACTCTTGACCTCGTGATCTGCCCGCCTCAGCCTCCCAAAGTGCTGGGATTACAGCCGTGAGCCAATGCACCCGGCCTGACTTTAATAATAGCAATTCTGGGCCGGGCACGGTGGCTCACACCTGTAATCCCAGCACTTTGGGAGGCCGAGGCGGACGGATCACGAGATCAAGAGTTCAAGACCGGCCTGGCCAACATGGTGAAACCCCATCTCTACTAAAAAAAATACAAAAATTACACGGACATGGTGATGCATGCCTGTAATCCCAGCTACTCGGGAGGCTGAGGCAGGAGAATCACTGGAACCCAGAAGGCAGAGGTTGCAGTGAGCCAAGGCTGCGCCACTGCACTCCAGCCTGGGCGACAGAGCAAGACTCAGTCTCAAAAAAAATAATAATAATAATAGCCATTGTGACTGGTGTGAGATGGTGTCTCTGTGGTTTGGATTTGCATTTCTTTAACAGTGATATTGAGCTTTTTTTCGTGTGTTTGTGGCCTGCATGTATGTCTTCTTTGGGAAAGTGTCTGTTCATGTCCTTTCCCCACTTTTAAATGGGGTTGTTTTTTTCTTCTGTATTTGTTTAAGCTCCTTATAGATGCTGCATTTGAGACCTTTGTCAGATGCATAATTTGCACACATTTTCTCCCATTCTGTAGGTTGTCTCTTGACTCTGTTGATAGTTTCTTTGGCTGTGCAGAAACCTCCTACAGAGCTGTGCTCTGAGCCCTGCACACGTGCCCGCCTGGGCTGCTCCGCTCGGGGCTGAGAATCCATCCGGGTGAGAGACTGATTGACAAACGGCCGCTGTGTGATTGGAGCCTTCAAAGCAAGAGGCAGCAGAGAGCAGGTGATGAGTGAGTTGGGAAAACATGGGGAAAATGAACGGATGGGCCCGGGCGGAAGCACTTCCTGCAGGATCTAAATTTAATTAGATCCCATTTGTGAATTTTTGCTTTTGTTGCAGTTGCTTTTGGTGTCGTCTTCATGAAATCTTTGCCCGTTCCTGGGTCCGGGCTGGTATTGCCTAGGTTGTCTTCCAGGGTTTTAATAGCTTTGGATTTTACGCTAAGGTCTCAATCTCTCTTTTTTTTTTTTTGAGGTGGAGTCTCACTCTGTTGCCCAGGCTGGAGTGCAGTGGTGCGATCTCTGCTCACTACAACCTCCGCCTCTCGGGCTTAAGCATTCTCCTGCCTCAGTCTCCTGAGTAGCTGAGACTACAGGCGTGTGCTGCCACGCCTGGCTAATTTTTGCATTTTTAGTAGAGACGGGGGTTTCACCATGTTGGCCAGGCTGGTCTCGAACTCCTGACTTCAGGTGATCTGCCCGCCTCGGCCTCCCAAAGTGCTGGGATTACAAGCGTGAGCCACTGTGCCTGGCCTTCCCTGGCTTGTTTTCTAATTGGCACCCAGCACTGGAGCCGCCCCAGCTCGTGACAGGTTTTAGATGAAAGGATCTGACTTCCTCCTGCAGCAGAAGAGGCTCTGCTGCCACCCAAGGTCCAGCTGGGGCCGCAGTGGGGTGCAGGGGCCCCCCCGATCACACCCATCCCTCTATGCTGCTCTGTCCCAGCCCCAGGTGCTCATCACCTCAGCAGAATCACTTCCCCATTTGGCAGCTTTGCATCAAAGGACTCAGAGAATTGGGGAATTTGGAGCTTTGCTGTGGCTGGGCGAAGCCGAGGGTGCTGGCTGAGAGAAGAAGGTGGGTCTCTGGGGCCTGGGGACAGTCCTGCAGGCAACGACACTTCAGCCAGAGTCACCAGCACCCGAGGGCTGCTTCAAAGACCCCGCATGGGAGGAGACCATTTTCTCTTTTCTGGCTCTTCTAAGGGAGGGGTGTGTGGGGCAGAGCCGCCCCCTCCCACTCACAGCTGTTGGGCTCCCTCTGCCCATCTCTGCGCCTGGGACCTGAGCCCTACAGCCTGCTTCAGGGGCTCTCTTGTCCGGGGACTTCCAGTGGGGCCAAGGATGGGAGGCCCATTGCAGAAAGAACAGAGCGCTGGCCGGGCACAGTGGCTCACACCTGTAATCCCAGCACACTGGGAGGCCGAGGCTGGTGGATCATGAGGTCAGGAGTTCGCGACCAGCCTGGCCAACATAGTGAAAACCTGTCTCTACTAAAAATACAAAAATTAGCTGGGTGTGGTGGCGCATGCCTATAGTCCCGGTTACTTGGGAAGCTGAGGCAGCAAAATCGCTTGAACCGGGGAGGCGGAGGTTGTGGTGAGCTGAGATCGTGCCACTGCACTCCAACCTGGGCAACAGAGCAAGACTCTATCTCAAAAAAAAAAAAAGAGTGCTCAGTGTGCACGCTGCTGCCCCTGCCCGTGGTTTGGGAGTGGCGGTGCTTCTCTACACCTGTGTGGGTGAGTGGCACCCTAGAATATGCTCAAGTCCTAACCCTGGTATCTGTGAATGTGACTCTATTTGGAAACAGGGTCTTTGTGGATGTGATTATCTAAGATGAGTCATACAGAGGGGCCAGCCCTGAACCCAATGCCAGGTGTCCTTATAAGAAAGGGGAAATTTGGACACAGACGCAGAGGAGAGGCTGTGTGAGGGGGAAGGCAGAGCTTGGAGCAATGCAGCCAGGCGCCAAGGGACTCTGGGGGCCACCAGGAGCCGGAAGAGGAAGGAAGGAGCCTCCACTAGAGCCTCTGGAGGGAGCAGGCCCTGCTGACACCTTGATTTTGGACTTTAGTTCTCCAGGGTTGCAGGACCCTCAGTGTCTGTTGTTAGAGCCACCTGGTTTGTGGAAGCTAATGACAGCAGCTCCGGGACGCAAGTGCCACAGCTGTGAACAGGTTCTAGGAGAACTACCACCCCGGAAGTGGAAATAATGCCCCAGGTGTTTGTGGCGCCTCTGCACCTCCCTGCTCCTCGAAGGAATTTGCGCTCAGATCTCCTGCGGGGACCCCGCTGACGAGGTTGCCTGCAGCGTGCAGAGGCCCAGCAGCGTGGTGACCAATTCCAGGATGGACAGAGACGGAGAGTGGAGATGCTACAGAGGCCACAGGCGTCCGGAAAGCATGGACAAGCCTGAGCCACAGGCACTGGCTTTTTGGGTCCTGGCCTCAGGGCTCTGTGACTCTGGGGCAAGCTCCGATGGACTCGGTGGTACAGAAAAGAACAATGGTGATGTTTCTCATAGAGTCTCTGTGCTCTGGGCCACAGCAGTGCCGTGATGAGGGGGCTGGGCGCTGAACTGCGGTCAGAAGTGGCAAAACACCACCTGCCCCATGCGGATGTGAAAGGGGTGGGAAGAAGCTGTGGGCAAACCCTGCTGGTGGTCTCAAACTACAGGGTGCCTCTGCATTGGCCATGCCTGTGACAGTGGACCCTCCCTGCCTAAGGCTGTGCAGCCAGGAGCTCAGGTGGGACTGCTTTAGTTCCCTATGGCCACTGCAACAAATGACCACACACTGTTGGCTTGAACATTTATCCTCTCATAGTCCTGGAGGACAGGAGTTCCAACTCCAGGCCGGGTGCGGTGGCTCACACCTGTAATCCCAGCACTTTGGGAGGCCGAGGCGGGTGGATCACTTGAGGCCAGGAGTTCCAGGCCTGTCTGGGCAGCATGGTGAAACCCAGTCTCTGCTAAAAATACAAAAATTAGTCGGGTGTGGTGGTGCGTACCTGTAGTCCCAGGTACTCAGGAGGTTGAGGCAGGAGAATTGCTTGAACCCAGGAGGTGGAGGTTGCAGTGAGCTGAGACCACGCCACTGCACTCCAGCCTGGGCAACAGAGCGAGACTCTCTCAAAAAAACAGAGCAAGACTCCATCTCAAAAAAAAAAAAAAAAGTTCAAAGTCAAGGCGTGGGCGAGCCCACACTCCCAGAGAAGGCGCCAGAGGGGGACGTTTCCCGCCCCAGGCTCCAGGTGTTCCCTGGCTGCGGCCACATCACTCAATCCCTGCCCCTGCCTTCTCATGGCTCCTGCCTTCTTTTTTTTTTTTTTTTTTTTTTGAGACGGAGTCTCGCTCTGTCTCCCAGGCTGGAGGGCAGTGGCGCCATCTCGGCTCACTGCAAGATCCACTTCCCGGGCTCACGCCATTCTCCTGCCTCAGCCTCCCGAGTAGCTGGGACTACAGGCACCCGCCACGATGCCCGGCTAATTTTTTTTGGTATTTTTTAGTAGAGACGGGGTTTCACCATGTTAGCCAGGATGGTCTTGATCTCCTGACCTTGTGACCTGCCCACCTTGGCCTCCCAAAGTGCTGGGATTACAGGCGTGAGCCACCGCACCTGGCCGGCTCCTGCCTTCTTGTGGCCCCTGTCCTGTGTGTCTGTCTCCCATGTCCTCACGTCTGCTGTGTCTCTGTGTCTTTTCTTCCTACAAGGACACCAGCCATTGGATTTGCGGCACACCCTGTTCCAGTCTGACCCCATCTTAACTACATCCGCAAAGACCCTATTTCCAAGTAAGGCCACACGCAACCACAGCAGGGGCTGAGACTTAGCCTCTGTGGCAGCCCCCAGTGCCTCTGACGTAGTTGTCCCTGTGGCTCTGCAGGAAAACATGAGTTTAGTGTTCACTGTGCAAAGCTCTGCGTCAATTCAGCCTGCGATATGGGACAGGCTCCTCAACTTTGTTGAGCCTCAGCCTCCTCCTCATTTCCCTGAAGATAACTTTTCCAGCGGGACCAACACTCCTGCTGTTGGGAGGATAGTGACTCCCTCCATGCAGATGAGGCCACTCAACGTCACATCATCCAGCTGATCCCAGGCAGTTTTGGGGGCAGCCTGCGCGTCTCTCTACAGAGCAGAGAACTTCAGTGACTTCAGTGCATTTCTCTGATGGCTACGGACTCGCTCTGCCTGTTGTTTGGTTTTTTTTTTTTTTTTTTTGAGACACAGTCTCACTCTGTCGCGCAGGCTGGAGTGCGGTGGCGCCATCTCGGCTCACTGCAAGCTCTGCCACCCGGGTTCACGCAATTATCCTGCCTCAGCCTCCCGAGTAGCTGGGACTATAGGTGCCCGCCACACGCCTGGCTAAATTTTTTTGTATTTTTAGTAGAGATGGGGTTTCACCGTGTTAGCCAGGATGGTCTCGATTTCTTGACCTCGTGATCTGCCCACCTCGGCCTCCCAAAGTGCTGGGATTACAGGCGTGAGCCACCACGCTAAGCCCTGCCTGTTGTTTCTTTCTTTTTTTTTAAGTAGAGACGGGTTTTCACTGTGTTAGCCAGGCTGGTCTTGAACTCCTGACCTCGTGATCCACCCGCCTCGGCCTCCCAAAGTGCTGGGATTACAGGTGTGAGCCACCGTGCCCGGCCTGCCTGTTGTTTCTTTACTGTGGCCACAGAACCTGGGCTGATGCACAGAGGCGGAGACAGAACAGACCAAGTCTGGATCTGGGCTCCCAGGGCGGGGCAGAGGGATTTTCTTCAGCAAATGCAGCACCTGGTGCCACAGGGCTCTTTTGCTTCCTGGGTGCGGGCTCCCTGCGTCCTCCTGGGCGCAGGACACTACACCCGGCGAAGGTTGCAGTGATCCGAAATCGTGCCACTGCACTCCAGCCTGGGTGACAGAGCGAGACTCTGTCTCAAAAAAAAAGAATACCAGTAGCACAGGACATGGAAAGTGGTTGAGTTATAGGATGGCGGGTGTTAGGGAAACCTCTGGGAATCACATTGGACTTGGGCTTCAACTAGTGTTCAGCATTGGTTTAGGGTCCTGTCTCTTCCTTTCTCCTTTCCTTCCACCCCTTCCTTCTTTCTTCTTTGTGTACAGTCACATACACTGAAGCAAACTACCTACCAGGCACTACTTCATGAGTTTTGCCAGACACATACACTTGGCAACCCGAATCCCTGTCAAGATAAAGAACATTGGTTTTTTTTGTTTTTGTTTTTTTTTTGGTTTTTTTTTTTTTTTTGAGACGGAGTCTCGCTCTGTCGCCCAGGCTGGAATGCAGTGGCACAATGTCAGCTCAGTGCAAGCTCCGCCTCCCGGGTTCACGCCATTCTCCTGCCTCAGCCTCTCCAAGTAGTTGAGACTACAGGCGCCCGCCACCACGCCCAGCTAATTTTTTTGTATTTTTAGTAGAGACAGGGTTTCACCGTGGTCTCGATCTCCTGACCTCAAAATCCGCCCACCTCGGCCTCCCAAAGTTTTGGGATTACAAGCGTGAGCCACCGCGCCCAGCCTCAAGAACATTGTTTAAAATCTTTTTAAAAAACAGATTCTTGACCGGGTGCGGTGGCTCATGCCTGTAATCTCAGCAGTTTTGGAGGCCAAGGTGCACCTGGCCGATTTCACATTTAAAAAAGAAAAACAAATTTTTGACTTCCTTTTAAAAAAATTAAAGATTTAGTAATCTGGGGATCACCATCCTCAGAGCCTGGAAGTGGCTGGGGCTGAAGGCTGTTGCACCTTGGTTGCGGCGTGCCTCTGCATTTAACCATCATTCCCACCTGCCCACTTCACTCATCTCTCTCCTGGGTCTGGGCCCTGTAGCTCTCTGAGATTTCAACTCCCGGCCTGTATAAAAACCATCCTCAAGAAAACAACAATCCAAAGGAGGCCAAAGGTTGCAGTTGTGCAACACGGTGGCCGAGGTCCAAGCACCTCTCCTCAACCTGGAGCTCACAGAGCAAAGGAAACTATAGGTGTGAAGGTCCCAGAGAGCACAGTGGGAGGTGAGATGGGTTATACATTCAGGACAGTCTGCCGGGTGGGATTAGGATTGCAGGCATCACCACCACCCTGTCTGCACCAGTGGCAGACATAAGCAATCGATGGCAGCACTGTCTCTCCCAGCCCAGGTTTTTCAGTCTTGGTCATTGGGATTTGGGGCTGGATAATTCTTCACTGTGGGGTTAATTTGGTTGTTTCCTGTGCATTGCAGGATGCTTAGCAGTATCTCTGGCCTGCACCGACTGGAGGCCAGCAGCAACCTTCCCCTTAATTAATTGTGACAACCCAAAAATATTTTACACCAAGTTTGTCTGACCTGTGGCCCAGTGCAGCTTTGAATGAGGCCCACCACAAATATATAAACTTTTTTTTTTTCTTTGAGATGGAGTCTTGCTCTGTTGCACAGGCAGAAGTGCAGTGGTGCAATCTCAGCCCACTGGAACCTCTGCCTCCTGGGTTCAAGCAATTCTCCTGCCTCAGCCTCCCAAATAGCTGGGACTACAGGCAGGCACCACCACGCCTGGCTAGTTTTTGTATTTTTAGTAGACACAGGGTTTCACCATGTTGGTCACGCTGGTCTCGAACTCCTGACCTCAGGTGATCCACCCACCTCAGCTTCCCAAATTGCTGAGATTATAGGCGTGAGCCACTGCATCCAGCCCAAATTCGTAAACTTGCTTAAAACATTATGAGATTTTTTTGTGATTTTCTTTTAGCTCATCAGCTATTGTTAGTGCATTTTATGTGTGGCCCAAGACAATTCTTCTTCCAGGGTGACCCAGGGAAGCCAAAAGATTGGACACCCCTGTTGTAGACATTTCCGTATCCCCTGGTTAAGAATTAAGTCCAGCTGCAAACACCAGGCTGCAGGCAGGCAGCATCAGGACTGGGAGCTGGTGGGGTGAAGCCTCTCTCCCATGTCTGCTGGGGTGTGGACGTGTGGCTTTGCGTATGTGTGCTCTGTGAGGTGCCTGGGTGATGCTCCCCCTTCCAGGCCCTCCATGGCTGGTGTTATCTCAAAACGCAGGCAGCCATCCTGGCTCCCATTGTCCATGTGAGGATTAAAGGGCAGGGCTGACTCCTTAAAGGGCCCCACCCCAACCTCCCTGCCCTCCTCCACCCCTGATTCCAGGAGCTGCGCCTCCGGCGGTGGCTCACAGGGGAGCCTGCCTTGTCCCAGGTGAGGGCAGGTGCGTGTCAGAGCAGCTCAGAGGAGCAACTGGACCGTATGACACCCATCATCTCCAATTGCACAGGTGCCAACCTGCACACAAAGGGTGCAGCATGTTCTGGAGAGAAGGAGGAGCCCCTGGGGCACCTCCATTCCCATCCCACTCATGAACCCGGCCCCCAGGGCTTAGTGACCTTACAGCAACAGCGGCTCTGCCCCAGCTGCACCCTCCCATGCTGGATGAAAAAGAGGCTGGTGGCTGATGCAAGAGGCAGATATGATTCAAGCAGGAAGTGTGAGTTACAGCCCTGCCCGGCAGCTCCGTTTGGGAAGGCGCCTGCATCTGCACCAGGTGGCGGCAAGGCAATTAGAGCAATTAGTGGGGCCTTGTGTAGCTCTGTGGAAGGAGGACCTGAAAGAGACCCACAGAAAAGGGAAGCCCCTTCCTCCCGGAGCCCTTACAAATGCACGTGGGCACAGAAGTGGAAAGAAAACAAGAGCCGCCCTGCAGGCACCTCCCAGGACAGGCCCCGTTGGGGCTGGGTGGGCCCTGGGCTGCTGGGGAAATGATCCTGGGAGGCAGAAGACCTGGCTCCGGTCTAGGACGGCGTGGGGACGTAAAGGCAGTGGGCTTTTTGAAGAGCTGTGGGCGGTGCCCCGGCTGCAAAGGAAGGGGCCTGTGGTGCTGGGAGGCCCGGCGGCAGCTTTACCTGGCTGTATGTTGGACAGGGGCTGCGGGGGTCTGCGCAGAACACGGCTCCTTTGAGAGAACTGTTGGTGTCACTTTTGTTTCTGACACATGTATGCGACTGTCTGCGGATTTCTGAACGTGGGTCATGTTAAGGGAGGTTGACAGACGTCGTCGTCAGCCACACGCCTCTTGACCACAGTGGTGTGTCTTGGTCCCCTTCGTGTCCCAGGTACCCTAAAACTCCCTCCTCCTCCGTGTGGGGGGCTGCAGTGACTTCACTGGAAAAGCATGTTCTTGGGGGGGGGCAAGGTGGGGGCAGGGGCCTCTCTGGGCGTCATGTGCGTCTGCTCTCCACTCTGATGCCTGGTCCTCCGCGGCCCCCTTGCTCGTCCCTTGAGACTTCGTGGTCCTGGCCCCTGGGGGCTGCTGCTCCCACAGCTTCTATTGCTCCCACTCCCCCAGGCTGGGCTCCCACCTCACCCCACCATCCCGCGGAGCAGGGGAAACTGCGCCCTGCTCATCCAATGTAAATGAGCATTCTGACAGCCAGCGGGCTCAGCTTGGCCTTCTCAGACTTCCGCTGGGAGAACTCAGGGTCCAATTAAACTCCAGAACCAGGTGAGCTGCGCCTTCGCAGGTGTCAAAACACAGGCCCCAGCCAGGCACGGTGGCTCACACCTGTAATCCCATCAGTTTGGGAGGCCGAGTCTGGTGGATCACCTGAGGTCAGGAGTTCAAGACCAGCATGGCCAACATGGTGAAACTGCTTCTCTATTAAAAATACAAAAAATTGGCCGGGCATGGTGGCTCACATCTGTAATCCCGGCACTTTGGGAGACCGAGGCGGGCAGATCACCTGAGGTCAGGAGTTCGAGACCAGCCTCAACATGGCGAAACCCCGTCTCTACTAAAAATACAAAATTAGCCGGGCATGGTGGTGCATGCCTGTAAGCCCAGCTACTCGGGAGGCTGAGGCAGGAGAATTGCTTGAACCTGGGAGGCAGAGGTTGCGGTGAGCTGAGATTGTGCCACTGCGCTCCAGCCTGGGCAACAAGAGCGAAACTGTCTCAAAAAAAAAAACAAAAACAAAAACAAAAAAAAACAAAAAATTAGCCAGGTATGGTGGCGCGTGCCTGTAATCCTAGCTACTTGGGAGGCTGAGGTAGGAGAATCGCTTGAATCCGAGAGGCGGGTGTTGTAATGAGCCAAGGTTGCGCCACTGTACTCTAGCCTGGGTGACAGAGCAAGACTCTATCTCAAAAAAAAAAAAAAGGAAAAAGAAAAGTCCAGGGTTCCATGCACTGAGGGTGGGGTGGGGAGAGCCCCTGCCTGGGGAGCGTGTGTGGGTCTCAACTCTCAGTTCCTTCCCAGTTGGGTGAGCCCCAGGCAGATGGGCATGTGGCAGTGCTATGATGGTGACTATGACATGGGAGGAAGCGGGTCACAGAGAGGCCTGGTCCCTTGCCCTCAGCAACATGGCTGGGCGGTGTTGGAGGCCTCATGGCCACAAGGCCCCAGAGACCAGCGGGAAAGGTCAGCCTCTGGGGAAGGAAGGATGAGGGCCCGTCCGCCCTCTCCACATGCTGCCCCTTCCCATCAGACCCCAAGACATGGGATAAAGTGTCTGTCCAGGTGCTATGGGTTTGACTAAGCAGGTGCCTTCCTGGAAAGGTGGAGTCAAGGGGTCATCCCGGGAAGCCTCAGGACGGCAGTCAAAGCCATGTTGTTTTCTCTGCAACCCTCCTCAGCCAGGGTAGTGGCGGGAACGTGGTGGGGAGGAGGGTGGGATACAGAGAGTATTCGCCCGTGTGGGAAGGGCCTGGGAGACCGAGGCTTCGAGAGAGCAGGAACAGGGACCCCCAGCTCGGGGAGGACAGGGAGGGCCCAGAAGGTTCCGAGATCCCTGCAACAGGGAGGGGCTGCTGGCCTTCCTGGAGAAGCATGCCCCGTAGCAGAGCTCCAGTGGGGAGCTGGGGAAGAAAATCCAGCCACAAACCCAGCTGGAAGCCACAGTGGGCAAGAGAGGCCCCCCGTGGGCAAGAGAGGCCCCCATGGGCAAGAGAGACCCCCTTGGGCAAGAGAGACCCCCAGGCCCAGAACAGGGTGGACACAACAGAGAAAGAATCTGGACGCCAGGAGGGAAATCGCTTCAGGTTGGGCGGGGCAGGGCTGGGTAATGACACCAGGCGGTTCTGGGCAGGCAGAGATACCAGGGAGTGGGGTAGGTGCATCCGGGGCAGAAGAGCGAAAGATGGGGGGCAGGCAGCACTCAGTTCCAGATTAGCACACTTGTTAATGTTCCTGGCATTGAACTTCAAAAGAGCTTGGTCGGGCGAACAAGGCTGGGACAAGCAGTGACTACAGCCCTGTGCCCGGGAAGTGGAGTCAGGTCCTGACCCGTGAGTTGCCAAGCCCAGCCAGCACCCTTCTCCACGGTCTCCTGGCACCCCACCTCCCTTCACCAGAGCATTCTGCCGGGTCCCTGCTGCACTGAGTTCCCCAGCATGAGGAAGGGGCCCCTCTGTGGACTGGGCTGATGAAAGTCAGTAAGGATACTGTGAAGAACTGTGATGGAGCTCTCATCAGACTCTTCCTGCCTCCTCTCTGCAATGAGAGCTCTAGGAAGGGCCACCACACACAGTTGCACAGTTTGTTCACTGTACAAAAGCACCTGGCGCCAGCCTCTGACTCATGGGCACCCTGTGCATTCTGGCTGGGCCTCCTGCAGCTCAAAGATGGGGCCTCTGCTTCTCTGCACAGAGGTGGTGTCTGCTAGCCTCCTGTGAGACTGTGTCAGCCCAGAGAGAGTGCTGTTTAACAATGCGTACCCCCCAAGATTGGGAGCCTGTTTTGGTCCTCACCAAGCCACTTCTTGGGCGATCTATTGCTGCAGAACAAATCAGCCCAACACGTATGGCTTAGGACAATACTGTAGCAGCTCCTGAGTCTGGGACAGGCTGAGCTCAGCTGGGTGATTCTTGTGCAGGGTCTGCCACGCACTTGCAGTCAGCTGGTGGCTGAGTCTGGAGTCCTCTCAAGGCTTCTTTGTCCACGTGTCTGGCCCCTGCACTGGGAGGGCTGGAACCCCTGGGGCTAGTTAGGCAACTCTCTCTCCCAGTGGGCTCCATGGGCTTGCCTGGGGCTCCCCATTGCCTGGCAGTCTGAGGGTGGTGGGGTTTCTCACACGGAAGCTCCTTGCTCCAGAGTGACTGTTTTAAGAGAAGAGAAGAAGGGATGTGGGGGCTGCCAGCCTCCCGGGGCCTGGCCTGGAATTGGTACAGTGTCACTGCCACTGGATTCTACTCTTCCAGCATCCTATGACACAAGGAGGGTGAACGAAGTGCGTGGTCATCTCTGCCCCACCCCGTGCTATGTGGACTGGGTGGTGTGATCTGATGCAGGGCCCTGTACCAGGAACTGGAGAGTCCCAGAATGAATGAACCCCCCAGTGCGTTCTGGGAGCTGCCAGCCTCATCGGGCAGACGAACACCCAGGGAGTGACAGCACAGGCCACCATGCAGGGTGTGCTGCGGAAGGATGGGGTCGGTGCCCCTGGGCCACTTTCTTCCTTCTCTCCCTCGCTCCTGGTGCTGCATGGGCTATGAGGAGACCCATTTTGAAAAAACAAAAAGGAAACTAAGAGCCTCTGCGGGTATCGTAGTGCATTACGGTCAGGCCGCAGGAGGCGGCAGATGGTGTGTGTGTGTGTGTGTGTGTGTGTGTGTGTGTGTGTGTGTGTGTTTTGAGACAGTCTCACTCTGTCACCCAGGCTGGAGTGCAGTGGGGCTTGGTCCTTCTCAGGCTCCAGTGTGTCTGTGACCAGCTGGCAGCGAGAGCTGCTTTCTTTTCTTTCTTTTGTTTTTTTTTTTTTTTTGAGACGGAGTTTTGCTCTTCTTGCCAGGCGGGAGTACAATGGCACGATCTCGGCTCAATGCAAACTCTACCTCCTGGGTTGAAGTGATTCTCCTGCCTCAGCCCCCCAAGTAGTTGAGATTATAGGCAAGCACCACCACACCCAGCTAATTATGTATTTTTAGTGGAGACAGGGTTTCACCATGTTGACCAGGCTGTTCTCAAACTCCTGACCTCACTCAAGTGATCTGCCTGCCTCCGCCTCCCAAATTGCTGGGATTACAGGCGTGAGCCACTGCACCTGTGCAGCAAGAGCTGCTTTCTGTGACTGATGGAGCGTGTGTCTGTCCAGGTGCTGTGGAATTGACTAAGCAGGTGTCTTCCTGGAAAGATGGAGTTAAGGGGTCGTCCTGGGAGGCCTCATGGCAGAAGTGCCGTGGCAGGAGCCTTGGGGACCCATGGATTTCAGTGTGTGCAGATGGCAGATGGATGGAGGGGACCAGGGCATTGTGTGAGGCAGGAAGCAGTGGAACCGGGGTGGAAGCTCCCAGAAAGCTCCTGGAGCCCGGGAGAGGAACTGCACTGTCACTGGCGGCTGCCGCTCAACAGCCAGGTCTGCTCTGTTTCGTGGGACTTTCTCAGGTTGAGAGGAAACAGCCAGGAAACAGCTGTAGCCACACCCTCTTAGGTGGTCACTGGTCTCTGAGGGACCTGCAGGTCACCCAGGTGGGTGTGGAGGAACTGGCTCTCTGGTGAGGGGTGGCTCTCGTCTGCTGAGGGTCTCAGGCCCTTTCCAGTTCGGACCGTGTGAGAGAGGAGTTCAGCCTGGGACGGCCGGCGCCCTGCAGGCTGCTCCTGTGGAGGCCTCTGGGCAGGTGCATCAGCCCAGTGATGGGAGCCGCCTCCGCCTTGAAGGTCCACCTGCCCTCTCCAGGTTTCTGTTCCAGGCTGACTTGGAGCAGAGGTTTGGAGCTTGACGCTGGGGTCTTCTGGGCCAGGCACCTCTCTGTGACATTGTATCTCCATCAGAGGCCTCTGCTCTGACTCCACCGGTCAGAGAACCCATGGGTTTGAGCTGGAAAAGGGGCCCAGGAGATCTGCTTAGTCAACATCCTCACTGAGACGTGAAGAGATGGAAGCCCAGGGAAGGGAGATGTGTGTTCCCAGACCTCCATCCGGTTAAAGCCGTGGTAGGAACTCTAGCCAAGGCTCTTCTTGTCTTTACTGCAGGCCTGTTATAAACACAAAATGTATTAGACCGACTGTGACCAGCTTCTCTCCCCTCCTCTTCCAGTTCTGCTCCTCAGGGGCACATCAACTCCTCCCTCTTACTCCTCGGAAGACCAGGGAGGAGATGGGAAGTCAGGCTCTCCACCAGGGATGCTGTGAAATTAGAGATCCCTCCATTCTCAAATTTACAGTGCACAGGGATAATTTTCTTTTCTCTTTTCTTTCTGAGATGGAGTCTGGCTCTGTCACTGAGGCTGGAGTGCAATGATGCAGTCTCAGCTTGCTGCAACTTCCGCCTCCAAGGTTCAAGCAATTCTCCTGCCTCAGCCTCCCAAGTAGCTGAGACTACAGGCACCCGCCACCATGCCCAGCTAATTTTTGTATTTTTAGTAGAGATGGGGTTGCGCCATGTTGGCCAAGCTGGTCTCGAACTCCTGACCTCGTGATCTGCCTGCCTTGGCCTCCCAAAGTGCTGGGATTACAGCCGTGAGCCACTGCCCCTAGCCTGTTTGATTTTGTTTTGTGAGAGAGTTCTGGGAGCTGCTGGAACAGTCCCGCAAACTAGGGGCTGAAAAGAGTAGGAATTGATTCTCTCACCGTTCTGGAAGCAGAAGTCTGAAATCAAGGTACCAGTAGGGCCACGTTCCCTCCTAGGGCTCTTGGGGACCATCCTTTCTGCTACGGTTTGGATGTGCTTTGTTCCCGCCAAAAGTCATGTTGAAATTTGAGTCCCAGTTTGCCAGTGTTGGAGGTGGGGCCTAGTGGCAGGTGTTTGGGTCATGAGGTGGATCCTTCCTGAATCGATGAATGCTGTGTCAGGAAAGTGAGTTCTTGCTCTTATGGGGCTGGGTTATTGCAAGAGCAGGTGGTTTTGTTCGCACTTTTGGTCTCTGCACCCCCTCGCTCTCCTTCTGCCTTCTGCCATGACTTGAAGCAGCATGAGACTCTCATAGATGGGCTGCCCAGTCTTGGACTTCTGGCCACCAGAGTTATGGCCAAATAAACCTCTGTTCTTTATAAATCACCCAGCCTCCAAAACACAAGGTCAGGAGATCGAGACCATCCTGGCTAACACGGCGAAACCCTGTCTCTACTAAAAATACAAAAAAATTAGCCGGGCGTAGTGGCAGGCACCTGCAGTCCCAGCTACTTGGGAGGCTGAGGCAGGAGAATGGCATAAACCCGGGAGGCAGAGCCTGCAGTGAGCTGAGATCGCGCCGCTGCACTCCAGCCTGGGTGACAGAGCAAGACTCCGTCTCAAAAAAAAAAAAAAAAATCACCCAACCCCCAGTGTTCTGCTATGGCAACATAAAATGAACTCAGATGCTTCTGAGTAGGATTCTCCAAAGAGACAGAGCCAAAAGGATGTACATTTATGTGTAGAAAGAGATGTGCATTAAGGACTTGGCCACACGATTACGGTGGCTGGCAAGTCTCAAGATCTGCAGGGTGAGATGGCAAGCAGGAGACCCATGACAGTCAATGGTGCATGTTCCAGTCTGAGTCTGAAGGCCTCAGACCCAGGAGAGCTGGTGGTATAGTTCTAGTCAGAAGGCCCACAGGCTTGAGACCCAGGAGAGCCAATGTGTCAGTTCTGGTCTGAAGGCAAGAACAGACCCATGTCCCAGTTCAAAGGCCATCAGGTATAAAGAATTCTCTCTTTCTCAGGAGAGGAACAGCCTTTTTGTTCTATTCAGGTTTCCAACTTATTGGATGAGACCCACCCACATTGGAGAGGACAATCTGCTCTTCTAAGTGTACAAACTCACATATTAGTCTTATCCAGAAACATCTTCATAGACACACCTGGAATAATGTTTGACCAAATATCTCAGTACCCACAACCCAGCCAAGATGATACATAAAATTACCCATCACAACCTCCTTCTAGCTCCTGGTGGCTCCAGGCATTCCTTGACTTGAAGCTCTGTCACTGCAGTCTCTGCTCCATCTTCTCATGGTCTTCTCTGTCTCTCTGTGTTTCAAACCCCCTCTCTTTTATTTTATAAGGATACCACCCATTGGATTTAGCCTCTGCGTTCAATCTAGAATGATCTCATCCTGAGATCCTTAACTTAATTGCATCTGCAAAGAAGATATTTCCAAATAAGGTCACATCCACAGGTGCCAGGGATTAGGACTTGAACATACTTGTTGGCGAGGGAGGGTGTCACTATTAAACTACTACGGAGAAGGAAACAATATGTCCTTGGGATTCCTCTATTTCTAATTCCCAAATAGGCTTTTCTATGCCCTCTGAGGTCTCATTCCCAAGTCTTGCTCCTCCATCAATATAATTTATCTCATTTATCTTTTTTTTTTTTTTTTTT